>NC_136068.1:699226798-699739298 GCF_964261635.1 Lissotriton helveticus
GTGTCATCTTTGTAACCATTTTTGATCCATGTCTGCATGTCGATATTGTAAGACTGGACGCAGTAATGCGAATCGCACACTATTAGTGTGGGGAATTCGCGATCGGCATTTTCAAGCGCCATCTTTAAAGATCTTATTTCAGCTTGCTGAGCTGTACAGTTTCTGAGTGATTCAGTTTTTGTGATTATCGGCCTGAATTGACCAAAGCGCCAGCGACCTTTAACAATCACGCACGCTGCATTGTAGGATTTTTTATCCACATCGTAGTGTTGTGCAAATCTGTCCATGTAGATTACACAGCTGTACTGCTCTAGAGGCAGAATTTCGATTGACAGAGGGTATTCTCGTTCGTATTCTAGATTTTCTAGTTTTTTCATTTTCGGGTCAAAATAGTGTTTCACGTCTTCTGCAGCAAGAGAATTTTCCCATTGTATCCATTTTGGATCTAATGCCACAGTTTTCAGATTGTGTGGACTTGTTAATGCCTCAAGCGCTGATTTTGCTGTTAAAACAGAAATCCTTTTGCCTTGGGTTAGGGCTCTTTTTTTTGCTACAGCAGTTTGAACCGCTATTAGAATCTTTTCAGTAGAACTGAATTTCATTTCAGCTTGTGTGTACAAATGTGATTTGTATGCTATTGGTACCGTTTCGCCCTCATTAGAGGTCAGGTACATGAATCCGCATCTTCCTGGGATGACTCGGATTACAAGGTTGCATTCGTTTGCGCGTGTTTGAAGTTTTGTTTTAGTTAACATGTCTGTTTGTAATGATCTTAACATTTCTGTGTGTTTCTGAGTCCAATTGATTGGTTTGAAATCAGGTTTTATTAATTCATAGAGAGGTTTAACCCTTTCTGCATAATTTAGAATGTATGTTCTTCCGAAATTCAGGAAACCTAGTATTGATTGTAAGTTTTTCAGCGTTTTTGGTGCTTGGAGTACGGCACATTTCTCTAAGAAATTGTCTGCTAGACTTTTGCCTTCACTTGATAATTCATATCCTAAAAACAGGACAGTTAGGTGAGCAATTTGTGACTTTTTAAAGTTGAATTTGTACCCTTCAGCTGCGAACCCAAGTATTATGGTGTTCACTCTTTTCAAGTGAGTCTCCAGGTCATCATCTGTGAGATAGATGTCATCGACATAAGATACTGCCTCATCATCATATATTTGTAGTAACTCTGTTACCCTTGCTGAGAATAATCCTGGGCTATTCTTGAATCCCTGTGGGAGTCGACAGAATTGTTTTTAGACCCCATTGTTGAGAAAGCGGTCAAATACCTGCTTTCAGGTGCAATGTTTTGACAAAAGAATCCATTAGAGATATCTAAAGTTGTTTTATATTTTTTGCGCACGATGTTATTCATTAGTGCTGCACTCTGTGAGTTTTGTACTGCAAATGTTTTGCAACAGGAGTTTAAGTGTCTGTAGTCCAAAACTAGACCATATGAATCGTCTGGCTTGGAGACAGGAAACAAAGGATTGTTCATTTGTGAGGTGCATGTTTAAATCACCCCCTGATATTCAAGTTGATCTAAGATCTCCCTGACTTGCTTTTTAGCTTCTTGCTTAACAGGATACTGCCTTTGTGCAGTCGGTTGACTTTTTAGCTGTATGTTGTGGGGAGGAGAATCCTCATCCCATCCTACATGATTTTATATAATGCAGGAGCTTGGGCCACTGCCCATTTTCTTGCAAATGTGTATTTTTTATGAATTGGAATATGATTTGAGAAGGCAGGCATAATCATTTCTTCACCATGAGGGCACTCCCTGACAAATTCTGGTGGCCAGTCTATTTCAGCTAACAGGATATCATAGCCTTTAGATAAGTTATCCCAAAAGAGACCCCTTATTTTCCTAGTTTTGTCCCCCTCTATACGCAATGTTATCTCGTATAATTTATGGGGTTTGCTAACTCTGGTATCTGCAGTTTCCACCTGAATGTATTCATTTGTGTCCACTGTCTCCAGAAGATTCATCAGGATCTTGCGAACTATGGTTACTTCTGCTGCGCTGTCTAGCACTGTCTGGGCCCACTCTCCGTTTTTCAGTTGTGTCCTCAGTATCCTCGGCATGTTTTATTTTAATACTGGCTACCTTCTTTCTTGGATATTGTAATTTTTTACTTTGATGAGCAGGTTCCTTGTCTTTGCACTTGACGTGCTCTTCCTTGTGTTCTGGCCGTCCTCTTCTTTCCGATTTCTGTGAGGAAGTCTGAAAAGATAGAGAGGGACGTGTATCAATATCTTGATATCTGTCAGGTTTTCTCAAGTTATCCCTATCTCTAAGGTTGTATCTTTTCTCAGAGGGCTCCCTTTGGGGAGACTTGCTTCCTCTTTCTGGAGATCTATCTCTCTGCTGAGGAGACCTTCCTCTGGACTGAAAACGTTTTTCTTTGGGAGTGGATTGTTTATTACCATCCCAACTCTTTTTTGGGGTGTTCAGACTATTTTTAATAAAAGTTTTTTCAGGATTTTCAATTAGTTGTGGTTTTAGTGGTTTCCCACCCAAACTATCTCTTCCTAGTTCTTCATAGAATTTGTCTATGCTTCTGGCAAGTTCAAAAGGTTGTTCTGCTATATCTGTTTCTTTCAGTTTCTCGAGATATTTTGTATCGTCAATTGCCAATTGAACTAATTCTCTATATGCCTTTGTTAATTCTTTTAGTTTAACTAAAATTCTTCATTTGAAATTTTTTCGATGTCGTGATGTGTTGTGTAGCTGGCTGGAACCGGCCACGTGGCTCCTGGTCTACCTAGTGGACTGAGCCTGGTAATGTGATTTTGATGTTTTAGTGCGCCTTTAAACCAGAGCAGGTGCTCTTGGTAAGTTAGTGGGATTTCAACGTCCTCGAAAGGAATGTATTCCTCTGGAAATTCCTCTATTTTGCAATAGTGGAAGTCTTGTGTTACAGCGTTTGCTGCTGGAAAGTGTATCCATGAATAGAATACCTCTGTCTGCCGATATTCATGGGCCTCTACCACGAATATGACTGTACCACCTCTTGGTGATAGTCCATTTACTATAAGCTTAAGAGTTATAGTTCTTCTTACATTAACCGGAATGATTATAGCATTCGGGTCATTCTGTTGGAGAGTTGTGTCATCTAACAACAGTTGAGACGCAGTAGCATCTCTTTCTTCGTCACCGTCCGGCATTTTACTGACAGAATTTTTTTTTGTTGCAGATCAAGTTTCAAGGAAACAAAGATTAGGTGCACAATATTTTGGAACACTGTATCCTTCAACATTGACTAAACCAAAAACTAATACATAGGAATCTCTTCCTACTAAGTTCCGGCGGATATTAACCTTTTACCCACTCCAGACGTCTTTTGGAGTTTTTACGGGAAAAAGGGGTCTGTGTGAAAAGCACGACTGAGTTACTCTAATGTCTTGCGTTAGATTATCGCCTTACCAAACGTTGGACGCCATGTAGTGTAGTTCCTATATTCCCAATAGGCTCTGCGCATTGGAATAACATAAACAGCAGTTTAGACGTAGGACTGAGGTCATCTAGGTCTCTACTGACTATGTTAGACTTAATTAGTTTTGCCAGCTAGCTCAGAGGTCACTAGAAACTTTCTCGAGTGAACAGGAAGGGGTTAACTTTCCTGAATAGACAAGAAGGGATTCGTTTCTGACAACCGCATAAACATGACAACTTTGCTCCCTCAGAATAAAGAGTATATCTCTAGAGTCGTGTGAAAACAATAGACAGTTATTTCACTCAGTCAATCGTGCATGCTTAATTTCACCAGGAGTGCAGAGAAATAGAGAGACGGGCGTTTTCAATAAAAGGTGTTATTTATTGAGCAGTCTTCTTTCTCATGCAAGAGAAATGAGTTGCCACAATTGCAATACTTATCATACAGTAAAGTGCGTACAGTAAAAGGAATATTATGAAATAATACTGTAAAAGCATTGATATGGTTTCTTAGCCATATGATACTTTAAAATGTATAAAATATATACATACATAAAAACATTGACTAACGTACTCAACTGGTGCTTCTAAGATGCGCCTACCCCGGTGTACCTGACCTAAGCCTAATACGTGGGAAGGAGTAAGTAAGTTGCAGTTTAAGTTAAGTTATTTTTTTGCCAAGAATCTGAATCAAGAATTCTCTTAAGGGTTTAGTCAGCTCCGTACCTTGGTAATAGAATGTAGGAGGTCTTGTATCTCTTTCTCAGGACTCGATCTCCCAGTAACCTGCAAGGGTGACTGGAAACACCAGAGCTGGATTTCTCGGCTTGAGAAAAGACAGCGTCTCTCAGTGCGTCAAATGGGAGGGTCGGCTTCCTTCGGCTCTCGCATCAGCTGGGCTTCGGGCAAGTAGATAGCCGCTCTGCTCCAAACCACCGTGTGTTTGGTTAAGGCAACTGTTGGTATATTTATACCTGAAAGGTGCCGGGTTTGACGTAAGGTTGGACATGAGACGTCACTAAGAACTAACAGTTCTTTCTGGACTCCAGGAGTTCTTGCGCAAATCAAAACAAAAGCAGGGGGATTTCCCGGGCTGCTGGAGGCTTGGTTTGTTTAAAGAACGCGTTGTACTTTCTAGGAGTCTATGGGAGTAGCCTTGTCGTATTTGGACTGCATGGGCTATGACTAGATATGGACATGATTCTTATGCCTTTATAAGGATATGTTTTGTTATAACCATATAAGGGCATGAATCGGGGATATCTTGATTAGGATCCTAGATAGATTCACAAGAGAAGAATAAGAAATCGCTTAAAAATGGCGAATTTCTACATACATCCCATTTTGCGATTTCTAAATAGCGATTCCTTAAAAATCGCAATTTAGAAATCGCAAAAGGGTATGTTGATACATCTACCCCTTATTTTGGTGACTGGAAAAATTTAAAAATTCTAGCCTTTGGACAATAGCAGCTCAGAGCAGTAAACACATTAATAATGTTTTACATGTTTCTTGTCTACATCTATGCTCACTTCAGAAACATTTGCATAATTATCAGCCTAATTTTCATTTGACGGGTTCCTACTTTAGCACTTTCAAAGTTCCAGGTACGCTTTAATTTCAGAAAGAAATTTCCATGGAGCTAGTCATTTCACTCCCCATTACTGTTGCTAGAAGGATGTATTCTCTCGTTCTCTATCAGCACGTGCAGACTCCTATTGCTCTCTCTTCAGATATGTGGGTTCATATGTATCAATTGTTTTTTTGGCAAAGTATCAGACCCCATCATTCAGTCAGTGTCAAGTTGCATGAAACACTCTAGATTTTCCCATTTCCCCACAGACTTCCGGTTCCACTGCCCTGTCCCTGTAAGCATCGCTGCCTATTCCTAATATTCCAAGGAAACTTCGTAGGAAGGAGCACCAGGACTATTACAAACGCCATTTGCTCAAATATGCATGCAGACTGGAGGATAAAGTATTTTTTCAGAGGCATATAATTCTATCACATTTACAAAGACATTTGATGGGATTGATCAGCTGCTGCATTTAGCACACCTTTGAATGGAGTCAGGGAGGGATCTGAGATGCTGGCCTCCAGAACAGTACCTCCATAGAGATGAGACACTTCCCGCAACCAAGACCCACCGGAATGGACCAGCTGAGCTATGATCTTCAAGTATGATGTGAACTTTTTAATGGAGTTGTCATCAACACCTATTTGAAGTGTGAGGTGTTGAACATGGTTCAGTGATCTACAGGAGCAACATTTACAGAGAGTCTGAACTGAGCAAGAAGACATGGGGCGCTAATCTAAAAAGCATCAATGACAGCCGGAATAGCAGACATCACTATAGGGCAGAAAAGCCTCAATTCAGACTGCAAGTCATGCAGGCCTATGTTACTCTTGAGTTTCTCGTTAAGCTGGTTGACAGAAGATGTCTCTATAATGTTCCTGAGTAAATCACAAGTGAGTGATCAGACATAGTGTGGAATCTTAATATTGAATTCACAGGACATTTAAGAAAATGGTCAGTTTAAAAAAAAAATGCTTTATTGAAAAGCATTCAGAGTCATGGTGCTTTGCTGACCACCGCAGGCCATCGTGCCTTAGATTGCTGATAGCAAAAAACACAGTTGATGGACAGAATGTAGAACAATGTCATACATTCACCCCAGTACAAGGATCTGGGCCTAAATCCATCGTTTTTTTGCACTCCACACCACCCTGGGTTAGACACTGGCTATATGCAAATCAGCTCTGACCCTGTGCCTCATGGGAACAGTCCAGTCCAAACTACCAAGCCATGTTTTTTCCAGACCGGAATCAAGCATCCAAGGACGGGTTTCTGGCTATCAGCCTTCATTCAGCCTGGATAGCTTGACTCCAGTGGTGTGGAGTGACTGGGACTCACGTCTCTGCATACCCAGCCCACTCTGGGTGAAAATTGCAAAAAACACAGTTGATGGACAGAATGTAGAACAATGTCATACATTCACCCCAGTACAAGGATCTGGGCCTAAATCCATTGTTTTTTTGCACTCCACACCACCCTGGGTTAGACACTGGCTATATGCAAATCAGCTCTGACCCTGTGCCTCATGGGAACAGTCCAGTCCGAACTACCAAGCCATGTCTTTCCCAGACCAGAATCAAGCATCCAAGGACCGGTTTCTGGCTATCAGCCTTCATTCAGCCTGGATAGCTTGACTCCAGTGGTGTGGAGAGCCTGGGACTCACGTCTGAGCATACCCAGCCCACTCGGGGTGAAAATTGCAAAAAACACAGTTGAGGGACTGTTCCCATGAGGCACAGGGTCAGAGCTGATTTGCATATAGCCAGTGTCTAACCCAGGGTGGTGTGGAGTGCAAAAAAACGATGGATTTAGGCCCAGATCATTGTACTGGGGTGAATGTATGACATTGTTCTACATTCTGTCCATCAACTGTGTTTTTTAGATTGATGATAAACATAGTGAGTTGCAGTGTGTAACCAACCTCATCAATATTTACAAGGCAGGTACTATTGCGACCCATTGTAATTGTGCATTTTGTGAACCCACCTATTAATACATAGATCAGTCCAGGCCCAGTTACCACTGCTCAGCTGGATAGTTACAGTAAAAGGCCTCGTGTACCTTGTTTTGTACCTTTAGCTTTAACAGAAGGTCAGCCGCATGGCACTTGGAGTCGTTTTCTGTGTCTTGGAAACAAGAGAGAGAGAGAGCAGGTCTAGTCCTCCAAGGCTCTTCTCAGGTTGCAGACAACAGGTTTATTTCTTTTCTGAGCTTCTTTTTGTCCAGGAGTTTTCTGAACCGGGTACATGGGGGCGACACTTAAACGTGGCATCAGACAGCAGGTAGAAATGTCCTCCGAGTACGCCCTAACTAGTGGGATAATAATTCCCCGGGCTAACCCTACCCACATTCATAATTTTCATGGTGGCCAAAGTGTTCAGCCACATTAAACTTGGGCTCTGATGGCTAAATGCTTGTGAGTGTGGCAGTGTACAATGGTCACCCCAGTGTCTGCACACATCTAACACGGAAATCCAGTTTAATACAGTCCCTGTATCCACAGCAAAATCAAAGACAGGAATCTGGTATAACAATGCTGAGCTTTCAGGAACCAGACAGTAGATACACACAAAGTGTTTTGACATCTTGACTCCCCCCTCGAAATGCATCCCAAATGTTATATGCAAACCCATCAGACCTGTCAAACAGGGTGACACTGCAATGACAAAAAGAGTTCTACCGTGATTGGGGCCTCACTGGCTAGGGTGACAAGAAGGGTTCTGCCCAAGTTGTGGCTATCATTTGCTTGTGACAGGGGAAGCTTCCTTGAAGTGTTACCCAAGTGTCATGTGAAAAACCCCATGAGATCTGTCAAGCAATATGTGACATTCAAACATTCAAAGAAGACGATGCCTTAATGTCAACAAGGGTCCCCTCAGCCCCTTTGCATCCAGAAATCTTACAGCAGGCAATTGTATTTTATTATTATTACTACACTTATTTGTGATGTTGGATTTATTAATGCTTCTCTCATTAGTTTCTTCAGGGCCAAAGGCAGATATTTCTTCCTTTGGTGCAATTTGAATCAAGGAGCATGTGATGGACAGGTGGAGTGGACATATTTAATCATTACCATTATGTATTTTTCTACTTTTTCTCGTACTATCTAATAGTGTATTTGCTGTCAAATAGTTAATTGCTGTGTGATGATGAGATGGATTTATGCTTTAAATCTTCTGACCTGAACAAGCATTGCATCTGCTGTTACTTGGAGGGTTTGGTTGAAGTATTTTAGCATGGTCTCATTCTCAGTACTGTGGTAACAAGTGGCTTCCAGGCATGTTATGTTGCAGAGGTTCATGAAAGAACTACTTATTGTTTTGTGACATTGATTGACCTCTGTGACAGAGGGATCTAAGGAGAAGGTCAAAAGCAATGGAAGCATGATAAATCCAGTAAATAATTTGTAGTAGGTCGCAGGTGAATGTTTATTAATGGTGCATATGAGGTCCACGATGTACCCCTTGGCGTGGACAGGCAGCATGTAAACTGAGTGATGCCAAAAGTGTCAAGAAGATTGGGGAAAGTACTTCTCAAGACCTTATTAATGTGTCATGTGTAATGCGCCATATGGAAATTTCATGTCAGACAACTCAGAGTTGAATGCCAGGTTGGTGCAGGGAGGTCAGTGGATCAGATGGATGGTGATGGGCTTTGTGACCGATAATGGAAAGTGCAGTGTATGTACTCAAAGCTGTTGAATGCTGGTTGCATCTGGAGAATGCATCATCATAACCAACAATAGATAATTCCACATTCCCTCTTGCTTGGTTTGGGCAGTTGATACACTGGGTGCTGTAGTCACAAGGATGTGAGTAAAGGTTGGGGGTGAGACACATATCAGCTATGTCTGTGGAATGCATTGCCTCAGAGTGGGCTATTATCAGCAAGAATTGCAATATGCAGTCAGTCAGTCAGTCAAAGAGTCTTTATTTCGATTTTCATCATAAAAGGCATACAATAAAAAACAGCACGAGCCGAAAAATATCCTGTTAAAATCCATAAATACAAAGCATGCTAAAAACATCGATAAAAAATTATTAAATATATATACAAAGACTCACAACTATGGACATAATAAACATACAAGGTTAAAAGTTGAATTCATTTGGAGTAGACAATCATACTAACCCGCCATCATCAAATATGCATCAAATGTTAAGAACTCAGGTGCCGGGTCCGAATTAACGAGGCCCAGCTGACAAATTTGGATACACATATTACATTAAGTTTTGAAGTGTCAGATTTCAGTATTCTGCTTGCAGACAGTGCGGATCTGGTGCCCAGCGAGCGGCATAAGGGCCTCAGTCATACACGTCTGGGGTGTGTGTATAAAGGGCAACAAAAAAGAAAATGATCCACTGTTTCTACCTCCTCCACACAAAAGGGACATTTATCAGAGCCCGGAGTGCTCCAGGAGCGTGTTAAGCCTACGAGCGGGAGAGATCCTACTCTTAACTGGTGGAATAGTTTGCGATCTAATGGTTTTGTTACAATATCCCAATATTACTCGTAATGGGGATTATCCTTGATAACCAGGAATGAGGCAGTCATAGAGCTTCCCCATACAGACGCCAATCTCTTGTCCTTAATCCTGCTCCAGTAAATATCCTTAAAAATCTTCTTGGGAGGGAAAACTGCAGTTGCTGGATCGTCCCACATAAACCCCAACCCCATATCCATCAAAGCCGCTTTTATTCCTGATAACCAGGGAATCCTGGATGAGCCCCATAGCCCTTTTACTTCCAACAGGGCCTCGGTGAACATGGACAATTCTGGTGTCGTCCATAGGTGCCGCCAAAATGCCATTGGTCTAAACCGAATTACTTCCTCAATGGGGTTACATCCTAGGTCATATAATAGGGGGATGCGAGGTGTTGACTGGCGTAGACCTATTGCCGATCTTAAAAATGTATTCTGTGCGACCTTAAGTTGGGAAGTGTCACTATAGCCCCACAGTTCAGCTCCATACATAATGGCTGGTAGAATTTTAGAGCCATACATTTTTAACAAGGGGGCCAATGGTTTAGTTATAGAATTTCTGTGCTCCTTCAACAGAGCACCAGCGAGTTGGGCATGCTTAAGGTTGAGGTGATCTATCTGCGGTTTCCAGCTTAAATTTTCACTAAAGGTGACTCCTAGATATGTGAAAACAGCTGTCTGGTCAAGGGTGACCCCACTCATTTTAACCCTAGCTTTAACTGGTCTTGGACCACGAAGGACCATAAATTTGGTCTTCCCTACATTGACTTCCAGCTCATGTTTGCGGCAGAACAGCTCAAAGCGAGACAGTGCAAGCTGTAACCCCTGTCTCGTCTTAGAGATTAAGAGCATGTCGTCCGCGAACATGAGCAAGGGGATTTTTTTACCAGCTAGGGTGGAGGCATCAGTAGGATGGTTAGAGAAATAGTTTGTGACGCCATTAATAAACAATGAAAACAAGGTGGGGGCTAACACACATCCTTGTCTGACACCTTTAGATACCTCAAACCTATCAGTCACCTCCCCTGGTTTGCCCCAGCGTACTTTTTTGCATGCGTATGGTCATGCATATTAATTAGAAAAGCTACCTACTCTTTAGGCATGCCCATCCCCAATAACACTTCCCACAACTTGATCCTAGGTACAAGGTCGAATGCGGACCTAAGGTCTACAAAGGTCGCAAAAGGCAAAGCCCCACCTAACAAAACCTCTTTCCAATATAAAAGCATAACCCTAAACGCCTGGTCTAGGGTGCCAATATTCGACCGAAAACCCGCCTGCAGGGGAGTTAGTACATCAGAATCTACCATCCAGCCCTGTATGCGGCCCAAAAGTAGACGGCCACAATCTTTTGTACCGCGTCTATAAGGCTGATTGGACGATAATTGGCCGGGGCAGAGCGATCGCCCTTCTTGTAGATGGGCAGTATCTCGGCCCCAAGCCAAGAATCAGGGACCAAAGCCCCACTAGCAAGAGCATTAGCTAGCATGGTCAGATATGGTACCCAGTGCTCTTGCTCATGTTTGAATAAATCAGCAGGAATGCAGTCAGGCCCTGGAGCTTTACCACTTGGAATGCCCTTTAGAATCGCCTTCACCTCAATGGGGACAAAAACCAGGGTTTCCTCACAGAAGGGGATTTGTGTCACTGTTGCAGTACCACTCTGCAATTTGAACTGGTTTTCGAAATATGAGACCCATGCCTGTGGCTCCACATGGTTAGTGGGAACCATATCTTGTGGGCGATTGCCCCATTTGAGGAGGTGCCAAAAATGTGCCATATTCCGCCCCTCACAAGCCTGAAGCAACCCCCTACAGCGGTCCTCGTCCCAGTTCTTGTTGCCAGTTAGTTGGGCTAGTTTATATCTATCCCTACAACTACGAATGTCATCTGGTTGTCTTGATTTAATGGCTATAAGCATAGCTCTTTGGGCCTGTCTGCAGCCGTTATCGTACCAGGAACAGGGTCTCAGGCCTTTTTTGTTAGACTTGGGGGGTAAGGATCTAACAAAAAAAGATTTAAGTTCTGAAAATAACCCATTGTGGATTCCAGGGAAATTTACATTAATATCAACCTGCGACTCAAAGCTGTTAGGTTTATCCACCGTAGTAGGGAGCAAATACCTTATCTTAGACAGAGAACCCTCGTTCAATGCTATTTTCGGCCAGCGTACCGTTCTCTCGTCATTGGTAAGAGTTACCATTCCCTGCACAATTGGGGCAGCAACTATATCAATATCAGTAAAGCTGTTTTTTTTTTTTTTTTTTAAAGACCTTTATTGCACATGTTATATATACACAGCGGTGTGCCTACAACCCACTGACAGGGCCGGCCGCAATCAGTGCACCAGCTGAAACAGCCGAGTCAGTAATAGGTGTTACAAGCAATATGACGCACATTATGAATACCCAACTCGTGCAGGCACAACAGGTGGTCATGGGAAAACTGTACGAAGCACACCATAGGACTGTGGCCGTAGCGCCTTGATGGAATCTCGGTCTCATTTTACATTTTGAAGAACCAAACTCAAACAACCTAAAACCCAATCCACCCCCAACCCCCCAATCCTGGTCCTCGTGAGTAGTCCGAACCTGTAAGGTACATTGTCCGTAATGTAATCATCCCCTTTGACAATAGGTGAGTAGCAACTCATGCAGGCAGTCATGGAAAGACCTATACACAGTAAATCAAAAAACAACCGTAGGCAATAATACAAGCAGTAGATCTCACTGTCTAATGATGGAGCTTGCAGGACCCCAATAATTCCGTAACTCAAAGACAATATGCAGGACAACCGGCACATGCTTCCTCAGTCATAACTCAGTCGGATTCTACCCCTCCTTCAGATGAGGCAGCCCTCACACTCCTCTCGCTCTCAGAATCATCTAGGGAGAGCATATAGAGCGTAAATGGAGTCCATATATCCCGTGGCCTTGCCGTCTCAGGAAGCCCCTCATAGTAACAATTCAGCTGATCTCTACAGTAAGCTATGTCACTCAACCACAGTCGTACGTCAGGCGCTCTCCTCCCACCCCAGCTCAGCGCTACTCTTCTCTTGGCCAGCTGCAGCGCCAATACTACAAATCTTCTAGACTTGACCGACACACCAGAAGCAATGCCCAGGAGGCAAAGGCGCACATTCAACGCAACCTCAGTCGACGTCATAGCAGTAAGCGTCTCAGTCACCGCCTTCCAGAAGTCATACACGCGCGGACAACCCCAGGCCAGGTGCACAAAGTCAGCGTCATCCTCTCCACATCTAACACAGCTAGCAGAGTCGCGAAGGCCAAACCTAGCCAGTTGGACCGGCGTGTAGTACCACTGATGTATGTATTTAAAATGCAGAAGTCTAAAATTACCATTTATCATGTACCCCCCTATCAAAGCACAACACTCAGTCCAGTCATCATCACGTAAAGGGTCGGGGAGACTTCTATCCCATCTGGCTCTAGCCTGGACCGCGCCCCCTCCCTCATCTTCCTGTGCCGCTCGATACAGTCTAGATAGCAACTTAGCCCTATCCGTGGTAGTGTGTAGCAATTGTAAAGCCCCAAGTGTCAGCGGTTCCTCCGGGTACGTTGGATATAGGGTATGCACCGCAGCCCGAAGCCTAACATAGATAAAGGTAGACATAGTGGTGTTAGTGGAGCGGTCCGTCATAGCCTGCAGGGGAAGAAACGATGCACCAGGGAAGAGGTCCCCCATAGTTTGAAGCCCAGCGTCCCTCAGAACCTGTAGCCCCCCTATCTCACTAGACACCGAAATGCCCGAGTGATACAGCAGCGGCATAGCCGGCGCATACAATGGCAACCTGTCTGCCCGCCTGCCCAATTCCTCCCAGGCCTTCGCCGTAATTCCTACAGTGTCAACCTCCCCCTTCTCGAACACCGATTGTCCATTGACAATCTTGGCCCTCAGTGGATACGGTAAAACAGCACTGGCTTCAAGCGCCACATGCGGCGTGTACGGTGGAGCACTCAGCCAGTAAATCGCAAAATGTGCCTGCGCACAGAGATAATAAAGCTTCATGTCCGGCACGGCAAACCCCCCCAGTTCAAATGGCTTGGTCAGTACCTCCCATGTCACCCGTGGCTTTTTACCTGCCCATGTGAGAGTTATCAACAGTGAGCGCAGTCTGGCAAAGAAGTGCGACTTCAGTGGGACTGGAATATTGACAAAAAGATAAAGAAATTTCGGCAGAACTACCATTTTTATTAAGGACACTCTATCTGCCAATGTCAGAGGGAGACGGATCCAGCGTGCCACCTGATCTTCCAGTTTAGAAACAGCCACTCCATAATTGGCCCTTATAATTTCTTGGGAGTCCCTGTGAACCCAGACGCCGAGATATCGAACCGACTCAGTCGCCCATTCCAGGGGGAATTCCAGCGGGATCTGGTGCGTAACGTCCGTAAGAGGCAACACAAATGATTTGTTCCAATTAATGGTCAGTCCAGAATGTCGACCAAACTTAATGAATTCCCGGAGTATGTTTTCGAGGTGGATCGCAGGCTCGCGAACGTAGAGAACCATATCGTCAGCATACATTGACACTGCCAAAGATCTAAGAGGGAATTTCAATGCCGCCTCCGCATATTTCTGCCGCAGAATACAGGCCAGTGGTTCCATCATAATAGCAAAAAGTAAGGGCGAGAGCGGGCAGCCCTGCCTCGTCCCCCGCTGTATCGGAAACGAGGAGGAAACATGACCATTAACCCTCACTCTTGCCGTGGGTTCAGTATATAAGAGTGCAACTAGCGAAGTGAAGAAATATGGTACCCCCATCCGGTGCAGAACTGCCAGCATATACTTCCATGCCACCGAATCGAAGGCCTTGGCAGCGTCAAGCATGACCGCCACCGCAGCCAACTCCGGTTTAAGTAGATGGAGCACAGCGAACAGCGCCCTCAGATTGTGTGTAGTCGACCTGAGAGGGACAAACCCCGACTGGTCCGGTAATACCATGACAGGGAGAATCAAACCACAATCTTGTGGCTAAGACTTTGGCAATGATTTTCACATCGGTGTTCATGAGCGATAGGGGCCGATACGAGTCACATTTATTCAGGGACTTCCCTGGTTTAGGCAACGCCACCAGCAGCGCCTCTCGCATAGTCGCCGGAAGCCGGCCGCAATCCTTCGCCTCCTCCAAGACCATCGCAAGCTGTGGGATCAGCAAATCTGCATATTCTTTATAGAATTCGGAGGACAAGCCATCCGTGCCCGGCGCCTTCCCGTTCGGCAGAGCAGCAATCGCCTCCCTAAACTCAGCCTCAGTGACAGGGTGCATCAGAAATTCCTGTTGTCCTCTGGACAACCACACCAGAGCTATGTCCTCAAAGTACCTATTCACTTCCTCCTCGTCTGCCGTGTCCCTGTGCTCATAAAGTCGTGCGTAGTGTGTCGCGAAGCAATTTAGAACGCCTTCCGAGCAAGACACCACCTCCCCCTGATCGTCAATCTCCTGCACCGAACAGTGCCGCGCCCAGGGTTCCTTAATCCTGTCCGCCAGGCCCTTCCCCGGTCTGCCACCCTCCCCATAGTATCTAGCCGTGGAGTGCTTGGATAGAAATTTCACCTCCTGGTCCGCCAGTTCATTGTATTCAGTGACTTTTGACCTGACCTCAGCTAATAATGTGGCCTCCGCCCTGAGCTCCAGGCGGCGCTCCAGAGCCACCAACTCTTTTTCCAGTCGGGCCATAGAATCTCGTAGAGACGTCAGCACGCCAGATCTCAGGCCAATGCATGCCCCCCTCACAGTCACCTTGAAGGCCTCCCATACAGTACTCATATTGTCAACAGACCCCACATTGTGCATAAAGAATTCCTCGATAATCTGACGTAGTCTCTCACGCAGTACTTGATCAGACAACACACCAGGGGAGAAACGCCACGTGAAAGGAGCAGGTGCTAGCGTAGGCAGTTGCATCACCAGCTTCACAGGCGCATGGTCAGAGACAGTGCGAGGAAGATGTTCAACACCCGTCACCCATCCATGCACATCACGTGTTACCAGCCAGTAGTCTAATCTCGACCACGTATCATGCGCAGACGTGTAACATGTTCCCTCTCTCCTGTTCGGGTACTTCATTCTCCAGGCATCCAACAGTTGTAGACCATGCATACCCTCGCACACCGCATCAGCCGCCTTCTTACGCACACACGGCCTGTACTGCTTTTTGTCCAATTCAGTATCCAGCGTGACATTCAAGTCACCACCACAGATGACAGCCGATGGGGGAAGCATATACAGTTTGTTCCAAAGGGTCACATAAAATTCAGGATCATCGACATTAGGCCCATACACATTAAGAAGGGTGACCAGCGTACCACACAATTTACCCTGCACAAGAATATATCTGCCCTCCCGGTCAATTTCCTCATGGTGTATTTCAAACGGGACATTTTTTTTTACCAGAATCATCACTCCCCGGGCATACGAGGAAAAGGACGTGGCTAGTCGGACCCCCGCCCAGTGCTACCCACTATTTCAGCCGCCCTCCCACAGAGATGAGTCTCCTGAAGAAAAAAAACCTGAGCACCGTGCCTATTGAGAAAAGCAAGCATCTGCCGTGTCTTTTGCGGCCGGTTAAGTCCCCGCACATTCCATGTGACACATGTGAGTTTACCCCCCCGATCCATATCGCCAATCACTCAAACAGCCCAGCAACCAATATGCCCCTTCCCGTGCCCACCCATCAACACAACTGTCATCACCCAGCGACCCAGCGTGGTCGCGAGCACTCCTGCAAGGTACCTCAAGCAAAAGCCAACAAGGGTCAATATAGTCCACAGATAATTCAGAACCCCAACTACCGACCAGGATACGGAACATTTCCCCAACAAACTCCAGGAACCCTTCCCCCAACCCCCCACCCACTTCAGCAGCCCCAATTTGCCAAAGCCATCCCATACCCCCCCCTATCGCCACCCCAAACAAATAAACCAGCTGTGTGTGGGGATCTCCCATATCCAGGGGCGCAGTGGCGCACAACTCCCGCCAGTAAACTGACGAGAGCAAGACCATTCTCAATGATCAAAAACCTTTCCCTCATCACCCCCATCTTCTGAGAAACTGAGACAGGCAAAGCATCAGCCAAACAGCAGCGCAGAGTTATATGACACCCACGAAGACCGTCAAGTAGCAGCACAGATGTCAACAGAGGTGCACAGCGCGAAAGTTATCCACACAATAGGCTCTCGTGCCCCCCCTCAACCACAGCATCGAGCCAGTCCTCACACAGCCCCAGCATTACACAATCAATACAGCAGGTCAAGTGGTATGACTAGGCAACAGGGACGCAGCTCAGTACTTCCGTCCCTCAGCATTAGTCGCAGGGTCCGTTCGCGACTAGCCCAACACTCGAGGTCTGCGGGAATGGGCACAACCGCCCTCGGCACAAATCCAAAAAAAAGGCATCATGCAGCACAGCTCAGCTGTGCACCCCCCGCAGTGTAACGCTCACAAAGATTTAGGCTACTTCATCCTGCAGTTCGTCCTCGCCTTCCTGTAGCCCTGCAGGTGCCCTTTTACGTTTCTTCTGTTGTTTGGCATATTCCATAGCCGCCTTAGGAGAAGAGAAGATCTTGTTATCCGACGGCGGCCCTATCCGGAGGCGAGCAGGATATAGCATGGCATAAGGAACTTCATCAACGCGCAAAAGCTGTTTCACCGTGGCAAATTCCTTGCGTGCTGTCTGCACCGCCACAGTAAAGTCCGGATAAAACTGAAGCTTGTTTCCCTGATATTCAATGGATCCTTTCTCCCTTGCAAGGCGCAGAATGGTGTCCCGGTCCCTATAGTTCAAAATCTTGGCCACTATCGGACGCGGCGGAGTTCCGGGTGGAGGGCGTTTTGCCAGGGAGCGATGAGCACGTTCCACTATGAAGACGCCAGACAATTGGTCCGCTCCGAAGATGTCTATAAGCATTTGTTCCATATAGTCCTCCATGCGACCAACATTCGTGGATTCTGGCAGGCCCGTGACGTGGATATTGCTCCTTCTGGACCTCCCTTCCAACTCCTCATTCTTTGCCTGTATGACCGCCAGAACTCTCTCCATGTTGAAGACCTTAGTTGAGACCGTCGCAAGGCCATCTTCGGTAGCGGAGACCCTCTGCTCCACCTCCCCCATTCGTTCATTTTGACGGTCAAATTGCGTCGCCATGTGATCCAGGCGGTGATTGACAGATTCCATAGTGCCCTCGATCGACTGGAGGGTCTTTTGCATAGCTAGCAGCGTGGATTCCAAATTCGGAGTGCCCCCCGCCGCCCCCCCCTGTTCGGTGTTAGGCGGATCCTGGGAAGACATGTGCGCTGTCTTTTTGGCCTCAAATGTGATCTTCGGTTGGTTCCTCTCTGTCCTGCCCATGGTGGCGATCTGTGCTACTCAGGCCCGAGGTGTAGTTTGTGCGTTGCCCAGTACAAGACAGAGTAGAAGGTAGCCGGTCCACACCAGGGAGAAGGCCCACGCCTCTGCCACTATCCCCGGCAAGTGAAAGCACGCCAAAATGTCCCGCCGTCAATCGCCCAGCTCTCGCAACTTATGGCAGCACAGCAGCGCCCACAGTCAACTTAGCCGTTGCAGCCCCAGGGCCTCAGACTGCGCTTGATCTACCCAGCGACGCTTGCACCATAGACAATGTCCTCCCGGTGGCGCCCCTTTCCCAGCCACCGGTCCTTCCAGGAGGTCACAAAATGGCGGGCGCAGAATGTCCCTTCCTCTTCGCAGCAGCGTCCAGCTCGGTCTCGCTGTGCGGCAAGCAGTCTGTCTCTTATGCCTCGCAATTCAGCTATGCCGCCCGGGCCTTTCCACCTCCGCGCAGGCCGTCTCCTCACACCCCCCACCAGCCACGGCTCGCGCGGCGCGGCCCAGCGCGGCCCGGCACCACCTCCGCAGCCCCGGGCTTGCGTAGCGCCCCGCCCCACTCACCGCAACCGGCAGGGCCAGGACAGGCCCACCGTCGTTCCGGCTCCTCCCAGAGGCTTCCACGCCCGGCAGCACCACCTCATACACCGAGCACAGCGTCCCTCAGGCCCTCCACACCGGGAGCAGGGGGTCCGCAGCCCGGACCTCAGCGCGCTGATTCCTCCGCCCGGGCCGAGGGTCCGCCGGCAGCTACCCGGCAAAGGGTCGATCAGTCCGGAGGACGCCCACCGCAGCGGCAGCCCAGCTGGAAACAGCACCAGTGATTCCCCGATGTCAGCAGAGGCGTCACCACTCAACTACGGGGCTTAAGAGGTAGGGTTAACAGGATAAATAAGCAAATATTAGCTGGTCTCGGCGGAGCCTCACTCAGGTGCGGCCATCTTGCTCGGCGCCCTCTAGCGCCCCCCTCATCAGTAAAGCTGTTATCAATCAGAGACAGAACTAATGGGTTGTGATCACTTTCAGGTCTACATGAGACCACCATGTCAACGATAACTGACCACATCTCCAAGTTAACTAATATATAATCAATGCGAGACCCAGATCTTCCGTTATAAAAGGTCACTGCCCCTGCCCTATCCGACTTAGTTCTGCCATTAGCAGCCCGCAAACCCTTGTCAAGACACATACCCTTCATGAACATAGCCGCACGCGTCCATTTTTTTAATGGGCGTCAGCTCCAGCTGGGGAATACCCCAGATAGCATCTTCAACCTCGGTAAGCTTCCCATCGTCCATACCAAGTTGCTCAAAACAGGTGTTGAAGTTCCCTGCCACAACCCTGTTTACATTTTTAGGAAGTGAACAAAGAAATTCCTCTAGTAAAAGGCCTATTGGGGAACATCTCCCTCCCGGATGCCCCCTAAGGTAAATGTTAATAATAGTAATATTGAAACCTTTAGTGGAGCTAATCCTTACTACCATAATATCCGGGCTGTCAATCGTCATCTCCACCACAGTGACTCCCACACGTTGGCGTACCTATATCGACAAACCACCCACCGGTCTTCCCCTGCTACCCTTGGCTGCTGGTTTTGAAAAATTCAAATAGCCTAAGCAGAAAAGAGGGGCGAGTGCCCAGGTTTACTGAAAACACCAGATATCCGACTCATCGATAAAACTAGCCCAGTCCGGAACATGAATTTTAGTTTCCAAACCCACAATGTTCCATGATGAAACCTTCACTATTGGGTCAGCGGGACTAGCAATCACCTCCAGACAGCCCTCCATCAAACGAGTAACAGGACCTCCGTAACATTGCACTTATTAGGTGGAGTAAGGGACTGAGGTCTAAGACAGTCATGTGGTGATAATATATCACTACTATTGTTTGGCCCAGAACAGCAAGGCATACACCCATTAGGTAGTAAACTGTGTGAAGCCTTACCATCCCCATGTCAATTGTTTTCTTCTAAAGAGGAGAGGGGGGCAAAACGATTATAAGTGGAAGTAGGATGGTCAAGAGGGGGGTCCAGTTGATAAGCTCGGGGGGGATAACTCACCACCCTATATGCGGATGAAGGATGTCTAGAGGGAATTACATTCCATTTACGTGGGAGCAGAGGGGTACCAGTGGTTGGTCTGGGATAAAAATAGCTCAGATCAAGAGTTTGAATCCCACCCTCCCTACTGGAATCCATCCCGTGGCAGATTGACCTAACTGCTCTGGGGTCTCTAAAATTTACGATTATACAGTCCCCAGCCAAGTCTTTACGTCTGCTGCCCAACCAACTCACCCTCCTAACGAGTAAGATTTCACCATTAATATATCCTGGGAGTGGTCTAAAGTTGCTAAGCCAAAGGATGACCTTATTCTTTAATTCCCTGTGATTTTCGTGATTGTCTTGTAGGATTTCTGGTACCCCTGACAATATCACGGTGTAAGGCTCTGAATCGGGTGGAAGGTCAATACAGGGATGCTTCTTCTTTATATCAACAGCAGCTCCAACTTCCTTCGCCCATGGGGATTGAAACTACAGCCACTTTGGCGGGTTCACTCTCCTTCCCACACTCCTGCCCCTGGACTTCGGCTCTCATGCTGGTGGATTGACATATCTTGGTTGCCCCTAAAGCTCCCCCCTCATATTTTCTTAAGTGCTGGGGGGATTAGAATGTAAAGTTTTGGGACTAACAACCGGATTATCAGTATGTGTTTACAATAAATTTTCATTAGAAAAACAATTTGGAGCCCCAGAGCAGTCCATACACCTTTCTAAAACAGTCAAATTAGCCCTGACAATATTTTCCAACTTCCCCAAATTTTCGAGCACTAGTTTTATTCTTTCGAATAGGGGAAGCATTAGCGATTTCATCAAATGTTCTATCTGACCAAAAATACTATCAGGGGACTGGGCTAACATCGGCTCACACGTAGGCAACACAGAAGCCTGTTTCCCTATATTTCCAATAGAAGTTGGCGTACTATCGGTTCTTACATGAGACGATGTAGTAAGAGACCCTCCAGATTTAGTGGATTTTATTAACTTGGGGCATCTGCCCTTATGAACTCTCCCCCTGCGCTTTCTCTTCTCATATTTATTAGATGGCAAAAGGTATTTTGGGGGGCTATCATCTGTTATCGAACTCGAGATAATGGAGGCCACTCTAGGGCAGGGGTTAGAAACCTCAGAAGTCTCCATGACCTGGCTCGTGTCCAACCGTAAAGCATCCCTAGAAAGATTAGTAGAGCGCTGCTCAGGAGAAATGACGTCCCCAATGATACCCAGAGAGGAACGCTTGGAGAAGATAGGTTCTAACGACAATCTCTTCTCAGTTATAGCTATCTCGCGTTCCAGCGCTACCGCAGCCCTCGTTATAAACTGGTCCATAGTTCTTGTTAACGATCCACTAGTGCTGCTAAGGGCACTTTTTATCCCTTTCGCTGTAATGGGCGACATGATATAAACTCCACAGCTAAACCTGAAGATACAGCACGTTACTAACAGATAACCAGAGCCGTTAACCTTGTAGACAACGAGGTAACACCCTCACTTATGCCTCCACTAGGATATTCAGCAGTGGGTTGATTTACAGTACAGCTAAAGTACCTGTCTGACCGCATTTCCGGATGATGACACTATCAAAGTGTAAATGTATGGAGGGTAGCCCGGCCCGGCCTCCTTCGGCCCCGGATGGCCACAGATGGCCCGCCCTTTGCCCGGGCTTAGCCCCGGGCATCCCGCGAGCGTCCCGCGACGCAGGGGGCTTGGCGACTATGTACGCCTCCTGGCGCTGCAGTTGCGTCAGTGGTGGTGCGTTCCGCCGCTGAGGCAGCCTGGATTCGTAGTCCCGGGGCGGCGGCGCGGGTGGTAGTGGTGAGCAGCAAGGTCATCAGCGCTCCGGCGCTATCGAATCAGGCAGATAAATCTTGGCGGTGTCGGCAAAAAGCAGGTACTCCCGCACACTGAAAATGTCTCCCCCGCTCCACCGAGGGCTTGGCGACTATGTACGCCTCCTGACACTGCAGTTGCGTCAGTCTTGGTGCGCTCCGCTGCTGAGGCAGCCGGGATTCGTAGTCCCGGGGTGGCGGCGCGGGTGGTAGTGGCGAGCGGCAAGGTCTTCAACTCTCCGGTGCTATGGAATCAGGCAGATGAATCTTGGCGGTGTTGGCAACAAGCAGGTACTCCCGCACACTGAAAATGTCTCCCCCGCTCCACCGAGGGCTTGGCGACTATGTACGCCTCCTGGCGCTGCATTGCGTCAGTGGTGGTGCGTGCCGCCGCTGAGGCAGCCGGGATTCTTAGTCCCGGGGCGGCGGCGCGGGTGGTAGTGGCGAGCGAAGAGGTCGTCAGCGCTCCGGCGCTATGGAATCAGGCAGATGAATCTTGGCGGTGTTGGCAACAAGCAGGTACTCCCGCACACGGAAAATGTCTCCCCCGCTCCACCGAGGGCTTGGCGACTATGTACGCCTCCTGGCGCTGCAGTTGCGTCAGTGGTGGTGCGTACCGCCGCTGAGGCAGCCGGGATTCGTAGTCCCGGGGCGGCTGCCCGGGTGGTAGTGGCGAGCGGCAAGGTCGTCAGCGCTCCGGCGCTATGGAATCAGGCAGATGAATCTTGGCGGTGTCGGCAACAAGCAGGTACTCCTGCACACTGAAAATGTCTTGCAATATGAGTGTTCTGCAACTTTGCTTTGACAGATTATAGGTGGGATGTATGTTGGAATGTTCGTATTGACTGTCCATGCATGTAGCATGGGTCGACACTGGTTGCATGAGTGTATGTATGTGAGTGTGAAGGTAGAGATGATAATAGAGGTAATAGGTAACAGAGGTGCATGTAGCCAAAGTGGAGAGTTCTGTAGTGTGAAATATAAGATGCATGATTTTGGTTCTTAATATAACCATGCAGGAGATTCCCGTGTCTTTTTTTCATCTAAGGACACCTATGTGCACTCAGACATCTTCTATAGGGGGACAGGTTAGATATTAGGAAAAGAAGATGAGTGGTATTTGCCTGGGAAACAGAGTAAGCCTAGTGGGCATGTGAACTAGGGTCCTGTCATTATCTCCTGGATTGTTTCTGCAGATGTGCTGACCTGTAGAATGATGGTTGGATAATTGGAGGCTTCCCAGGGGTGTAAACCAGAGGTGGGCAATGACAGTCTGGAGAACAGTCCGGATTTGGAGGTCTTGAGGCATAAGTCTTAGGCTGCCTTCTGAGGGGATGCTACCGCTTGTCTGACTGGGAAGCGCCGGCTGGACGATCTGAAGGCTACTTAATGGCGGCAAGCAGAACCTGGTGGTGAATGGCTGAGAGGCAGCATGTGTACTCGCCATAGGTGACATATGGTCTTGCACTGCCTACTAGGGTGATCCTGCCAGGGTGCTGACTTGGTGCTGTCAGTTACCTATGTGAAGGTCTTTTAAGGGCCTTTACTGGAGGAGGGCAGAAATGATTGGTAATTGGCTGAGAGGCAGTGTCGGTCTTGGGCTCATTTGACCTAGGGCCAACCACTCCTAACCAAGGTTTTTCAACCAATGTGCTTTCATCTGATGCTGCGGATTCATTCTAAAATAATTAACTTTCAAATAGGGTGAGAGTGTTCCTTTGTGTTGTAATTTCTTAGTGCTTAACTGATCAAATTCCTTAACATAATTGAAAACCTTAACTTGTTTTTGGTCACTTACATTTCAACTTAATTGGTATGCTTTCTTATATTAATCTTCCATTTGGAATTTCGAATAATCACCTCTTGACGTTTATAATTCTTTTTGGGAAGTTCTTCTAGTATCAAATACCCAATCTCTTTGTCTTTTTGAAATTCTTCCTTTTGTAATATTTTTATTTGCATTTCCGCATGAAGAATTAGCATTTTTCAAAATCTCTTTGGAGAATATATTACAATTTAACTCTCAATCTTTCATTAATACCTAATTAACCTTCCTTAAATCTTGTCAGTTTCTAGCTACTTGAGCAGAGTTGTGTGGTCGTAGTATTTGCCTCGTAGCTTCTTTCTGAAGTCCTCCAAGTATTGTCTCTGCCCATCGTTTTGTAAACAGCTGTTTTAGGGCTTGAGCTATGGAATCTGAAAGCATCACATGCTACCAATGGTCGAATATCTTGAGAATGCATATATTGTTGGATGCTTGTTAAAGGCAGCCACCGGTAAGTAAACGATAATAGCAAAAGACATTAAAGATTAGGTTTTTTATTTTTTTTATTCCGGGGTTGCTAAAGATAAAGTTGCTCCCTCCTCCAACCCAGCTCCCAATGCAGTTAAGAGAATATATTTTATTTCCCATTCGTTGGAATGGTTTCCAAACGACATCGTAATTGACCCCTTGGCCAATTTCCTATTTTCAAGTTTTGTCATGTTTTTTCTTTTAACTTTTGATTTCAACCGTGCCCCCTCAATGCTTCTTTTGATTTAGAAGCAGCGTGTAGTGTATGTAAATATTTAAAAATTAGAAAGCCCAAAGTTTAACTTGCATTTAATGCAAAATACCATGCAAAACAGCAAAATAATTAAAGACAATTGTTGTTTTAACTGTCGCAGGCTCTTACTAGGAATGGGTCAGTTGGAGCATAATGCTGAAATGCAAAAAAGTTGGACTAGTTTATATAAGCTTTCTCTGAACTTGAGTCTATGCAACCTAATAATGTGATAGAAACTTGCTACTTTCAGCAAAACCTTATTTAATGATCAGGTGCTATGATCTTCTATCCAGGAAGCGCAGGACATCCTTCAGGAGAAGTTATTGTTCATAAATACAATACTGAGCTCATTATGCTGCGAAAAACCCACTTTCGTTGCAGGTTTGAATACAAGGCTATACTTTGCAGAAATGTGCACATGTATAACCTTAAATAGTATGGTGTCTGGGCCTACTAGAACCATGAAAGTAAGCAAACACATTAAAAGCTGATGGGTGCTTCAAACCAATAAATCATGAAATCCACATTATAGAAAAGTGGTACACTCATTGTCATGTGTGTGTAAGACCACAATGCTGTAATACATAGGAATATATGATTATAATACACAGGTATGCATGCTTAGGTTTTCACACACATGCTGTATTTGTGGTAGTGGGTTTACAAAATTATTTAGATTGTAATGCTCCATATTGTTAAAAATCCACCTACAAAAAGCAAACCCTTTACTTACTTTATAACAAAGAAAAGATTTTGTTATAGTAATTTTTTTAAAATGTTCATGGCATTGCTTAAAAGCAAATTGGTACTGGTTGAGACTATAAGGATTTAATCAAAGAATCAGCACCTGCATGACATATATTGAAGGAAATGAGAAGTACAATCTGCCTAGGCAAGCAGCCTCACATGCCATCCTATGCATTGGTTGGCCCAGGAGGTAGACAATGTGGAGCCCATGCAGTGTCCTGGCCCTGATTGTAACTTAACATGAATACATTGTGTTCAAACATGGCTTCTTTATAACTGGTGAATCTAGTGTATAAAGATGTCTTAAGTGCTCTTAATTCTTTGTTTTGTATTCACATTTCTTTTTTGTATATAATAACAGGTAAACAGAAATTTGTACAAAACCAACTGAATCTTTGTCAGGGTATACAATAACCATTTAAGTGTATTTGTCCTTTTGTGTATATACTAACTTCCCATTACGTATCTAACTGTGGGCTCTAAAATCTACCCCTTTCTGTAAGGTTGAATTCTACAATATATTAAGCCACCAATTGTGTTATCGTCTTTTCCTCTAATATGCACTCCCACGTCTACAACCTTGTCCCTGCAGCACACTCAACGAGTCAGTCAGTCAGTCATATATCTTTTATTCGGTTTCCATAATTATTTAGGAACCATAAAAAATACATTGCAATAGACAGTTTATAAAAATAGGACGGCGGACAGGATTATATCAACATACAAAATTTTCATTAAAAAAGATACATTTTAAAGTTAAGATCAGACGGGGTTATTAAACAAGCTATTGATAAAGTGCAAGTGCAGTAAAAAGGCAAATTAGTCATAATAACGCTGATATTTTATACATGTTTTAAGAAAACCAGCTACACATTTGGCTGTGAATTCAGAATCTAGGTATTGCAGAGCAATGAAAGCGGGACAACAAGATCTCAGGCCCATAGCAGATAGTAGAGGGACAATCCAACGCTTTCGTGGTAGTTCATAAAATCTGCAAAATAGCGTAATGTGAATTGTGGATTGATCCCATGTGTCATCACAAGGGCACCTAATAATAGATTTAGACCAGTCCTACTTTTTCGGAAAAGAGACAATACGAAAGAATATATTAAAACGAAACCGAGTCAGCAGGTATTTTCCGTAAGCATTCGAATGATATTTCAAGTAGGGTTGAATGCCTAAGGAAGATTGTACAGTTAAAATCTGGATATTGGAGATCTTAGTAATTTCATGAGATATGTGCAGCTACCTCTGGTGTGATAAGCATAAGATTTTTAGGTTTTTCCTTGAGATGCTTGACAAGGTGGAGGGCTCAGAAAAATACGTAGTCATATTTATATCCTTAAAAAAGCTACTCACATAGGCCAGCCAAGGGATTTTTATCCAGTTGACCAGACCCATGCAGTCCATAATGAGTGAGCGGGTCAAGTTACACTGCTCAGTGGTCCAAACTCGGTGCCATAAAAGAATGGGCTGGATTTTGATGTTGTCCGTGATATAATCCATACCCAGTTCAATATGGCTACCGTAGGTTGGAGCACCTTTTGGGGTTGCCAACATGTACCTAATAAAACCATTCTCTACCACCTGAAGAGCTTCTACGGCAGCATAGCCCCACACCCCGCACCGTAGACAGCCACGCTGTGGCATTTGGCATAGTATATTTTCAGAAGTTCTTCTGGAGGAGGCGAAAGCGACCAGGGCGGTTGTTGCACGGAGAAACATTAATTTCCTGCTGCACATGGCCTGCTTCCAGGACATTTTGCTGTCTCAACGAGTCAATTAGGAAGCAACTGTCATGCATTTGGGAGAATGGCCCAATCTGGTGTTTCCTAGGTGCCAAGTCCTCAACGTGAAGTAGAGCTGAATGAACCTGCATTCTTTCCTACCTCACCGGTCTTGTATAATGTCCCCTAAAATGTAGCGGAATTTATTTAGTTGATCATGTAGATTAGTTAACAGGCATTCATACTAAGCAACTTTATACATTTCCTGTGGCTATGCGTCTATTGTAGGGCATCCAGTTAATCTCCATAACCTGAAGATTAATTATTTAGCTTCAACTAGCCATCAAGGCTGTTGGTGAGAGATGTCTGGGTAGAGGTCAAAGTCATGCAAAAGGACAGTTTGCACTTTCAGACGGCCTCTCCCCTGTCAAGTATCTTGAACTTAGCTTTTTGCGTGGGTCCAGAATGACATCAGCGAGGGGCGTTCTCCAATAGTAGGTGGACACTGTTTCTATCATGTGAACTACTTCGCCCTCAGGCAATCTCTGGTCGTATTTTGGACATGTTTAATTTCTTGATTGACCAGTGCCCTCTGTGCGCTTCTTTAAAGTACCTCAGTTTTAGGCAGGCTTCCCACAATATTTTATCATGAGCAGCCATAAAGTCTGAGGACTCCGCAACTGAATATTTAAACTGTAGTCCAGTCAAACACCAATTCTTCATTTTTTTTGAGTGAGGATCAGAGAATTGATGGTCAATCATCATCTTTTAAAGGCAAGAGAATATTCCTTTGCAGGTGCCCCAGTTTCACTGGTATTGCTGAGGACTTCTGACACGGATCACTGACATAATATTGATGCATAAAATATCAAAACATAAAAATATTGGAAATTAAATATTGATAAAAAATATCGATTTCCTGCACTTAACTAATAAAACCACAAATATGGAGAGCACAAATGTTAATTTAAAAAAAAAATCCTATATTGAAAACAGAAATATTACTGACCTCGACAAAGCTGGAGTGGCGAAATGCGTCTTTCAGTGCTGAGGGAGGTTCTGCACGAATAAAGAAAATGTATGCACAAATTCTCAAGAGTGCTCTTCTTTGTGTCGGCCAACACAATTCTGGTCTGCTGCTGTGTTTGTGTATATATATATGTATATATATATAGGAATGGAACCGATTGGACAGTAAGTTGACAAACATACAAAAATTCCCCGGGGAAAGAACAACCATGAGGACAATGTGATGAGGAATAAATCAAGACTTACAGATACTCAAGAGAGGAAACAAATGATGGGAGGTGGAGGAGAGAAAAATAGGAACATAATTGGAAGAGATGAGGAAGGGACAAAAGTATGGAATGATCACGGACAGTTCCATTTGGGATTAAATGTTGAATTTGGAAGAAGACTAGGGAAAAACCTGATCCAATACTTGTTTCCTTCACCTTATCTGTTTCTTTAAAATGATAGAATGATAGAATACAGGGAGAAGGATAACTTCAATGCGTCTTTGCACATGAAAAATATTTGCACAGAATGTTTTGCACAATGCACATGACACTTTATCTCCAAGCCTTCCCTCCCTTTTTCTTCTCCCTTTTTCTTCTCCCTCTCAGAGACTTGTAACCTAGATAAATCTTAAAAAGGATGGTTTAAATGAAATGAAATTAATGGATAGTAACATATGTATATCTTGTTAATTTAACCACTGTTATTACAAAAGCAATATTATTTTAAAAGGATCTGTTTGTTTCTTTCTTTGTCTTTCCTTTTTCCTTTGTCTCTTCCTTTTGGTTCCCTTTCCGCTATCTTTACCTTTTTCTCCTCCCCTATCCCTGACCCTCCTACACCATGATAATTGAACATCGCACATTGTACTCTTAGAGCTGTATAAATTCCAAAATTCCCCTATTCCGATATTTTAGAATTTCAATTACATGTTTTTAACCAGGCGCAGATAATGTTGATATGACCCCTTTTTTTTTCTTCTTTGGGTACTTTACCACAATGTCTTTCTGTTAAAGTAAATACAGCAACAATGATGGACAATAATGGCCATTAGACATGAATAGATTAACAGCGTTAACAGTCTAGTCTATTTTTAAAGAAATAAAGAAGGGACTTATGCACTTTACACTTTAAATGGACAGTTTAGACCACAGGACTCCATGGTCCAGTTGAAGGCATCCGTCGAAAAGCGTCGACCGTCCTCTTTTGCACTAATGGTGTGGTAAAATAATAAAAATACCTCAATTTTTGAAGAAATCACGTTTTGGATTCCATTTGTGCTGTGGTGAATTCGAGCTGCTGGGCTGTGGACAGGAGCCCGACTGGGTTCGTTCTCTTTTGAAAATATATATATATATATATCCTGGTTCTGCAATATTCAAAACAGGCACAGACTTCGTTGGTTAAAGATCAAAGATTAATTCATTCCAAAACGACCAGACGCGTTTCGGCGGACAAGTTCACTACATCTGTGTTCACCAAAGAAATGAGCATTTTTATAGTAGTACAGAGAAGCCACTAGAGGATCAGATGGGTTGCCAGGGCAACATGTGATGTAGTGATAGACTTGGAATAGTTAGTGTCATTTAAAATGCAAGTCATAGTTATACCATTAAAGAAATGTAAACGAAAATTTACATTGAAATGTTTCAACAATACTTGTTGGTGCTTAATTCGATCATACACATTGCTCTGCATTTTGTACACAATTTAGTATACTTGAATGTTTAAGTTATGCTTCCTCATGTGGTGTTTTTTCATGTGTCAGTACGTGCAGCAACTGACATAGACAAAGTAATTTAAGGGTTCCGCGGCTTTAACTATTCAAGCGCGCGCATTCTGTAACGGCGCGGAGATCAGGTGAGCCACATGTCTGTTTGTTCATGTGTGGTGTTTTGTGGGTTATTTCGTGAGCGCCCGGTGACTGGAGCCTCGCGCCTGGGGTGTTTGTTTGGCAACTGCTAATGTCTCTATTGTGTGGAGGTTTCCTCGGTGTGAGGAACCGCTGCAGGGGGCCTCTGTGTGTGTTCCACTAGTGATTCTAGTTTTGCACTTGGCAGGGTTTTCGCCGGGCCGTCGGAAATGGATATGTTACAATTCCGGGATTCTTGTACGTTGAGCCTTGTGTGTGCCAAGTGGCTAGGGTGTGACCGCAGTGGCCAAAGTGTGTGAGGCTCGTGTGCATTCAAGATCGGGTGAGCATTAAGCAGATGCCATGTTCTTGATTTCGATGTATTTATATAACTTTCAAACTTTATATCATACTAGCTCACATTAAAATTAAAACCTTTTTCCATAGTAGGACATAAGTGATAAAATATGTAAACTATAACTAAACTAAACTAACTAATAGAATAAAAGTATAAGCAACTTTACCCAAGAAAATCAGATGAACAATTAAATCATCAGTATAAAAGGCACACTTTTAGACCTGGCATTCTTGTGGGGTATCCCCAGACTTTTTGCCTCCTGTGTTGCAGACTTCATTTTTGCTGGCTTTAGGATTCTGAACACTTTACCACTGCTAAACAGTGTTAGAGTGTGTATGGTCTGTACTCTAAACATGATCACATTGCTTTATCCACAATTGTGAATTTTTTATATGTACTTGTATGTCCCTAGTACAGTGCACTATATGTGCCCTGGGCCTGTAAATTAAATACTACTAGTGGACCTGCAGCCCTGATTGTGCCCCCACTCAGTAGCTCTGCAAATATGGCTCAGGCCTACCTTTCCATAGCCCATGTGTGCATTTTTGAAACTGCCATTTCAACTTGGCATGTTAACCTACTTGCAAGACCCGTATGACACCTCTAAGCTAGGCTCTAGGGAGCCCCAAGAGCAGGGTGCAGTGTATTTAATAGGTAGGACATGTACGTCTGAGTTTTGCATGTCCTGGTCAAGAAAAGCTGCAACATTTTTCACTACTGCAAGGCCTATATCTCCCATAGGTTACCATGGACATTTCCTCAAAACATCTTTTAAGTGTTATTTCCCATTGGGAGCAGATAGAAAATTAGAGTTGGTGTCTATGGACTGACAATTTAAAAACACATCTTTTGGTAACATTATTTGCAGTCCTGAAAATGCCCTTTTGAGAAAGTTGGTATTTCCTTACTTTAATCACCCTTTGCCTCTGTCTGACTCTGAATACGTCTGGTAAATGGGTGACTACTGGACTTTCTGCATTCCCTCTAGGCAGTCATGAAAGGGATATCGGGTGTGAAATTAGCATACTGATGGCCCAGCACCAGGCTCTTTACTTTACTTTACTTTAAAATTATTTATAGAGCGCACTTTCACCAGCGGTTTCATGGCGCTAACATACAACCTCAAGGGGTAGGGAAAGGGAGGGGTAAATGAAGGAAAACGGAGGTTTTCATGAGGTTTTCTGAAGTAGATTAGGAGGGATGGGCTGACACCTGCAACTGAATAGGGTTGTGCAAGGTCACAGATCGTGTGATGTTCAAATGCCTCTTTGATGTCTCCCCTACTGCAAAGACACATTTTGGTATAAGTATTGGACCTCTGACACCCCCAAAATAGTGCACTTTGTCTTGAGGAGGCTCTGCATCTAAGAGGAGCTGCCCTGACAGGAGGGACTGCCACTTTGCCACTTGCTTTGCTGTGTTGCTCTGCTGCTTGCTGATTTCTGTGCTGCCAGGAGGGAATGCAACTTTGCACTGTGCTCTGCTGTGTTGGCCTGTTACCTTTGCAGTAAGAGAGAGCTCTCTATAACCCCTGCTTCACCCATGAACCTTAAGGTCTTGTTGGCTTGCCCCCTATTCCAGAAGTCTCAGGGACATCAAAGACTTCATCTCCACAACAACTATCGCTGGATCTCAGCCCATCCAGATACCTGCCCTGCTAGGACTGCCAAAACTACTCCTGGCCCTTCATGCAGGGTGCCTGCAGCGTATATCTAACCATTGCACATGTCTGTGCCGTATAGACACAAAGATTGCCATATTTTGCCGCTGTGTGTTAGCTGCACACATGCCTGTGTTGTGGAGTGGCCAGAATCAATGTGTTGCCTTGCCTGGGGGAGGTGGGAAGAGAATGCTGTATCTGTACTATGGCCAGAAGTCAGCCTAGTGTGGCCGGTAAAATGGTGTAGAGTCGTTTTGTTGTGTTTTCACTGGATTATTGTAATACTGGTGTTTTACAAATACTTTACACATTGCTTCTTAGGTTAAGCCTGACTGCTCTGTACCAAGATACCAGAGGGTGGGTGAGCACAGGTTAATTTTAGGATGTGTAGTTGACTTGCCCTGACTAGAGTAGTGGGTCCTGTCTAACATACCCTAGCCAACTAGAAACCCCATTTCTGACACACACTAAGTTAAACAACTAAACACTTCAAAAATGACAAACGCTGCAAGACGTGGAACTCTGCCCAACCCTCTCACAAAGCAATCCCAAAAAATATATGCATCTCAACATCTACCTAACCAAGTAAGTAAAATGTATTTGTAAACTAAAACGTACATGTTAATACACTTAAGAATGTAAAATAGCAATTAATAAAATACTCTCAAATTTCTCTCTTCACATAGACTTCCTAAAAGACAAAACTACAACTTGAAAAATGTATAATCTGCCTGAAAAAGAGTACCACAAACAGCTAAAAGAGAGAAGAAATTAAGTATACATAAATGATTACAACATTTTAAACTCACCTAAACAGCGAGTAAAAATAAACCTAATGACCTCCATCTCTACAAACTACCACCAAGTTACCATTTAAATTGAAACAAACTTTCCAACAGAAAAGAATGCACCTACTCCACATAAGAACTTCGCCAAAGGAAAAGTTGCAAAACTTTGTGAAACATATTCACAGAACATACATATAAGTACACAAAATAGAAGTAGTTGAGTTGCATAATTTTGCATGTAAAGAACAAATGAACACAATTAATTATTGTACATATTTGTACTATACATTACTTGCAGATACAATGACAGAAGCAGCAAAGTATATCACTTCACACAATGGAAAAAAGTTACTAGATCATATGAGCTACACATACAGCCAAGAATGTGCATCAACAGAAAATATAAACTGGAAATGTACTAAGGGCCTGAATACAACTTTGACCGCCAAGCCAGCACCATGCGCCAACACAGTCAAAGTCAACTACCGCCCGCCAGGTTACAAGATAATTTGTGGTCTGGCAGCGCAGTGGTCCTGTGGCGGTGCAGTTCAAAGGCTCATATGTGAGCCTTTCAACTTCAGCGCCCAAGGAGCACCAAAGGAAGTTCCTGCACATCATGAACTTTGTAGTACATGCTGTGCAGGAACTGTTGTGCATGCACACAGGGGGCACAACATGTGCCCTCAGCATGTATCCCCAGGTCCTGAGGCAACAGGGGGCCCTGTAGGGCTCCATACTTTCCTCACTACCAGCATTTTCATGGCGTGAGCACCACTGTCTGGACCCAGGGGGTGAGGAAACTCATAATATGCTTGGCGTGTCGCAGTGGCACCGCCAAGCAAATTGCGAACTCAGGCCTCTGCGCCACTGCCAGGGATCTCAGGGCCTTGGTGATTAGAGAGGTCCTATGGCGGTCTTACTGACATAGTCGTACTACACGGGTCAGACCGCCGGTGCAGAGGTCCTTGACCACCACCACACATCCACCACGGGTTTGATGGTCGATGGACAGCCAAATTCATAATTAGGTCCAAAATGTTATTCTAATGCTTGCTATGGGAGGGAAACTACAAAAGATGGTGTTGTCATTCATATAAGAGAGCACAGCCACTCCACAAATGAGATAGAAATTGAAGTAAGAGCTATATTACAAGATATAAGAGAAGCAACCTCTTTTTGCCAGGAATTCACAACCAACATCCCCAAGAAACACCGCTTTAAGTCCCTGAACACATCACAGGCCAACTACCACCCATACTAACACAACAACAAATTTCAAGCAGGAGGGTCCTAGGGAAGTTTAAAGACCTGCAAAGGATTATATCCCCAAAAGGTATCAGACAAAAAACACGTTCAAAATCCTTGGGTATATTATGTGCAGAATATTGGTGAATACAAGATCAGTAAGCCACAGATTATAACACACAGACCTAGCTGTGGGAAATTCCCTCCGGAAGGTGAATTTACCCACTTTTGCTGGGCAAGGAACTCCACCTCAACCTAGCGACAGCTCAGGATGGGGCACCACTCTCTCCGTCGATACCCCATGCTCAGAATGAGCCTGCAACATGAGGTGCTCCCTCCTGAGCTGTCACCAGGTTGAGGCGGAGTTCCTTGCCCAGCAAAAGCGGGTAAATTCACCTTCCGGAGCAGTTGGAACATGAACACATCTGGTTCTTATATCCTTTTTCGTTTATTCACTTAAGCACTGTAGCAGCAGCATCCGTATAGGTCCTGAAGAAAGCCTCGCCCTACTCAGGGGCATTTTAGGCTGAAACATGTTGACCACTACTTTCCACCATACTACTGCGACTTAAATCCATGTCGCTGGTGCACTATTTTTAATCCTGGCAGAGGGTGCTCCAGAATAAAATTTATATTTTGCGTCCCCTAGCTAGTTTTACTCGCACATCTTGCACATTTTTTGTTTCCTTTGCGCTGCGCCCTCGCTCACACTATATTGCTCATCACATATGGATTTAGAATATCCTAAGAGAGTAGAAATTTAAAACATCCCTGTGCTCCTCCCTCTCAGAGAGGGGGTTGAAGCCCTCAAAGGAACTAGGTTTTTCCTTTGAGAGGAGAATCCCATATGAGGAAGCATGTCACCCTTGGTGAGTGAGGATTTCGTCCTGAAAAGGGAATTTGCCACAGCTAGGTCTGTGTGTTAGAGTCTGTGGCTTACTAATCTTGTATTCACCAACATTCTGCACATAATAGATCAACTACCACCTATCCCAACTTTAAAACATTTAATTTACACAAACTAAAAAAGCTACCAGCGATACTCCTCCTGCCCCTAAAAAATATCAAGACAAACAAATACCTGAACATTTACATTAGACATAATGAAGAACCTTTCCATTTACTTGACAACCTGAATAATGAGAAATACATTCTAATATTCCCCACAGCAAATAACTTAGTAAAACATATCCAATGTCAAACAAGGATGATGGATGGCGCCTTCGGAATGTGCCCCAAACCATTCAATCAGATATATACTATACATGGTGAATATCAAAACACAAATATCCCTTTTATATATTCCCAACTACCAAATAAACAAAGCAACACTTACTACAACCTCTTAAACCACATTAAACAGAAAACCAATAACCACAACCCCCAAAAAATAATCATAGATTTTGACCAAGTCATTCAAACCATTTTAAAATGTACCCGCACACAGCCATACAAATCTATTACAGTAATTTCAATCAAAGCATATGGAGACACCTCAAAAATATGAACTATGTGTAGAATATTGCGCAAACAGACAATTCACATTTGAAATTAAAAAAAAGATAGCAAGAGTCTTTGTCCCTGTCACAGAAATAGTCAACTACTATAATTTACTAATAGAAATAGAAAGCCCCTTGTACCAACAAAATGAAGACAAACTGAGCCCCCACATGGATTATTTCAAAGACTCTTGGGTTGATCTAGGCACAGATGCCAATCCAAATTCCAAATACCACAGTGGAATGTCAATGACAGCACCTTGGCACAGGAAGCCAAAGCAAACAATAGGCCCTAGTTAAATGCAAATCAGAAGTGAAGGCCTCCATCTGGGAAAACCTGTTAGATCCCCAAATCCTTGGAAACAGTGCAAAGGTTTGGGAAATCATAAATAAACCTCTTTTTGAATTAACAGGTAACCCCGCTTTAGGCACTAACATACCAGAAGATGAGTGGGTCTCTCATTTTAGCTCTATTTTTAATAGTAATTTACCACAAGCAGAATTTAAAAATGGTGTTTTAGAAGATAACCCCCTGTGCTTTTCCATTAGCGAGGTTGAAAAGGGAATCAAGGGCTTAACAAGTAATAAAGCTCCAGGGCCCGACGGCTTGCCCCCGGACCTTTTTAAGTCATGTATATCACTGTGGGCGCCTGTTCTTACTGCTGTGCTTAATGCAGCCGCTGTATCTGGATGCCCTAGGTCGTGGGGGGTCTCCATGATAGTTCCCGTGTTCAAGAAAGGGGACCGTAATAGTACGTCCTGCTACAGACCAATATCTTTAATTGATTCTGTGGTCAAAGTAGCGGGGGGGATAATCTTGAACAGATTACCAACCTGGGCGGAAGAGCATAATATAATTTCCCCGATCCAATACGGCTTTAGGCCAGGCCACTCCACGATCTCACAGTGTCTCAATTTGTATATGGTCCTGGGAAAATACACTTTGGCACGTCAGGGCACAATACAAATGGCTTTTATGGACCTCTCATCAGCCTTCGACTGTGTCAATCGGGCTAAGCTTTGGGAGGCCATGGGCCACATGGTCGTGGAGCAAAATCTAGTTAACTTGCTGGCAGATCTGCACCAGGACACGAGAGCCAATGTACGTTACTCCCAAGAGCTAAAGGTAACAAGGGATTTTGGGGTGCATCGGGGAGTCCGACAGGGCTGTATTTTATCTCTGTTTCTTTTTAATTTATATATTAACAATTTGGAGGAGAACCTTTTAAACACCGGAGCAGATTACCCCTATGTAGGGCGCAAAGGCCTACCCGTTTTACTCTATGAGGACGATGCCGTTTTGTTGGCAAGGACCGCAAAAGGGCTTCAATCGTTACTTGACTCCGTTTACAGCTTCATGAAATCCCGAGATCTCGCCATTAACAACACAAAATCCTTTGTAATGAATGTAGGGAAGGGCCACAAAAAGACGTTCTCATTTCATGTTAATGGGGAGAAGATCCCTACTACAAAAACCTTTTCATATCTGGGCGTCTTGTTTGATAACCAGTTGAATTGGGGCCCTGCAGGACAGAGGAAAAGGGGGGTGTTAACTCGGGCTAACACGGCGATCTTTAGCTTTGCTAGGAAAATGGGCATCCGCCCAATTGCTGCACTGCTAAAAATTTACCAGGTAAAGAGTGTGGCGTTAGCCTGTTATGGGAGCGAGCTCTGGGGGCACGCGGCAATCAATGAACTGGCGGTAGTAGAAAATAATTTCCTGAAACAGATGCTGGGGGTCCCAAGGGGAACGACCAGTTTTATAGTGCATGAAGAACTAGGCGTCCCCTTTTTAAGTGATACTATAGCTCTACGACCTATAATCTGCTGGCTAAATTGTTGGCTAAACAAAGACCTGCCACTTAATCACCAACTTCTGAGAGAAGCCTTATCTTGGGACAATATGCACAAAATCCCGTGCCTCAAATACTTGAAAGACTGCTTCTAAGAATTGGGGCGTCCTGAGCTTTTTATAAAACCTGATTCTATCAGCAGATCTGATGTTACATATGTGAGGAAAACGTTTTCCCTTTCTCGGTATCTGCATCGAGAGGAGGTGGAACTGAACAAAAGCAGTGTCCCTAAATATATTGTAATAAAATCTACACCTAGTGTGGAACCGTATTTGTCTTGGCCAATGTCGGGCTTTGATAGATTTTTGCTAACAAGATTCCGTTTGGACTTTTTTCACTTACTGCTTGCCGTTCCCAAGGGGAACCACCAGGACCAGTGCTACCGTCCTGCGGCTGCGACAATGTGTCTCCGCAGGACTTGGTGCACTTCCTATTTATTTGTCCTTACTATGACATACCTCGGAGGCTTTACTTAAAGCCCCTCTCAAAAATATGAACTTTACACAGGTTAGACCTGCACTTTGTTACTTACAGCGGCTAACCCACGATTGCACTTTATTTGTAACTGATTTTTTAAAACTAGCACTAAAATTTAGAAAGAGCATCAGGGATAAATGTTTTAAATTGTTTTTAACATTGTATTGTACATGATGAATTGTGTTTTTTTAATTCTGGAAGAGGTTTTTTAGATCGATTTAACCTTTTTCTATTTAAATTCTGTCTATCGAACTGTGCTTTTATGGTTGTTTATTTGAATAACCGAAAAAAGATCCTTTGAATTTGAAACAATACAGTGGAAGGATGATACAATGCCTTCCAATCCACACTAGGCAGAACCCAACCTACCCTCTATAAATTTATAGAAGCATTCCAAAAGAGCAAAGATTCCAACAACTATAAATGGAGTAACCTGTTAGCCAAAGTGCCCCTTAACTTAGAAAACAGACCAAAAGAATATACAATATGCTACAATGTAAAGTCAAAGCACCTGATTTAGATTTCGGCAGATCGGTTACTCCATCACAACGGTGATGGATATCCCATCCCCCAAAATATAAATCCCATAGATATTGTGGTATTTATATTTTAGAGGCTGGGATATCCAAATATATAAATATTTTTGTATCACAATATTTATTTTCCGATATTTTATCCAAATACCTCTGACACAGTTGATCTCAGGACGGCCAATTCTTTCATGATCACCTTAAGTGGTGTATCTTAGTGTGGTGTCTCAATATCTGTCACAGCCTTGGCCATTCTCCCTACTACTGGCTTCATATAGAGGAGTTGTCTGGCTGATTTGGAACTGTTTGGAATGCCAATTGAGGCAATTCACTGCACTGTGAATGGTTCAGTTTGTTTATAGTTCCCAGGGGCAACACAAGCTAGCAGAGCAGGGGGTGTTGCAAGTCACTTCATAATGGTGCACCAAGTTGCAAGCTCTGGCTTCGTAAATGCAACTATAGAGTTGTCGACCATGGATCGTAATCGCTGTGTGAGGTCTGTGGGTTCTTCTTTTTGAGACTTCTCGGGGGCGGGGGCGGGGGGCAGTCAAAAGGATTCAGCCAATTGCTCCCTGCTATGCACTCTGTAAGGTTTTAGTGTTCAGCTGTATTCATGTACAGGAGTGAGATTGATCCCCTACACCATCTTATCCCAACAAGCCTGGTTATTTGGTGCCTACTAGAAAGGCAGGTGTAGCGGAAGAAGAAATAGGCTCTTTTGGTCTCTGGGATCTCCTTTTATTTGGATGGGGCTGGGGGCTTCATGTCTCATGGCTGCTGAAATTATACCATAATTGTTTTCTCTGTGAGCCTCAGTTCCTGCCCTGCCCCATGTCACTGACCCTGTTATGATCCATTAAGCTCCAGGTATGACAAGAGCAGCAGCATCCAAGTAGGGGCCCTTTCTATGGCTTATTATGCTTTGTGGATTGTGAGTTACAGTAGATCTCCAATGAAGGAAAAAGCAGGTTGGTCTCCTTAGTGGGCTTCCGTTGGCCTAGTAGGGATCCATTTGGGAATCTCAGGGTGCAGTGCAGGGAAAGCAATAAAAGTCTCGCCTCTTGTACCCCTTCAATCAAGCCTGAAGATCCAATATCTTTTCTACAAGTCCTATGATTCTTGTCCATGGGCTACGCTGCCTGTCTGAGAGATGTAAGGTGTCGGGTTTAAGCAGCGTTTCTCACCTTGCTGGAGAGTCTTCCCCACCATCTCGATCAGCCACTGGGTCACTGCTGCATTGCCAGGATTCTAACATCTCCGAATGAGTTCTCTCCACTCCCTTTATGTATAACAAAGTGCTATGGTGGGTTAATGATGGGAAGGATGGTCCAATGGAGCGGCCATTCGTAGAGCTCCACTAGAGCGTTGCCATGCTCTCAGGTGTCAGGCTCCACCCCTTGCATGCTCCTAATTGTAAAAAAATACTACTTTGGCACTGGCTAAGAATATCAGCTGTGACCAAAATAATGCTTTTGGCACTGCGATTTCAAATGATGTATTCTGGCTCAGTAACAGACTTACTTTTTGCTAAATACTGGAAGTCTTGAACTGAAAATATATCCCCTTGTAATAGGCATCATTAATGCCTCCTTCATAACTGTCTGCATTCCTGAAGATCTAAAAAAGGCACTTCATTTGTCCCATTATTAAAGATAATGATGTTAGATCCAAACAGTTTTGGAAATACTAGACCTATTTCCCATTGCCTTATTTGGCTAAACTCCTCGAAAGAGTTGACTTTAATCAGGTAAATCCCCAAACTGTCTGCTTTCTATGCAAGCAGGTTTTTCCAATGGCATGCAGTACTGAGATTATTCCAACAGCTGTCATAGATGCACTTCGCTTTGTGCAGATTCAAACATAATTGCCATCCTGATCCTTTTAGATCTTTTAGCCGCATTTATAACCGTAGTTTAATAAATCGATTGGCGAAATTTGGAATCACAGATTAAGCTCTGCTTCATTTCCAGAATATTTTTCCAGATAGAATAATGCGAGTCTATTTGGGCCATTTTTATTAAAAAAAAGAATAATCTGATACATGGAAACTCCCAGGGAATGCACTGCCTTCATTGCTTTTTAATTTATATATGGTCCTTCTGACTGCTGTAATTTAGCCCTTTTATCTTTCGGTGGCTGTGTGTGCTGACAATACTTAGATATTCTTCAAGATAGAAGGTAACTCAGGGAAGAGGGCAACTTTTTGTGTGATTGCCTCCAAAATGTTGAGTCCTGGATGCGTAAGAACAAATTGAAACTGAATGTGAGTAAAACTGGAAGCCTCCTTCAGGTCAGTTTTGGAGCTACCTTTTTGTCCTTCTAGCCTTAGGGAAAAACCAAACCCACCTTGTTTAAATCACTCTGTTTGGTCCATAAAACCTTATCGGATTCACGCTATTATCTGTTATCTCACACGTTTGTATGATATATGTCAAGAAGCAATTAGGATCAGAGAAGGGAGCCCTAGTAATGGCACTTAGGTTTAAGTGTACTACTTTTGGTGGATGAGTTTTATTCTTGGTGTGGCAAAACACTGGATTTCCCTGCCACAGTTTTTACACTGCCATTTTCTTCCCAACTAAGTATTCCAGATTCCAGTGCCAAGATGCCTTAAGGTTAACGTTATCACTCTTCAAATATCCAAGTGTAAGTAAAATAAATAGTATTAAACTAATTCAGGGTGTCCCTGTTGTCAGGCAGTTATGGTGGTAACAAAAGTGTCAGAAATGTGCAGTTAGGGCCAGATATGCAAATTGTTTCTTTCATTCGCAAGCGCCCGAGTCTGTGTATCGGGCCGTTTGCACATGCAAAAGGCATTAACAATGTACAAAGGTTCAATTTACAATTTGTTAACCTTTTACCGAATCCCAAATTGGGTTTGCGATTCGGTATTAGGAAGGGTTGTGTTGAGGGCGGCCCTTCATAATAAGGAATTGCAGTGGTATCTGTGAATGTTTTTTGACTGAAATGCGATTGCAAGACATTCAAGCTTTACCATCTACTTCAAGTAGGTGGTGACCCATTTGCAAATAGAAATGAGTCCCCAAAAGACCCCTTTGTGACTGTTTGCAAAAACTTTTTTTAGAGTAGTCTGTGATCCGCGAGCAGGCAGTGGTCCAACAGACCACTGCCTACTCTTAAAAAATCAAAAGAAAAACTTAATTTTTTCTTTTGAAATGCATCCCATTTTCCTTTAAGGTAATTCATTCAGAGGAAGAGGAGCACCTTGCGTTTGAGCGATGCTTTGAGAGACACGTTGACTACTGCTCTGCTGAGAGGCATGTCTGCTTCTGCTCTGCTCCTGCAATGCATTGCTCTTTGCTCCACAGCACTCTGGATCGCTGGGGGCCGTCACACACCCCTGCTGCCCTGTCAGCCTCATGGGAGTTGATTGCCATATGACCAAGGAACAGAAGAAGGGTGCCTGTGCTCACTGGACTGCTAGCAAGCTGTAGAGCGCTGGCAGTGGGCCAACGAGCAAAGGTGAGCTGCCGGCGCCCTCTGCTTGGGCACCTGAGATGCAGTGCAGTTAGCTACAATCAATCAATCAATCAGAGCATTTATATAGTCCACTACTCACCCGGAGGGTCTCAAGGCGCTGGTGGAGGGGGGGTCCGCTACTGCTCGAACAGCCAGGTCTTGAGCTGCTTCCTGAAGGCAAGGTGGTCCTGGGTCAGGCGGAGGTGGGTCGGGAGGGAGTTCCAAGTCTTGGCGGCCAGGTAGGAGAAGGACCTTCCTCCTGTGGTGGCTCTTCTGATGCGGGGGACGGCGGCGAGGGCGTGGCCGGTCGATCGCAGTTGGCGTGTGGGAGCGTAGAAGTTGAGGCGGCTGTTGAGGTATCCTGGGCCTTGGTTGTGTAGGGCTTTGTGTGCGTGGGTGAGGAGACGGAAGGTGATTCTCTTGTTGACCGGGAGCCAGTGCAGATCTCTCAGGTGTCTGGAGATGTGGCTGCGATGGGCGATGTCCAGGATGAGTCGTGCTGAGGTGTTCTGTATCCGCTGGAGTCTCTTCTGAAGTTTGGCGGTGGTTCCGGCGTAGAGGGAGTTGCCGTAGTCCAGACGGCTGGTGACGAGGGCCTGGGTGACCGTCTTCCTGGTCTCGGTGGGCATCCACCGGAAGATCTTACGTAGCATGCGCAGGGTGTTGAAGCACGACAAGGAGACGGCGTTGACTTGTCTGGTCATGGAGAGGGAGGAGTCCAGGATGAAGCCCAGGTTGCGTGCGTGGTCTGTTGGTTTGGGTGCGCTGCCCAGGGTGGGGGGCCACCAGGAGTCGTCCCAGGCGGAGGGTGAAGATCCCAGGATGAGGACTTCCGTCTTGTCCGAGTTCAGTTTCAGGCAGCTGTTCATCATCCACTTGGCTACGTCTGTCATCCCTTCGTGTAGGTTGGTTCTGGCGGTGGCGGGGTCGTTGGTGAGGGAGAGGATCAGCTGGGTGTCGTCGGCGTAGGAGATGATGTTGAGGTTGTGTTGGCGTGCGATGGCTGCGAGGGGGCTCATGTAGACGTTGAAGAGGGTTGGGCTGAGCGAGGAGCCTTGAGGAACGCCGCAGATGACTTCGGTGGCTTCTGATCTGAACGGGGGAGGCGGACTCTCTGTGTCCTTCCGGCGAGGAACGAGATGATCCATTCCAGTGCCTTCTCCTGGATTCCGACGCTGCTGAGGCGCTGCACTAGGGTACGGTGGCAGACAGTGTCGAAGGCCGCGGAGAGGTCTAGGAGGATGAGGGCCGCTGTTTCTCCATTGTCGAGCAGGGCTCGGATGTCATCGGTGGCTGCGATCAGGGCGGTCTCGGTGCTGTGGTTGGCCCGGAAGCCAGACTGTGAGAGGTCAAGGGATCCGTTCGTCTCGAGGAAGGCGGCCAGCTGCTTGTTGACAGTCTTCTCGATGACTTTTGCAGGAAACGGGAGCAGCGAGATGGGGCGGTAGTTCTTGAGGTCGGTGGGGTCGGCTGATGGCTTCTGTAGTAGAGCGCTGAGTTTGGCGTCCTTCCAGCTCTCCGGGAAGGTCGCGGTGTTGAAGGAGGTGTTGATGATGTCCCGCAGGTGGGGTGCGATGACAACGTCGGCCTTGTTGAAGATGTGGTGAGGGCAGGGGTCGGTTGGAGATCCGGAGTGGATGGAGTTCATCGTGCGGATGGTGTCTTCGGTGATGATCGGGGTCCAGGCGCGGAGTGTGGTGGTGGGGGGCGGTGGTTCAGTTGTGGCGTGCGTCGGTTGAGTGCTGAAGCTGTTGTGTATGTCCGCGATCTTGTTGTGGAAGTAGGAGGCGAGGGAGTTGCAGAGGTCTTGTGAAGGGGTGATGTCGTTGTTGCCGGCGTTGGGGTTGGAGAGCTCTTTAACGATGTTGAAGAGTTCCTTGCTGTTGTGGGCGTTGTTGTCCAGTCGTTCCTTGAATGCAGTTTTCTTGGTGGCGTGGATCAGTTGGTGGTGTTTTCGGGTGGCGAGCTTGAGGGCAGTCATGTTGTTCGGTGTTGGGTCTCTGCGCCAGGCTTTCTCGAGGGCTCGGCAGTTCTTCTTGGAGCACTTGAGTTCATCGGTGAACCATGGTGCTTTCTTGCTGCCGGGTCTGCTAGGCGGGGTCTTCAGAGGGGCGAGGTCGTCTGCGCAGTTGCTGATCCACTTCGCGAGGTTGGAGGCCGCCTGGCTTGGGTTCGTTACGCTAGTGGGAGGGTTCATGCTCAGGGAAGTTGCAAGCTGGTCGGCTGTGATCTTATTCCAGCTTCTGCGTGCGACCTGTTGCTGGTGGTGGTGGATCGTGGTCCTTCTGAAGCTGAAGTGGATGCAGCTGTGGTCCGTCCAGTGGAGTCCGGAGGCGTGGCTGAAGGCGATGTCCTTGCTGGATGAGAACACGGGGTCGAGTGTGTGTCCGGCGTAGTGGGTGGGGGTGGTCACCAGCTGCTTGAGACCGAGGTTGGCAAGGTTGTCCAGCAGGGTGGTGGTGTTGCGGTCGTTGTTGTTCTCCAGGTGGAAATTGAGGTCCCCGAGGAGAATGTAGTCTGAGGAGCTGAGGGCGTGCGGGCTGATGAAGTCGGCGATGTCTTCGCTGAATTGTGTGCGTGGTCCCGGGGGCCTGTAGATGAGGGTGCCTCTGAGGGTGGTCTTGGGGTTGATGTGAATCTGGAAGTGCAAGTGTTCGGCGGGTGGGAGGGTGTCGTCGGTGTTGGTCGTGATGCGGATGGTGTTCTTGTGTACGATGGCGATGCCTCCTCCAGTCCGGGTGATCTTGTATCCGTCCGGGATGGCGATGGCGATGTCGGGCGCTGAGGAGGCGTTCATCCAGGTTTCCGTGAGGAAGGCGACGTCTGGGGCTGTGTTGTCGAGCAGGTTCCAGAGCTCGACGGCGTGTCTGTGGACGGAGCGGGTGTTGAGCAGGATGCACTTGAGGTGGTTGCTGCTGGTGCTCGGCTTGGTCGGTGCTGGTGTAGTGCAGGTCCGGATGCAGGTGAACTTGCAGGAGTGGCAGCAGAAGGGTCCGTGGGTGCGTCTCGGGGTGGCTCGATAGCAGCCCGGGATTCGACCGGCGTTGAGTGCGTGGAGTTCGGTGGCGTCGTAGGTCTGGCGGGTGGGCTGGTGTCTCCGGGGGCCAGGGGTCCGGGTGCTGGGCGCGGTCCAGGCGCGCGCCCGCTGCGCGTCAACGCTGCGCGTGCGCACGGTCGCCATTTATGGCGAAGTGCAGGGAGGGAGGAGCAGCTGGGAGGCGGGAGCGGGGAGGGTACAGAAGAAAAGGGGGCATGGCAGCGAGCACGGCGGCGGGAAGCGGGGAGCGGGGCGGGGGGCACAGGGGTCAGCGGGAGACGGCAGAGGGAAAATACAAACAGGGGAACCAGGTGAAAAACACAGTAAGCGAGGCTGGAGACAGAAAAACAAATGTCAGTTCCCAAAGGGGGAATAAAACACTTAAAAGCAAGGATGGAGACAAAAATGAGAAGGAGTTAGCACAAGGGGAGAGAACTACGCACAATTGCACGAGAGCCCGCTAGAGCAGCGGGGGGCGGGGTATTCGAGGGCGGCTCAGCGAGGCTGAGTGCAGCAGCGGGGCGGGAAGGCACACGCAGCAGCTGGTGGCCGTGCGGCGCGGGGGTGTCCTGAGCACCCAAGTGGCTGAATTGGGGCTGAATTGGGGCTGGATTAAAGGGCTGTTTGCGGGCAGCATGGGATTGTGGTGTAAGGAGGCTAATTCAAAAAGACTTAGATGAAGAGAAGTGCAGGGAAGGGCATTAACCTGAGATTAACTGTGAACTGTTTACCACTTTATACTGTTTTGCACAACATTCTGTGCCCTACTGGTCACTTGGCTTGGACACTTTTAAATCCCTCTAGCTTCATGTGACTCAATAATCAAGTGATTTGTAACAGAGATTTTTGCTTTCTCCTTTCCATATCTCATGAACATGATTCCTTGGCCTTTGCCGTTATAGCCCAACTTTTATTCACTTTAAGGGCCACCCGGTGACTGACATGGCTGCAGTTTGGTGACTAAAATGCACACTAGAAGTTCACAACTCTAGAAAGTTCGGACCAGAAGAGCTTTTAGGAAACTAGGGGCAAAGCTACCTTAGGCAAAATGAGACAGGGGGAGCACCCCTCCCATAAACTTGGCAGTGAAACAGTGTTTTTAAAATCATCTCCAACAGAACCAGAGAAAATAATGGAGATGCATGTATCTTCTCTTGAAGGAATAAGAAAATACTACAAGTCCAAAAATACTGAATTCTATGATCACAGGCTTTCCTGCTCATTCACAAGTCACTTGAGACTAGATGATAATTAGAAATACCCCTATCATTCCCAAGACTCTGTGGCAATTAGGGGTCCCAGGGCCAGGAGGTCACGCAACTGCAAATTGCAGCAGAGACCCTATTTGAAAAGTGGGCAATACCAGTTCTTTTGGAAGGGCTACTAGACAGCCACACAGTAGCACATCTAGGTAGTGACCTGAAAATGGGCATCCATCAAGGCATCCATTTGACAGAATTGTATACCCAGTGAGACATCACAACTAACAATCAAGGCACAAAATAAGGGGTAGAAGATTTGTCTATTAAAAAACTTCCAGGGTCCTTTACCCAGAGATTATATTACTGCTCGTTCTGACAATAAAGTCTGCACATGTGTGAGGCTTTGGCCATGGAGGAAACTTTCTTGGAGACCATAGAACAAATGGCCCTCTGCAGCTCCAATCAGTCCGACTGGGACACTGACATCATTAGTTCACCAAGCTTGTTTACAGGTGAGCATAAGCCAGCCGTAAAACTAGCAGCTCACAAATCTACATCTTTTGTGAACACCTACATAGAATTCCAAGACACATTAGAAGAGCACTACATAGGGGATGGGGAGATTCTTAAAGCGGACCCGTATGTCCCCATCTTCAATGACTAAATTCAGTTGAACTCACTCGGATGCCCACAAGAGCCACCAGCTCCAAGTGGGCATCAAGCAATCAGCTTCTCTTCCCACAACGAAACAAAGTCTACTGAGCAGTGTCCATTCAGTGAGAAACTCTTTCCTGATAACTCAAACTCAAATTCAAGCAAAACCCAAAGCATGAAATAAATCATTACAATTCATTAACAGCAGAGGATAATGCTGGAGGAAATGACTGGTGCTGGTGGTATTCCATAGACAATTTTTTTTTGTACCAATGCAAATGAGTAATTAAAAGATATTTTTATAAAAAATATAATAAAAACATACAAATGATTATATTTATACGTATGATGATACATGTTATGATGGACAGCCGATAGGGCTCTAGTTAGCCCCTAAGGAATCAATATAGGTCATGTGGGAGTATTATCTAGTATTGTTTGTGTATTTCCCCCTAGCACCTTGACCTATGAAGGTACCAATGTTCATTTCATTTCTTGAAAACACCGCCCTTGCTTACTCAAGTCAATTTTGCAAGAATACTATTGTATTGCCTTGACAATGTGTAGAAGGCCTACATGTCCATTGTGCAAAAGCCTCGTTAATTTCGTACATATGGCAATATAGCTATCTGTAACACATAAACAATGGCAGCCTGATTTCAATCTCAACCCAAGGCAAGGATGCCTTTTGTTATAAATTAAGATTTGTTTACAGGTGCTGGTTAAACAGCACTTCTGCTGTCATCGCGAGTTCTCTACATGCTAATGCTTTTGCCCGACAGCTGACTGACATCTCCGTCAGGGGTGTCCAACTTGTGACCAAGATGGGGTTCTACACTCTTTCCCTACAGGTAATGGGGGTTCTTGGCAGAACGTACACATACACCGTAGACATGTAGGTTATGGTACTCATAGTGCATGTACACCAGATTGTTATACTGTTTCATACGCTTGCGTATATGCATTGCTTCAGCGAGATGGTGAAACTTTTTCTTTTAGTCACTGTCATGATACTTCTAATGATATTGCGCATATATTTACAAATATTGAAAATGACCCTCTGTGTATCATGTGTTCATTTCTCTGAGTGAAAGAGAGCATGAGTGTCTGAGGAAAGGGGTTCTAGATCTGTCACCTATTTGCTCCCTGTCTGGTTTTGGGGGCTTATGGTGGCATTGTGAGCTAGCTAGTCTATGGGACAACATATCCTAAGGGGGTGCATGGAATCAGTCTGGCACCATACCAAAGTTTATACTGCCACAAACATGCAGTTCCTACTGATTAGTGGAAACTACACAACAGAAGAGGACCTGCAAGAACTAGCACAAAAGATCCCATCCAGGCCTCTGTATGTCATTTTACCAAGATCGGGGAAAAGCCCAATATCTATTCAAACCGGTGAATCCTGGCACTCTTGGGTGCGAGATGTGAACTAATTCCATTAACAGCATACACGTTTGGATGCTTAAAAGGCTCTTCCAATTATAACTGCTGACTGTGTAACTTTAGGCAGGAATCACTGACGCATGTTAATCTGCCTTTGTCCAGCTTTAAAAAACGTAATGAGCTTTTTGATGAAGCCGATATTTCGGTGCTTGAGTATCACTCAATGGAATCACGCTGTTATGAGTGACGATGATATATAGAGCTTTCTGATACGTGCATGAAATTCCTCAAGAAAGTGGATGTTTACTGAACTCGAGTTCTAGAGAAAGTTGAAAGAGAGGGCCTCCCAATCGACTCCAAGCTGAAGCTTTGTATTACATCTAGTCCAAACTTTTGGTTAGGTCCAGCAAGGATGAGGTGGCAGACCCCTCACTATTACATCTAGCACTTTATGTTCAGAATGGGAGTCCTTGAGCCTCCGAATTTTTATTAAATCAGATGTGGGCCCGTCTCTAAGGAGACTGAGAGACAGTTTTTCAAGGCAAGTTAGTCTTTGCACAAGCCATCATTGTTAGGTCATAAGTCACTGTCAATTGCACTTTACTATTTAAGCTGTTCATGAGCCCTACAGAGTTTCATAAAGCCGGTTATATATACAACCACTATCATTAATAGAAGCCAGTGCATATTGCACTTTATGAAATAGGTTCTATAAGCTCTACAAAGTTGCATCAAGCCTGTCATTTATGCGGCTAATTCTTTTAATACTATTAGTTTGACATAACAATATTTTGACACCTACTCATAGGCCTCAGATTAGCAATGGCATTCAATTTAGACGGAATGGGGAACAGGGGGGGTCAGGTGTAATGCTTTACATGCTTAGTGCTTCTGAGTGGTGTTACCATGCAAAATAGTCATTTATCCAAGTTCTATGATCCTTGGATGAATTGATTGAACAGCACAACTCTTGAACGTACAGACTGTAATATTACCTGATTTTATCTTGTTCCTATTGCTCTTGTAGGGCACCTGCAGGAATTTATGAATTGTGATAGTATGTGATTTTATGGTTTTTATTGCATGTGAGTTTTATTATACTGTTACGAATTAAAATGACATAAAACAATAACAATGTTACCTATCCCCCCTATCCCACCATCCCTCCTATCCGCCCTATCCCTACTATCCCCTCATATACCTTGACTCACTAACAATCAGGAGCACATGCAGGGATACCACACTTATAGATAGGGTGCAATTTCCATATAAAATCTGACAATAACCTCTGTTCAATGGACGTGACTGTTGAATTTATAGCACATTTTGATTTCAAACTCTGTGGAACCCCAGTGGCGTAACAATACTTCTGCAGCCCCTGCGTGCGTAGAGGGGGGACATAGGGTCCGGAGAATGAGGGGGGCGTCCATGCACTTTGTAGGGGGGGGGGGGCAAAATTTCGTAACACCACTGAGAATCACACCACCATGACAAACAGATCGGTGGAAAAGATAATATTCACATTGAACAAAACTATAGGACATGCTGTATCGTTTTTGGCCACTATAGGTGTGGCAGGGTATACTCAGACATGAGTCCCTTTCTCACTGCTCCATCAGGATTCAAGCAAGCCGGGCCGAAGAGGCTGAAATGCCAGAAACCGGTCCCCGGTAGCTTGTCTCCTTTCTGGTGAAGAATTGGCTTGGTAGTTTGGTCTGCCCTGTTCCCATGATGCACTGGGCCAGGGACAGACTAATTTGCATATAGCCACGTTCGGAGCTGGGATGGGGCAGTGAGATAAATAACGGTGATGGATCAAGCCCTGATCTTTGGACTGGGTAAGAGTGGTCTGCTTAATTCAGACACTCTGTTCATCACCACCCCCTTTTCTGTATCGTTTTTGGCCACTATAGGTGTGGCAGGGTATACTCAGACATGAGTCCCTTTCTCACTGCTCCATCAGGATTCAAGCAAGCCGGGCCGAAGAGGCTGAAATGCCAGAAACCGGTCCCCGGTAGCTTGTCTCCTTTCTGGTGAAGAATTGGCTTGGTAGTTTGGTCTGCCCTGTTCCCATGATGCACTGGGCCAGGGACAGACTAATTTGCATATAGCCACGTTCGGAGCTGGGATGGGGCAGTGAGATAAATAACGGTGATGGATCAAGCCCTGATCTTTGGACTGGGTAAGAGTGGTCTGCTTAATTCAGACACTCTGTTCATCACCACCCCCTTTTCTGTATCGTTTTTGGCCACTATAGGTGTGGCAGGGTATACTCAGACATGAGTCCCTTTCTCACTGCTCCATCAGGATTCAAGCAAGCCGGGCCGAAGAGGCTGAAATGCCAGAAACCGGTCCCCGGTAGCTTGTCTCCTTTCTGGTGAAGAATTGGCTTGGTAGTTTGGTCTGCCCTGTTCCCATGATGCACTGGGCCAGGGACAGACTAATTTGCATATAGCCACGTTCGGAGCTGGGATGGGGCAGTGAGATAAATAACGGTGATGGATCAAGCCCTGATCTTTGGACTGGGTAAGAGTGGTCTGCTTAATTCAGACACTCTGTTCATCACCACCCCCTTTTCTGTATCGTTTTTGGCCACTATAGGTGTGGCAGGGTATACTCAGACATGAGTCCCTTTCTCACTGCTCCATCAGGATTCAAGCAAGCCGGGCCGAAGAGGCTGAAATGCCAGAAACCGGTCCCCGGTAGCTTGTCTCCTTTCTGGTGAAGAATTGGCTTGGTAGTTTGGTCTGCCCTGTTCCCATGATGCACTGGGCCAGGGACAGACTAATTTGCATATAGCCACGTTCGGAGCTGGGATGGGGCAGTGAGATAAATAACGGTGATGGATCAAGCCCTGATCTTTGGACTGGGTAAGAGTGGTCTGCTTAATTCAGACACTCTGTTCATCACCACCCCCTTTTCTGTATCGTTTTTGGCCACTATAGGTGTGGCAGGGTATACTCAGACATGAGTCCCTTTCTCACTGCTCCATCAGGATTCAAGCAAGCCGGGCCGAAGAGGCTGAAATGCCAGAAACCGGTCCCCGGTAGCTTGTCTCCTTTCTGGTGAAGAATTGGCTTGGTAGTTTGGTCTGCCCTGTTCCCATGATGCACTGGGCCAGGGACAGACTAATTTGCATATAGCCACGTTCGGAGCTGGGATGGGGCAGTGAGATAAATAACGGTGATGGATCAAGCCCTGATCTTTGGACTGGGTAAGAGTGGTCTGCTTAATTCAGACACTCTGTTCATCACCACCCCCTTTTCTGTATCGTTTTTGGCCACTATAGGTGTGGCAGGGTATACTCAGACATGAGTCCCTTTCTCACTGCTCCATCAGGATTCAAGCAAGCCGGGCCGAAGAGGCTGAAATGCCAGAAACCGGTCCCCGGTAGCTTGTCTCCTTTCTGGTGAAGAATTGGCTTGGTAGTTTGGTCTGCCCTGTTCCCATGATGCACTGGGCCAGGGACAGACTAATTTGCATATAGCCACGTTCGGAGCTGGGATGGGGCAGTGAGATAAATAACGGTGATGGATCAAGCCCTGATCTTAGGACTGGGTAAGAGTGGTCTGCTTAATTCAGACACTCTGTTCATCACCACCCCCTTTTCTGTATCGTTTTTGGCCACTATAGGTGTGGCAGGGTATACTCAGACATGAGTCCCTTTCTCACTGCTCCATCAGGATTCAAGCAAGCCGGGCCGAAGAGGCTGAAATGCCAGAAACCGGTCCCCGGTAGCTTGTCTCCTTTCTGGTGAAGAATTGGCTTGGTAGTTTGGTCTGCCCTGTTCCCATGATGCACTGGGCCAGGGACAGACTAATTTGCATATAGCCACGTTCGGAGCTGGGATGGGGCAGTGAGATAAATAACGGTGATGGATCAAGCCCTGATCTTTGGACTGGGTAAGAGTGGTCTGCTTAATTCAGACACTCTGTTCATCACCACCCCCTTTTCTGTATCGTTTTTGGCCACTATAGGTGTGGCAGGGTATACTCAGACATGAGTCCCTTTCTCACTGCTCCATCAGGATTCAAGCAAGCCGGGCCGAAGAGGCTGAAATGCCAGAAACCGGTCCCCGGTAGCTTGTCTCCTTTCTGGTGAAGAATTGGCTTGGTAGTTTGGTCTGCCCTGTTCCCATGATGCACTGGGCCAGGGACAGACTAATTTGCATATAGCCACGTTCGGAGCTGGGATGGGGCAGTGAGATAAATAACGGTGATGGATCAAGCCCTGATCTTTGGACTGGGTAAGAGTGGTCTGCTTAATTCAGACACTCTGTTCATCACCACCCCCTTTTCTGTATCGAGCTGGACAATACAACAGGCCACCAGGCGCTGAGCACTGACCTCAGTGTATAAAAAACAGGTGCCTTGATGCAAGTCAACAACACTATAACATTCTGTGTGCGACCATCTTGAAGCTGTTTCCTTGATAAATGCTACAAAAAATGGAGTATGTACCACTACCTCCACTCTCCGTGCTATTGTATGACAATTAGGTATCCATTGTAATAAAAAAACATGTTTTATGAAAATATATGTCATGCTCCTTTCAGTATAGTAACTAAAGAATAATTGTTGTCTGCCAAAGTAATATCTTAAATTAATTACCACGAGAAAAAAAAATACATATATAGAATTATGAATACATTCCCCTGTCTTCAGTGCACTTCGAAAGCTGTCGACACAGGAGCAAAATCAGCATTAAAGAAAAGACAGGGCATTCTAAGGAGGTCAGATGAACTGATGTCTGTCTAAATACCGAGAATCCATTCAACATTATTCCCACGCAATCATTTTCACATAAACCCACTGAACTGCTGTTGAGTTCCTGCTCAGGCATAACTTGAAATCCCTTGCTGTTATAAAAGTATTTCAGTGCCTTGTTTCTCTGAACAGAGCAGGGGAATGTTTGCATTCCTTTTAGATAATACTGGTTGGGACACTGGTTTGATTAATGAGGCAATACACCTCCTTTGTTAAGGAGCTTCTAAAAGTCTTCTTTGGAAAGAAGCAGATGTGGCTGCACACAGATGCTAGCCAACATAATTAAAGTACTAAAAAAGGTGTCGTTTTGCAAGTCAAAACATTGGCAATTCATTTTTTAAGTTGCATTTTTTCTTTCTTCATTTGTACCGAAGAACAAACTTTGAAAGGAGAGAAGAGCATTACCTTAGCGGGGAGGGGGATGTCTGTACCTGAGTGCACTGTGTTATGCATTCCAGCTTCTTAATATCGTGAAAAAATATAATAGTTGTTACAGTTTCTCTAAGCATTTTATCAGGGACGGATGAAAGCCTAAATCAGCCCTGTCGTGTCAGAATCAATGTAAATCAAAGTAATCTCCCGGCTGTTAAATTAGTATAGTTTAGAACTGGTCTCATGGTACATGCTTATCACAAGAAATACAGAAAACCAAACCAGAGCCAAGAGGCCGTTTAAATGGCAAACACGCTTTCCAAACATGCTTCAGGAATATAAAACCCCAAATATCTACAAGATCTTTCTTCCAGCAGTGGCTGGTATGTAACATAAGTGGTGGCGAGGGGGGTGGCAGACAAAAAAAGAAAAGAAAACCCACTTACCTTTAATGGATGGCAGCCACCTCTTCTCCGTCCTCGTCATCTTCCTGCAGGCCTGGCCGGCAGCAGGAAGCACCCGGGCTCCCAGGCTCCCTTGAGCCAATCACAGCACTGGAATGCATCATTGGGATTGGTCTGTACAGTGTGGTTCGCCACTCAGATGGGGAGTGGGAGGCTTTGCATGTTCCTCACCAGGCTGTGTAAAGCAAGCCTGGTGGGAAAGATGCAAAGAGTGCAGGACTGTTTGGCGGGTCCGAGAGGGCCTCACCAAGCAGTCATGTTCACTTAAGGAGTTCAAACCACTCCTCTCCCTGCTCTGGCCATCCCCGCCGGAGAGCCACTGACTGCAATTGGAAAACTAAAATGATAATAACAATAAGTTCTTATCATTTTAGTTTTCCTTTTGTTCAGTGGGGCGACGCTCCTACGCCTTAGCGGAGGAGCCGTCATTGGTTTCTCCGCTATTCATAGCCACGGTGTGTCATGGACTAGCTGGACTCCGATGGGTGAACAGCCCAGAACTGTACAGAAAGGACACTTAGACAGCTCTATGAGGCCATGCCAGTGTCAGCAATATGTTTATATAAATATGACCGAAAACAAAAAAATATTATATATGCCTGAAAAACACACCAATTCCTTACCTAGCACAACGCTTATTTCCTCCTACGGTTTAAACAACACCGAAAATTCTAGAACATTTGCTATCAGGCAACATCAGATGACATTTTTTTTAATTACAGCAAATCAGAAAATATCAATAGATGTATGGTACAGGCAATAAAATGGGATACAGGCATTACATTCAAAATCATGTGCAAAAATACATTAAGCAGCACACATTTTTCAAATAAAATCGAAATGACTGTGATTAGTCAAGCTTCTAGGAGTTGCTCTGTCGAAAGAAAAAAATATAGCAGTCTCCAATAAATTGCTAGCATTGCAATAACATGCTAGTATCATTTAGTCAAGTTTAGTTGAGCGGTTTGTATGTAGATACATAGAGATAAAAAAGTCTATCATCCCACTCGCACTATGGGCCTCATTATGATGCCGGTCGGAAACCAAACCGACCGACTCCTTGTTGGATTCCGTTCCAAACCAACTCACAGTTGACGGTTTCCCCCATCTTATTATGATGCTTCTAAACACCGTTCCAAAGGCCTCGGATTCGGTTTCGATCAACTCACAGTTGACGGTTCTGCCCGACCTATTATGATGCTTCCGAACACCGTTCCAAAGGCCTACCATTGACTTCAATGGGAGCCTGCATTCCGACCGATAGCACAGGCTCCTATGGGAAAAAGGATGTCTGCGGAAAACCCTGCACCATGTCGCAGGCACACTGTGCATGGTTTTACAGGGGTTCCCTTGGGTACCATCTAGACCCCAAACCAGAGGACTCAGGACGAAGGATGCTAGGAGCCCCCAAAGTCAGTTTCGGACAGCCTTTTTGTGTCAGAAAGACTGAGTCGGAAAAGCTGTTGGAATCAGACATCATAATCGGTCGGTTGGAAACGCTGTCCGTTGAGCATCATCGGTCGGTCAGGACTGTTTTGACAGAGTCTGACGGATGGGTTCCGATATGGTCCAGGGGAATCTGACTGTCGGTCGAAGGCTTTCCAACTGACATCGTAATCAGGCCCTATATATGCACACATACGTATAATCAAGTTTTGAACTCTTGATAGCCTCAACGTTGTAAAGGGAACAGGTGCATTAACACATAGGGGCCAATTTCGATGTCGGGTGGATCTGAGTCTGTCTGACATCGATCGGGAACTGGGACTGACTGACCTCCTGTCGGCGGTCCCAAACCAGCAATTTGGATGAGACCGAACACTGTTCAGATGAACACCTATACTCTACAATAGGAGCATGCACACCTCAAGGTGCCTGCCACCAGCTACAGGGATCAACAGGGAAGCACCATTAGTGGCCTCTAAGCCACCATCCGGAGGCCTTGTACCAATTGGGGCCCTGCTTGGGGCTCCCAAAGTCATATTCCAACAGCTTTTCTGTGTCGGAAAGGCCATCATAAAAAGGCTGTAGGAATCCACCATCGTAATCCCTAGGCGGAAAGAGCCGCCCTTGGGATTACTGGCTCCTTTCTGAATGGCAGACGGGCTCTCCGAGCACATCGGAAGCAATTCAGAAAGCCCGTTCAGATTCCTTTCCGACCGTCGACCACGTCATAATAGGTCGGTCGGAAAGGAATCCGAGCGGGACATTTCAATACAGTGGGAACTGCTCCAACCGACGGTGAGACCCATTTCCGACTGCATCAAAATCAGCCCCATAGAAAAGAAATGCCCTAGAATGGAAGTCTCTTGCTGATCCCTTTTATCTTTTCTTCTCGACACTTTCACACCTTTTTTGGGGGATGTTCGCCAAGGTCTGACGTACAAGATTCTCATGGACTTCTCTGAAGGCTTCCAGGCCAATAATCCAAGCTGCAGACACAGGATCCAAGAATCCTACAATCAAAGTACACAGAGAGGGCATAACAAAGCGTAGTAAATTAGCAGGACAAGAATTTAGAATGAAGGAAGGGGAACAGTACCCAGGATGGGACTGACCTCCCAGATGTGTCTTGCAATTGGCACCAGCAGTAAAGCCTCCATCAGACCCCCTTAAACTCGCCCTCACTTGGGGGGGGGGGGTGTCTCCAATTCTGGAGTCACAGACGTCTGGATGTGACTGGTACTGTGGAGTGAAAGGCAGTGGGTGGGGGAAGATTGAGAAGGGGAGAAAATGTTGGCCTGAGCAGGAGTCTGAAAACTGAGCCTCATTCTTCTTGGCACTGTACAGAATACGTCATAACATATGTAAACTGTGCGTCATTGGGGTAGTAAGCACTATATAAATGCAATTTATTTTATATGTAAACATAGGGCTCAGGTTGCTGTGTTGTACCAAGTAACCAGCCCTAAAAGTGTTTTATAATGTAAGCTACAAGCAGAACAAAAGTGAATATGAAACAGTGTTTGTTGCAATGCACCCTGATCAGAGTAAAGTTTTCACTTTGCGTGATACATTCTTGAATTTGATGCCAAGAGATGTCTCTTGAGGCTTCAACTTTACACTGATACAGATAGCGTAGTATAAATTGCTGGTAGCTGAGTGAGCTGAACACGCTTCACAAAGAGCAGTCGAACATGCATATTATTGAATGAATCCATATAGAATAGTTCAGTGGGTACACCGACTGTCAGAATTCTGTGTGTAACCTGAAGGGCTGAGGCTTACAGATAAGCACCTAGAGAGTTCCAGGCTGCAGGGGGTCCAAACAGAGTCTGCTGTTCCGCCAGGGGTACAAGATGCCATTCCAGGGTGGCGTCAGTTCACAAGAGCTAAGCTGGCTGTGGCCCATTGGCCTCCAGTTGTGAGCAAGACCCTCTTTGAACCAGCACAAGGCAGTGCTGCAGCGGCGAGGCAGCTTCCAATGCTCAGGATTCTGCGAATGAAGGTACAACAACCCTGTTGCCAAGTCTAGATTTGGGGGAGGTGTGGTCAAGGCAGGATCAATTGGGCAGGCTAAAGTGAAAAAAAGATTTGGACGGCGTGTATGTGGATATCTTTGATTTACTCATAGACAAGCCTGATAAGGATTAAACAAAACAGTGTAAAGTGTGTGCGCATTCCAGGAACTATGGCCACTGGCCCTACAAGAGAAGGGTGGAAGAAATGTTAGTCAATTGGATTAAAGGTCCGCTGCCAGGGTGGAGTCAGGGCTGGTTACCAACATAGATTTCCTAGAGCTCTTTCCTATCCTGGTGGCATTGTCCATTTGGCCAGACCAGTTCCGGAGTCAGTTGGTCATACTTTGGTCTGATGATAACATGTTGGTGGTCCAGTGCATTACCAGCAGTGCTAACAAATGTAAGATGGTGCTGAGGTTGTTGAAGGATATCATGCTGCAATGCTTGAAACTTAATGTATTGTTTAGGGCCAAACATGTGCCGGGGGGGTGCTGAATAATGCTGCTCACTCTCTATCTAGTTTCAAGATGCAGCTTTTCAGGTGCCACCATCCAGAAGCAATGAAAGCCCCAACGCCCTTTCCAGACTTGTGGCAGTCAGTTTAGCACTCTGGTTTCCTGGGAACTGGGTGGGAGAGCATGTGGCCTGAATCCCTGTAATTTTTGGGAGCCCTAAAGGATCAGGGGAATACAAGAATGGTCCGTAACAAATATTTTGAAAAATAAATTAATTACAAAAAAGAAGGAGTCGGTATTGTGTGTGAACTACAATACTGATAATTGATATCAAAAACAGGTTTTGAGAGCATATGTACTCAATGCACAATTTAAGGAGTACATGTATTCAAAAGTGACCACAATAGGAAAGCGCCAAGGCAATTAAGTCATTGCTTATACGTAGTTTATTTACACAATTTTAAGAACATGTAATAGGTTGCAAGGAGGTGGAAAAGTAGTGGTTAATGGGAAAGGTATAAGTCAAGGAAGGATACAAAAATAACAATGGGATATTTCAACAAACTGGTAGTACAATCCAGTCAAACAAGTCCTATCCAATAAACGCTTCTTAATTTACATGTAATCTGTAAATTTAAACATCCTGCATACAATGCATTTTCATGGATCAATCTGGAAGGAGGAACAGGTCTTAAGGGGGAAAAGGCGTCGACGTTTCGACTCGACTTGTGCTGTGAGGGTAGTTTTCGACCTCAGCGGCGAGTCTTCTTCAGGACAAAGAAGTCCTGTTGCCAGAGTGGCTACACAGGAAGAATCCAAAAGGGTGCAGCTGGGGGCTCCAAGGTGCCTCACGTGCTGCTGTGGGGGTTAAGTGCGATTTCCAACATCATCTTAACATCACCATGGTAAGAACCTATGGTAGACGGAGCTTCACAGTGCTCAAGTCTGAGCACTGTGAAGCTCCGTCTACCATAGGTTCTTACCATGGTGATGTTAAGATGATGGTGGAAATCCAAATTCTTTGAGGCATCATTTTGGTTCCATCCTTTTACATTTGCCTAGGCCAAATTAATATGTATTTACCCTTGGTCTTCTGTGTGAGAAGTTGGCCTGATATATAATATTCACTATTCTAGTGAACACTTTGTATCAGTCCAAACAACCCTTATTGATGTTTGGTTGTAAGTCAACCTGATAGACCAGCTATCCTAGTAGCATGGACACGTGCAGTCTTTAGGCTAAACTCTAGAGGGCGTGTTAAGCCAGCTGTTTTACCATCACATTTACCCTTTGAACACCAAGTGAAAGGACACCACACAAGTTGTTATGAAAATAAAAGTATATTTATTTATAACAAGACTACCCTGGCTCTTTATGAGACAGGGAGCTAAGCACACAACAAAAACTCTTAAAGAAATACTGAAAGTCGCACAATTTACACAAATGCCCGAGGGGCACGAAAAACCATATACTACAAAAGTGGAATGCGAAATTACTAGCAGGTAAGTACTACTCTCATGGACTTTAGAAACGCTAGGCCTACAATGCTGAACCCTTAGATTAGAGGCAGGAGGCCTAGGGACGTCGTGTGCAGAGTGGGAACTCTCACGCGTAATGCGGGACAAAGTCTATGGATCCTAGTAAATGCAAAAGTTAGTGTTCTCGGGCAAACCCGACTAGGTAGGTCAAAAACGAAAGTGGATCTAGACACTTAGAGAGTTGGTCTACGCTGGAGCACCGGGGTACTCGGTTTACCTAGCCCAGGGGATGCGGCTGCATAGGGTTCAAGTGTCGTCGGATTTCTTCGTTGACGAACCAGGAGCCTGAAGTAAAAGTTGCTGGCAGGCGACCAGTGAAGATGTTCCGGGCTGATCCAAGGACTGGATCAGTTCAAGAAGAGTACCTGTAAGCAGAGGGGACCAAGTTCTGAATCACTAGCCAGTGATTAGGTGGGCACCAGGATGGCACCGGACGAGGTCACTCAGCCAGGTGAAGAGGTGACACTGGATTCTGCTGCTGCACGGACCAGGGCGCTGATGTCGACCAGGCTGGAGGTCTGCGAGCTGTCCCACGTCGGATGTCTGCTGCTGGCGATGCTGGATCCGGTGAAGGAGGCAACAAGCCTTGGCTAAGGCAAGCCCACGCGGTGACACAAAATGGCGTCTGGGGTGGACCAGGAGGGTCCTAAGAAGTTCCCCTTCAAGAGGAGACAAGGGCCAGTCCAGAGGAGCTAGACCAGCGGTGAAACAAACGTAGGACGTCGTCTGGAGGGTCACTAGCCAACGGGCAAGTGACCTGGACAACGCGGCGAGCAGCAAAGAGCAGAAGGGCCCCACGCAGATCTCGTGGATGCAAGGGGGCTGAACTTCGGTGCAGGAGCTGCTCAGGGTCGGGGCTTCTCTTACCCCAAAGCACTCAGTCGAGGGTCACTCGGTGGTCGTGCTGGACAAGCGTCGTGCAGTCTTGAAGATGGCCGGTCCCTCGAGGTCTCATCACACCCACGAATCTCAGCTGGGCTGATGATGCAGATAGAGGTCAGAGGTGCCAGGGAAGCCGGTTCTCGTCGAGCTGGACAGTCTTGATCCGGAGGAGAGACTTACAGCAGACCGCGATGCTTGGATGGTGCCTGCTGCTGCAGGGTGACTACTCCTTAGTCACAAGGGAGAAATCTTGAGAAGAAGTCTTGAGTTCCTTTCGCGGAAAGTAGTTTCAGGATTCAAAGATGATCTTCTTTGGAAGGGGGCCTGCTCCTACCTTTATCCTGAGAAAAGGGGCTGGCACGCGACTAAGTCCTGCCCTATGGGTGGGACTAGGAGGGGGGTGGTTACACCCCTCTCCTTTGCCGGGCTTTTCCCCAGATCAGGGGCTGGAGTGCCCCTGGAACTGGTTCAAGCCGGCCTATGCACAGTGAGCACCGGGGTGCCACTTGCAGTCACCTTCCTCTAAAGCCCTGCCTCCCTGGGATACACAAAATCCTGTCTGGGATGGTGCTGGCACCGCCCCTGACAGGAAACCCTTTGTCCAGGCCTCCGTTGCTGGAAGGACTCCCAGCAGCAGGAGGGCAGACTTGTGTCTCGGTGGCAGCATCCATTTTGTGGAGCTGAGGCTTGAGTTAACTTTAACCGGGGTTACAGCTACCAACATGTCTTCTCCCTCTAGAGGGGTGGAATGCTACCCCCGTCACCAGAACTGGTGAGGGGGTAGTATTCCAAAGCGTATGACACCTTACACGACATGTTTAGATAATGTCAGACCAAAGTTACCATAACCGCGAGGATTATAAGGCACTTAAGAGTATATGGTCTGACGCTATCATGGAAACGGTCAAGGGATAGATCCCGAAGGCCGCAGACAGGCTCAGCTCATGCCAGAGCACTATCTCACACGATTCCAAGCACTGTGCCTTCAGGATTGTTAAGGCCTGCCATAGGAGTGACTGATAGGAGATCTGTGTGCCCATTTTAGGTTTAGATATAGGTATATTATATCTAAAGCAAAGGGTGATTACACCACCTTGCCCCAGCTGTCAAGCAGCCAGTTGTGTCAGTTTTGGATGGCCAGCCAGGGGTGGCATAATACATGCTGCAGCCCCTGGTAGGCCCTGGGTACACCTATGCCCTGGGTACCTAAGGTACACTGTACAGGGACTGATAAGGTGACTCAGTATCCAATTGGATATGTACCTAGGGTACATGGAATACATTTTAACAGAGAGAGCAGTGGGCCTGGGGTCCTGAATAGCAGGGCCTCAGGTCAACTAAGTCCGAAAACCAGCAAAACACCAGGCAAAAAGTTGGGGGCAACCATAGTCAGGGATCTACCTTCCTACATAACCCCCCCCCCCAAACGAAAGGAGATAAGGATATCCTTGACAGGTAAGCCTATATTGCCTAAGTGGCCATATAAGGAAGTACCAGCACTGGCATGGTTACCCCCCATCTCATGGTCCACTAAGCAATCCCTCACCCTAAGGGTGTCTGAGGGTCTCCACCATAGGGAATCTCTACCTGTGGTGTGTTTTGGCAAAGTAAAAGGCTGGTGCTGAGATGGAGTACTGAAGTGAGGCTCCACTACTTTTGGGCTCAGCTTCCTCCAATCATTATCCACCATAGAGGCCTTTCTTTCCAAGACTGAGTTGTTTTGAGCTCTCAGGGTCAACCTCTGGCTACCTACAGCTGGAGGTTGGGTCCCTCTGTTTGGCTTACTGGAGGCACAGGTCAGGTTTGGGGCCCTTAGGTCCCAGGTTTGGCTGTGCCCAACAGTGTCCATCTGTGGGAGGTCCCTAACTAAATTTAAGGGGGATCCCTCAGGAGTTGGTTTTATTTTCACTTGGCTAGGACTACTAGCTTCAGTGCCCTTAATCTGCTGATTGGGGGATTCTTTTGGACAGGGGGCCCTTTGGGGTCCAACACTGGCCTCCCTGACCTCTACAGCCCTGGGCTGACTGAGGCAGGGTAGAGAGGGGCAGGTTACCTGCTCCAGACTGGGTCCCACCTTGGAAGGGTCCACTGACATCAGAGGCTCTGGCAGGCTAGGCCTGACTACCTCTGGGGCAGTCTCCTCACAAGGGGTCAGATCAGTTCCCTGAGGAGGCTGATCCTTTCCTAAAGTCTGGTGGGAGGGAGATTTCTCTTCCTCCTCAATGCTCTCTGTCTGAGTGGAGTGATCCATAGTTTCAGGCTTCACAACACTATTATATGTCTGAGTTTGAGCTGTGGCCATCACAACTCTCCCACCCTTTTCAGGAGGGGACTCAGTTTGGGTATGGGCTGTTACCATCACAGCCTTGCCAACCTGTTCTGGGAAGGAATTTGTCTGAGATTGGGCTGTGACTGGCACAACCCTCCTGACCTGTTCAGGGAGGACATCTTGGACTGGGGCTGTGGCTATCACTGCCCCACTAACCTTACCATGGATGTTTACCATTTTGAAATGGGTTTCTTGCTCTACCTCAGCCCAGGCTGAGATCTCTAAATCATTCCCCAGTAGGCAATCTACAGGCAAGTTTGATGACACTGCCACTCTCTTGGGGCCAGTGACATCTCCCCAGCTGAGATTTACCACTGCCATGGAATGATCTCTCTGTACTCCATCAATATTGGTCACCTGGTATGTGGCACCAGGTAAAAGTTGCCTTGAGGGGACTAGACTCTCAGTCACCATGGTGATGCTAGCCCCTGTATCTCTATAGGCCTCAACTTTTATACCATTGATGAGGGGCTCCTGTCTGTACTTGCTCAAAGTGTTGGGACAAGCAGTGAAGTTGGCAAACCCCATGCCATTTTCACAGACAAGAGTATCTAAGTCAGGGGACCTGGTTAGGCCAGAGTCCCCAGGAACTCCCAAAGTAAATGCACCCAAATTCTTAGGGGCACTCCCACCACCTGGGGGATTACTACTAGTAGTAACAGGAGGCTGGGAAGTTTTACTTGGGGGTATGTTCTCCTTATTGTTGTTGGCCTTTGGGCAACTGCTGTCAGTTTTCAAGTGGCCTACCTGTTTGCAGGTATAGCAATAAGGTTTCTTCTGGGCATTGGAAGGATTCTGGGACCCACCCCCCTCAGAGGATTTTTGGGGCCCTGATGTGGTTTGGTCTGTAGATTTATTCCCACCCTTCTCTTGAGGCTTGGTTGATTCCTTCTTTTGGTCACCACCCTGGTTCTTAGGCCTAATCCTGGTTCTGACCCATTTGTCTGCCCTCTTACCCAATTCTTGTGGAGAGGTCAGATCAGAGTCTACCAGGTGCTGGTGTAATAACTGGTTCTGACAATTACTTAAGACTTGCTCTCTCATAATTAGATTGTACAATCCTTTGAAATCAGTAATCTAACTTCCCAGTAGCCAGCCTTCAAGAGCCTTAGTGGCACAATCCACAAAGTCAGACCAATCCTGAGACTGAATTTTCTGGGTGTCCCTGAACAGCAACCTGTACTGCTCAGTGGTTAAGCCAAACCCATCAACCAGTGGATTCTTCAGGACTTGGTAATTGTTAGCATCCTCAACTCTAGTAGTGAGGAGCTTATCTCTACCTTTGCCTTCAAAGGAGAGCCACAGTATAGCTGCCCACTGACTCTGGGGGATGCACTGGACAGTGCAGGCCCTCTCCAAAGCAGCCATCCATTTGTGGATGTCATCCCCTTGTTTAAAGGGGGGCACTATCTTACTTAGGTGTTTAGTATCTAAACTCCTTTCTTTATCTCTAGGGAGATTGCTGCCACCAGTGGGTGCTAACCCACTCATCTGCTGCTCTCTAGCAAAGGCAAGCTTCTCTTTGGCCAGGGCAAGTTCTTCCCTTTCAATCCTTAGATTAGCCTGTTTCATCCTAGCTTCATGTTCTCTTCTCTGAGGGGAAGTAAATCTCCTCTGGGGAGAAATCCTTCTCCTCTGAGAAGAGGCATTAGAGTGCAGAGATCTATTGGAGTCCCTAGAAGTAGATCTATCTCTTCTAACTCCAAGGTTAGGCCTTATTAGGGTCAGTACTGGGGGTCCCCCAGATCCTTGCCTAAGTAGGTCTAAGTTGGCCCTAGTAAGTCTGCTGACTAACTCAGACCTGTTGTCTGCCTCATCCCCAGAGAGTTCCTCTTCTTCCTCCACCTCAACTGCATTTTCTGTGTCAGGGAGGTCTGGATCACCAAGGGTACCCTCTAAGGCTGGCATCTTCCCATCTGTATGTGAAGCTTTCTTTGCATCATATGTCTCTAAGAGACCTATCAGAAAGGGAATGGTGGGGTTAGACCCCTGTTTCAGTTTCCTGGAGGTACACACTTGTCTCATCTCCTGGAAACTGAGAGCTGCATATCTTGATTTGACCTGTGGAGGGTCATCAACCACTAGGGGAGTCTCTGAAGACTCTCCATGGGTAGACATGCTTTTCTAGTGAGGTGTAAGTGGTGCACTTACCTACACTATTTGTTTGCCTACTGATCCCTTGCTAAGAGTTGTAGTTTAGGGTGTGCTAAGCCCTAGGAGCTACAACAGCTGGTTCAGTAGAACTCAGAGTATTCTAAGCTAAGTTATATGTACCTTAGTACTTATGTGATCTTTCAAATGATATTCTTAGGATATGTGTGGTAAAACAACAGCAAGCTCAAATCCCAACCGCTGCTCACCAATGTGAGAAGTTGGCCTGATATATAATGTTCACTATTCTAGTGAACACTTTGTATCAGTCCAAACAACCCTTATTGATGTTTGGTTGTAAGTCAACCTGATAGACCAGCTATCCTAGTAGCATGGACACGTGCAGTCTTTAGGCTAAACTCTAGAGGGCGTGTTAAGCCAGCTGTTTTACCATCACATTTACCCTTTGAACACCAAGTGAAAGGACACCACACAAGTTGTTATGAAAATAAAAGTATATTTATTTATAACAAGACTACCCTGGCTCTTTATGAGACAGGGAGCTAAGCACACAACAAAAACTCTTAAAGAAATACTGAAAGTCGCACAATTTACACAAATGCCCGAGGGGCACGAAAAACCATATACTACAAAAGTGGAATGCGAAATTACTAGCAGGTAAGTACTACTCTCATGGACTTTAGAAACGCTAGGCCTACAATGCTGAACCCTTAGATTAGAGGCAGGAGGCCTAGGGACGTCGTGTGCAGAGTGGGAACTCTCACGCGTAATGCGGGACAAAGTCTATGGATCCTAGTAAATGCAAAAGTTAGTGTTCTCGGGCGAACCCGACTAGGTAGGTCAAAAACGAAAGTGGATCTAGACACTTAGAGAGTTGGTCTACGCTGGAGCACCGGGGTACTCGGTTTACCTAGCCCAGGGGCTGCGGCTGCATAGGGTTCAAGTGTCGTCGGATTTCTTCGTTGACGAACCAGGAGCCTGAAGTAAAAGTTGCTGGCAGGCGACCAGTGAAGATGTTCCGGGCTGATCCAAGGACTGGATCAGTTGAAGAAGAGTACCTGTAAGCAGAGGGGACCAAGTTCTGAATCACTAGCCAGTGATTAGGTGGGCACCAGGATGGCACCGGATGAGGTCACTCAGCCAGGTAAAGAGGTGACACTGGATTCTGCTGCTGCACGGACCAGGGCGCTGATGTCGACCAGGCTGGAGGTCTGCGAGCTGTCCCACGTCGGATGTCTGCTGCTGGCGATGCTGGATCCGGTGAAGGAGGCAACAAGCCTTGGCTAAGGCAAGCCGACGCGGTGACACAAAATAGAGTCTGGGGTGGACCAGGAGGGTCCTAAGAAGTTCCCCTTCAAGAGGAGACAAGGGCCAGTCCAGAGGAGCTAGACCAGCGGTGAAACAAATGTAGGACGTCGTCTGGAGGGTCACTAGCCAACGGGCAAGTGACCTGGACAACGCGGTGGGCAGCAAAGAGCAGAAGGGCCCCACGCAGATCTCGTGGATGCAAGGGGGCTGAACTTCGGTGCGGGAGCTGCTCAGGGTCGGGGCTTCTCTTACCCCAAAGCACTCAGTCGAGGGTCACTCGGTGGTCGTGCTGGACAAGCGTCGTGCAGTCTTGAAGATGGCCGGTCCCTCGAGGTCTTGTCACACCCACGAATCTCAGCTGGGCTGATGATGCAGGTAGAGGTCAGAGGTGCCAGGGAAGCCGGTTCTCGTCGAGCTGGGCAGTCTTGATCCGGAGGAGAGACTTACAGCAGACCGCAATGCTTGGATGGTGCCTGCTGCTGCAGGGTGACTACTCCTTAGTCACAAGGGAGAAATCTTGAGAAGAAGTCTTGAGTTCCTTTCGTGGAAAGTAGTTTCAGGATTCAAAGATGATCTTCTTTGGAAGGGGGCCTGCTCCTACCTTTATCCTGAGAAAAGGGGCTGGCACGCGACTAAGTCCTGCCCTATGGGTGGGACTAGGAGGGGGTTGGTTACACCCCTCTCCTTTGCCGGGCTTTTCCCCAGATCAGGAGCTGGAGTGCCCCTGGAACTGGTTCAAGCCGGCCTATGCACAGTGAGCACCGGGGTGCCACTTGCAGTCACCTTCCTCTAAAGCCCTGCCTACCTGGAATACACAAAATCCTGTCTGGGATGGTGCTGGCACCGCCCCTGACAGGAAACCCTTTGTCCAGGCCTCCGTTGCTGGAAGGACTCCCAGCAGCAGGAGGGCAGACTTGTGTCTCGGTGGCAGCATCCATTTTGTGGAGCTGAGGCTTGAGTTAACTTTAACCGGGGTTACAGCTACCAACATGTCTTCTCCCTCTAGAGGGGTGGAATGCTACCCCCGTCGCCAGAACTGGCAAGGGGGTAGTATTCCAAAGCGTATGACACCTTACACGACATGTTTAGATAATGTCAGACCAAAGTTACCATAACCGCGAGGATTATAAGGCACTTAAGAGTATATGGTCTGACGCTATCATGGAAACGGTCAAGGGATAGATCCCGAAGGCCGCAGACAGGCTCAGCTCATGCCAGAGCACTATCTCACACGATTCCAAGCACTCTGCCTTCAGGATTGTTAAGGCCTGCCATAGGAGTGACTGATAGGAGATCTGTGTGCCCATTTTAGGTTTAGATATAGGTATACTATATCTAAAGCAAAGGGTGATTACACCACCTTGCCCCAGCTGTCAAGCAGCCAGTTGTGTCAGTTTTGGTTGGCCAGCCAGCCAGGGGTGGCATAATACATGCTGCAGCCCCTGGTAGGCCCTGGGTACACCTATGCCCTGGGTACCTAAGGTACACTGTACAGGGACTGATAAGGTGACTCAGTATCCAATTGGATATGTACCTAGGGTACATGGAATCCATTTTAACAGAGAGAGCAGTGGCCTCAGGTCAACTAAGTCCGAAAACCAGCAAAACACCAGGCAAAAAGTTGGGGGCAACCACAGTCAGGGATCTACCTTCCTACATTCTGTACTCATGTGGCACAATAATATAGATGAGATGTGGTGCACCAAAGGTATAGAAAGTGCATCTCTTTTTTGTTTTCTTAAATAAATGTGTTCATATTAACATTTTTTTTACTTTTCAGAGATATCTGGATTGCTGATATTAATATTCTATAGGTTTAGATTGAATGGTGGTGCTCTAAAATGCATTTAATACAGTTGTTTCGCCAGGGATTAGTGAGAGTGGATAATATGTATGTTTGATGTTTCTTTATAGATTGTGACTAGAATGTTGTGTTTGTTAAAACATTACATGTATTACTTGTTGTGCCACATATAAGAGTACAGCATGATATAGCTTGATTCATTATTAATGATTCTATTTATTGAATTATATGTAGGTTGTACTACTAATGTGTTTTCAAGATAAAAAGTTAAGTTGACATGATTGTGGGCTCCTAAGCTTGCAGTCAAGATAGGTAATATTAACATGAAAGTTGTTTTTTGCCTTTGGAGGTGCAGACAAAAGGCATTCATTAGTTAGTGAAAGGCATATTGTATTTCAGAGATTGTGAGGCAAGGAAGAGTTGTCAAAGTCAAATGAATTTATTTGAAAGAACAAAGGAAGTGATACCAGTTGATATTATAGGACGAAAGGTCAAAGCAAAGGACACTTTGGAAGCAGAGACTGGAACATGGGAGTAGTGTTCAAGGTGCCAATTTCTTTTCTGGGAACTGGAAAACATATTATGATGTGGATGATGTCATGTTTTCTCAAATGTCCTTTGTGCATTTTTAAAGAGTGAACCCACTTTGGGTTTAGTCAGATTCCCTTCAGGCTTGGAGAGGTACACACCTCACTTGACATCTCTGATCATCTGGTTTCATGCTATACATGACTATTTAATTATTTATGGAAGTTCTACAGAGGTTCGGATGCTGAAACCTTTCTTGCTTCCTTGACTTAATAGGGTTTTACCAATCCATAGATTAGTGTAGGTGTGGGAAATTTGATCCTTGTTGCAGTCACCCCCATGCACTGTTTGCCTGGTTTTTGATGTAACTTTGACTGAGGTGTACTGGGTTCCTGCTAATCAGGATCCCAGTATCAGTGTTCTAACACTAAAACTGTACCACAATTGACACAACTTCAGCAACCACTATAAGTCTGTAGTAAATGGAACTCTGTGTATCCAGGGAATGGGGACTGAAGAGGGGTCCCTTAGGGGTGCAGCATCAATTGTGCCACCCTAGGGACCCCTCACCAAGATCCTACAAATTGCCATTGCAGGCTCCGAGTCTTGATGCAGGGAAAACCGAAGAGTCCACATGGCACACAGCCCTATGTGCCATGCCCACACACACTGCATGAGGTATAGGTAAATCACCCCTACTGCAGGTTTTATAGCCTGAAGGCGGGTGCACTATATCCCATGTGTGGACATACCTCCATGAGCAGTTATGACCCTAAAATATCAAGTCCATTCTTGAATATTATAAGTGTCCAGAGAAGCCATAGAGAGTACATGGGCTGGATACTTGTCATCACAAGTTTCCTAGCCCCATGATGGCTTCACTGTACCCTAAGATGGGTGGTACCAAACATCTTGACTTCATAAATTCTCACTGACGCCAGTGTTGGAATTGTTAATAATTGCACACAGGAGATCCTTTAGAAGATTCCCTGAAAACCTGCCAAGCACTGGTATGGTCTCTGACTAGTCTTAGCCAGCCTGCAACCACCAAACATGTTTCTGACCTCATGGGGTGAGAGCTTGCACTCTCAGAGGCCAGGAACAAAGATTGCTATGGGTGGGGTGCTTCATACCTCCCCAGGCCAGGACGGCTGTCCTGGGCTAGAAACTTCAAAGACGATGACACCGTTGAAACACAAGGTAGGTAGCACCAGATAGTTGAGAATGTCAGACCCCCCTTTCCTGAGCCACATTTGGAGAGAAATTTAGTAAAATTAAGAGGTGGTCCCCATTTAGCCAGCACAATCCCTAAGGTGGGGCAAGTGATGTAGAAGTGTCCACTTTTCATTTAATTCCATCTTGGTTTGAGAGGGAATTAGCAAAAGGTAGGGTCAGCATAGTGCCCCTTCCAACAGTAAGGGGTCACTTAGAGGGTTTAGACACCCAAAAGGTATGTAGTCCATTGGCAACTACTTGTCTCCCCTGCAACACCCCTAAATTCAGTATTTAGATGGCATCCATGGACCATAAACATAGATTCAATAGGCACAGAGAAGAAAAGGATAAAGAAGCTCTGCTGACCCAAAGTCTGGAGCCCTGCTTCAGAAAATTGGTGCTTAACCCTGCCTGCTGCCTTAAGGATTTGACAATAGTGAAGGGCTGTCTTGTTCTGCAACTGTGAGTTCTCCAAGAACCCTGGAGCTCCTACAAGTCACCAAAGAACTCCCTTGCAATAGAGGTTCTACTCCCCTGCATTTTCCAGGCACTGAACCCGCAAAGTAAGGTTTGCTGACTTGCTGCTCCCTGGCAACCCTGATGCAGCACCCAAACCAAAAGTGGTACATCATCTCTGGATGATCATATCTGTGTCCTCGCCGAATTTGAAGACTCCTGGATCTATTGGAGCTGTGCCACACCAATACCCAAGGTACCAGACCCCCTAGAGTATACAGAAAGACAAAGAGTACAATCTGGACTCAAACTGCCCAGGTACCAAGCACCTGTTGAGGGACGTTGAGACCCCTGAGACCCACTTTGTGAGTGGCATAGCTGACCCGGAATTGCCTCTCCAAGCTGCCTGCTCCTGACTGCTCGGCTGCCCTACCTGCTCTGCACCCGGCCAGCCTTGGCAATGACCATCCAGCTGTGCGCTTGTGGTCCGGAGGCCCTTGCATTCTGAACCCTTGAGGGGGACCCCTCAGACATACCTTTACGCCCCTTTATGCAATGTGCTTTCAAGTGGCCCATTCTTTGTAGCCCATAAGGTACCAAAGACCTCAGTACTCTGCTCCCAGCCGAATCTATGAAGCTCCCGAGAATCGACTGTTGGAGCATTGGGCCTGGCCTTGCTACTTGCCTAAATCCCGAAGGTGAACCTTGAACTCCAACTGTATAATTTTATATGTATTTTTTTTCTATATTCTCACATTGACTTCAATGGTGTGTAATAGCGCAAAAAAGTAATTCATTTTGTGAGTACAAATAATGCTTAGCACTACCCTCTGGTAAGCCTAACTGTTTGCCCACACTACCACAACTAGAGCATTAGTATTATCTACTTTTGCCTCTGTATATCAATCTGAGGCTCACACGACTCTCTACACAGTGTACTTCAGTTTAGTGTACTATATATAGAGAAAGTGTCTTCCAGTAGGTTTATTAGATGCTGCAAACTCTTTTTCATGTATAGTGAGAAGGATCGGAATTATTCGTCCAATCATAAATTTCATTTCCTTATGTTTTGTATCATGGCTACAGAGATTCTTATAAGTTGTTTGTTGTTGAGGACCAATAATCGACGTTTTGGTCTACCTTTGATAACTCTCTACTTTTACACCATGCTCTTGAGATTGATTTATAGTAGTTTGGTTTTGAGTTTGTGATCAATCTTTTAACTTCAAGATACTGATTCCAAGTTTCACTTTGTGGTCATAATGATCACACTATATTTTGAGATTTAAACTGTTGTTAACCCCTCTTCCTCCCAGGCTACTATAAAGGTCTATTGACCAGAGTTTAATTTGAAGAAATGGCCCAGAGCATTCTCAGATGGTAGCATATCGAGGATGGTTAATACATGAAGTAGAGGGGTTTAGAAAACTGTTACTATAAATTAGTCTACATGCAATTGTAGTCACTAGTGCCCATGTTTCACCCTGGAGTATCAGTATCGGTGATTTTTCAGTGGTTTGAGAGCGAATTGTAGCAGTGGAGGAGTAAGTATCAATAGGGTTGTGTGTAAAGGTCCTATGCTCAGCTTGCTGTGTTTGTGGCAATTATATAGTGTCTTTTGGAGATTGTGTGATATCATGTGGTATTATTTTGGATAAAGTGCGAATGTAGCGTTATTGTGAATAGGCCTGGGCAGTAAACTCTGCTCCACCAGTGGAGTTTGCTTAGTTTTGCGACTCTGCGCTGTGCCAGGAACGCAAAGTTTGACAAAAACTCTGCCAACCGCCGGCGGAGGGTAGTTCACTGGCGCGTTTACCCCTATGGCCTGGAAGTGGTCCCCTGAATGGACAGAGGCAGCCAATGAGGAGAGCGCTCCCTGCCTCCTTCCTCCCCAGCTCCCTGATGATTGGAGTATGGTGGAGAATGTATGAGCATTACCATAGATGAGCATGCTGCTTTATCGTGTGATTGATTACCGTCAGTTCCGCACAGCTCTTTGCACAGGCACTGGTACCATTGATTGCTGTATGTTTCAATTAATTAAGGGGCTTGATTTCCGATTGGTCAGTGCGCTGCTGCAGGATAGTAAGCATCTTTATTTTGGTTATGAATATGAAGGCATGCCAGTAGGCTGTGCGGGAGTACAGTGCTCGCAGCCAGGTGACCCTGTACAGGCGGAGGAGCTGACAGCCATCCCGCTGCTTACATTAACCCTTCAAGCCAGTTTCTCTTTCCTGTATGTGAGATTACAGTGATGGTCATGATTGCTGCTCAGCCTCCACCTCAAGGCGTTACTGCCATTTGAACTAAGATTTTTTTGTCAGACTTTGCAAGCTTTGAGTCCTGCACGACCTGGGCAGATTATTTGCAGATAGCCTGAAAAACATGGAGTATCTGACTCTTCAGAATAGAGAGTGTGCACCGAAAAAAAGTTGTGATGCTTTTCTTCACTTACAGCCAGATTCATGAAAGACAATTCGGCTCGCAAAGGGCCAGATTCTGCGAATCTGGCCCTTTGCGAGCGCAATTTTTGCATTTGGGATTCATCATCCCAAATGCAAAAATCGCTTTTAGCGAAATCGCATATTTGCGAGGAATTGCATTTAAGGAATCTCTATTTGAGATTCCTTAAATGCAATTCATTAACCATTTTTAAATTGCGAAATCGCAATTCTTGGTCGCTATTTACCACGAAGTCTGACTTCGTGGTAAATAGCAAAAAATAGAAAAAAGCACTTTAGTGCATTTTTTTCAATTGCATGTTACACACACATGTCCTTTGGACATGTGTGTGCGCAACACCTGTGTAAATTTGCATTTCAGGGGTGCTACAGTTTGTGTGTCCTTTGGACACCCCTGGCACCCTTGAATTCGCATCTTTATTTGCGATTAGCTAATTGCTAATCGCAAATAAGGAATAACTCCCCATTCATTCCTATGGGCCTAAAGGCTATTCCTCATTTGCGCAATTAGCTAATCGCAAATAAGGAAGCTGTAGGAATCGTAATAAATATTGCGATTCCTACATGAATCCCGTTTTGCGAGTCTGTAATAGCGATTCCTTATGAATCGCTATTAAAGACTCGCAAAACGGATCTTTGATGAATCTAGCTGTTAGTGATTTGGAGCTGTTCGGGACTTTATTCACCTAAGGTTTCATCACAAGAAAGCAAAGGAAGCATGGTGTTACACCAATAGGTGCACTGGAAGACATGTTTGTACATTTGGCCCTCATTTACTAATAGTTTGTGTGGGTGCCTACATGACCGAGAACGATCCTGAAGATACTAGTGTCTATTTATTTACTAAAGGGAAGCATTCGTAGCGCTAAATTGCATTGAATCACATGGCGCTGCACTAACTTTAGGAAATAAGGGCAATTGTTTGCAGAAGGCATTTTCGGCGGGGTGTCCATTCTCCTCTCACTTTTTTTGTTTTGGTTTCCTCTGCATACTATCTGCATTTGATAGCGATATGGGCAGCCAGGGTGCATCCGATTATAAATAGCTGGGCCATTTTTCACACTAGAAGAGCACTGTACATCGCTCCTTACACTCTCCCTCTTCCTTTTTCCCTTCTCTCTCCCCTAACTCGTCTGATGCTTGGAGTGAACCGTCTGCAGAAAGTCAGCAGCTGCGCTGTTAACTTTAGTTCTTTCAGTGTGTTCAGCTAATCTTGTGTGACAAGTATTGATGGGAACTGGTTTTGCTGGTGGGAGGGAGGGGGAGGCGAAGGTACATAAAAAGTTATTGTAGCTCTGATTTATTGCTTGCCATAAATATAGTGCCCGTCCTGCCTGGAGGAATGCTGAGTTTGTGGTGCACTGCTGGCTACACTGGAGAGTTCTGAGCAATAAGAATGCTGCTTCTAAACAATGCTAGCTTCTTCAACCTCATATGAAACCGTGTGCTCTTGGGCAGCTGTTGTTCGTATCACATCCTTCATCTGACAAAATGATAACTCCTAACAGCAGGATGAACGCTGATGTGTTAAGCACCATAATCTAATTTTTCCGATCATGGCAGGACACCATGTGAGGTGCTGTGCTATAAAAGTACAGGTTATTAATTAGGTCCAATAAACAACATTTTTTTTTTTTAAATAAAATGTGATATCTGACGAGGTTGATATGGGACCTCCATTAAACCCAAAGTCAGACAGTCTCTTGGGGTCGGGTTTGTTACTGCCACTAAAATGGCCTTCTGCCTCATTACTACTAGAGAACACCCCCCTGTCTCTGAACATAGATAAAAGAATGACGTGCTCTTGGCTAAACAACCATCGAAATGTTTTGTTTTCTTAGTTCTGTGGATTCAATGCATTGTCATGGTTAATTTTCTCTATGCTTGTTTAGGTGACTTTGTGGAGTAACTGTAAACACAGCAGTTCTGTTCTGTAAGTAGCGCTTTGCTCCCACCCTCAGATGCATCTTTACAGCCAGCTGCATCCTAGGTCAGGCTGCTGACACTGCCACTCTCTTTCTGGTCTGATAATAGTTGCTTGGAGGGAAGCTTCACTCTGATACATTAATAAATCTCCCCTCAATGTTAATGTCAATCATAGTTCACATGAGTGGGTTAGGTATAACCCTGGACGGTGAACTCCGCTCTGTTTGCAGAGTTTTCCACACTCCACAGAGCATGCAGAGTTCCCCCAAACTTTCTTTCCTTGCTTGTGCTCGTCATCAAGTTGGCGAGCGTGAGCGAGGAAAATCCACCTCCTGGTGAGATTTTTCTTTGCTCGCGCTTGCCAAGGTCCAGTTGACGAGAGAGAAAAATCAACCTTGTGGCGAGATTTCTCAATGCAGGTGGTCTGATTTGTCAATGTGAGTGGTCAGCAGCAGGTTGCGACCTCTCGCCTCCTGGTGAGATTTTTCTTTGCTCGCGCTTGCCAAGGTCCAGTTGACGAGAGAGAAAAATCAACCTCCTGGCGAGATTTCTCAATGCAGGTGGTCTGATTTCTCAATGTGAGTGGTCAGCAGCAGGTTGCGACCACTCGCATTGAGAAATCTTCCGTTCGCGTTGGGAAAGCTGCTGCTGTAGTAGAAAATCTACTCGAGCAGCATCAACGGAGCTGCACCTTCTTGCGCTGCGTATGGTGCCGTTGGTGATGATTTTACAGCCCGGGACAATCACGCAGTGCTCAAAATCACCAAGAACAGCATGACCCTAATGCACTCTGCCGCTCACGGAACTCCTCGTAGCACAGTGGAGTTTTTTTGTCAGTTCGCTGAGTTCTGCTTGGAGGTTCTCTGTCAACTCGGCCCAGGCTTAGTTAGTTATGGAACATATAAGTATGTGAGACAAGAGCTATCTGTACTCCGCTTGCATGTGAAACTGCAGAATTTGGCATCGTTTTTCGGTAGCTCCGCAGAATTGCGCTTAGTGAAACTCTGCAAGCTCTGCCCAGGCCTAATTGTGGAGAAGTTGTTATTGGTTCCAACGTGGCCTAAGATCCCGGATATAATATAAAAAATATAGAAGACACTGTATTGTAATTGTGTGCTGAGGTGTTTCTCATGAGACATCGTCGGCAGCCCAATTCAGATAGGGACATTTATATTTTGTGTGAAAGTGAAATACGATTAGTGTGGTGAACCTTTTGCACAGAAGAAAGTTGCACTGATCAGAGTGATTCCCTGCAGGACAAGGTCTCATTTGAATGTGTTTGTGTTACTTTGTATGATTGGTTTCTATCAATCCTTTAGTAAAGTAGACAACTGTCATTTGCTGTTATTCGATTGTATTTAGTTGAAAGAGTATTGCTGGAAAGAGTGAGTGTATGAAAATTGTAAAGACAGGTTAACTGCTGCGAGGAGTGAGATTGTCGCCAGAGCGTGCCGTGGTGGGATAGGTTAGTTGGTCTGAAGCACTCTGTTATTACTTGTCTACATCATGAGGGGCCATGCTGTTATTGGTGATTATTTGGAACGAGATTTTCATCCAATGTTATGAGTTTTGTGTTGAAACAAACACATTTTAATTGGAAATGAATTTTTTTTAAGTTGTACGAGATTTGTTTAGAGTTGGTCAGATGCTTCTTAGTGGGGGGGAAGAAGCCCTACTCGAACATACTGCAGGTCATTATATAGTGACAAATGTAGGGTTACACACATGTATATGGCTAGAACAATGACCCAAGATCACTGAGAAAGAAAGTGCAATGGAGTTTCCACATTATGGTACATTTAATTTGAGAATTATTGAAATGTTAAGGAGAATTCTGTATGAGAGGAAACCACAACCTAGACTCACACAATTAGAAGTGCTCACCTCTTGTGAGCATGCAGCTCATGCAAGAGAAAAAGAGAGATATCAGGGCAGAGTGAAAAAGGCAGAGCGTACTTATGCAGATGCGAGGTGGGACGCACAGCAGAAAAGGTGGAGAACTGATATGATAGAGGGAGCAAAACTATATCCATTATTGCAAAACGGAGAAGTGGAAAGAGGGACTGAAAAGAGGAAGAAGGATAAACCAAGAGAATCTGGAGAGAAAGGTGGAACAGGAAGAGTAATGTCAAAGCGATCACCTCCATATAATAAGATTGGAAAGGAGGGAGGTGGGAGCGAAACTGCAGATGGGAATACTGGAATACTGGGAATACTGGGAATACTGCACCAGTAGGTCCGAGCCCTGGTATGATAGGGATTTCTCCTATGCAGAAGGACCAGACTGTGATGGGGACTATCACAGTAAATCAAAACATGATGGGAGGAAATGCAGGGACAGGCGTTCCTGGGACCGCCACTTGTTGTACAGTTCCAGGTGCACTAACAGTTCCTGTTACCATTGGACCAGTGGTTTCTATATATAAGCCTGGTTCTGGGGCAATGAGATTCAAAATGCAGCTGTTCCCGCTCAACAACAGGTATCAGAGATTACCCCCATGAGTCAGAGAGTAGGAGAATTTGTTCCTTTAATTCAGATAAATGCAAGTTCTCCTTGTGCTGCAAGTGAAGACCCATCTATGAATCAAACTGGATTTCGATATTTAAGGTCATTCCCCTTATTACCAGATCTAGATTCACTTAACTTGGAAGCACCTTTAAATACGCATAACATTACACCCGGGGTAAACTAGTAATTAAAGCTTCTAAAGTACATCCTGGTCTTAATGTCCAGGAATTGGAAGACTTTTTGAAAAATCTCTTAATGCTACATTTAATGAGACTGGGAGTACAGAAGTGAGTCAGGGAACTCTTCAGTCTTCTTTGAAAGTAAACTTGGTGGATGTGAGAAAATTTAAGCTGGAATTGGAAGAAATTATAAGTGATTTTCTTCCGTTGGATCGAATAGAAACATATCAGCAGAGTGAACATTTGTCCATGAGTAAAGACGTTACTAGGAAAGCAAGACAAGCACACAAGAAATGATGTAGAGTTAGCTCAGAAATGTGAAGCAGATCTGGAGCAGTCAAAGGTTTTACAAAAGAGCCACGGACTCACGTTTAGAGATCAGGAAATAGAATAAATGAGAATACCAAGTCAAGTCAAGTCAAGAAGGCTTTATTTCGATAAAAGTTATCATAAAAGCTTTTGAAATACACAATTTCAAAAAATATAATATAATAAAATAAAAATAGCAAAATAGTCAAAACACAATAAATTTAACATACAATTAATTTAAGAAGATTTCCGAAGTTCATTTAAAAAAAGAAATATTCCATAAAATATTTTTTTTAAATTTTTTTTTAAGAAACAGATTAAACAATTGATTTAAGCCTCTTGGATCTAATGGACCAAGCCCATGATAAAAATTTTGCAAGAATGCAAGCATATAAGGTACAGCAGTCAGACCTAAGTATGCGTATTGCCTCCGCATGATGCCTAGTGCCCAGCTGGCGACATAGATGTTTAAGCCATTTCTTCCGTGGCAAGGTATACTCTCCGCATTCAAATAAGAAGTGCGCCACTGTCTCTGGTCTGCCTATGCACATTGGGCAATACTTTGTGGTTTGAACGGGTGGTTTCCACCTTGATGAGAAGGCATACAACGGAAGAGTACCTGCTCTAAATTTAAAATATAGGGCCCTGTCAAAAGGTTTCTCAATTATGTCCAAGTACAATTCTCGCACTGGCAGGTCCTTAAAATTCAGGAAATCTTCTGTTAATCTGCCCAAGCAGACATTAGTGTCCCTTTTGACGCTATCCAATTCCAGTACAACGTTTTTAAAGTTTCTTTCGGTGGAGAGGATCTGTTTAGCCATGCTTCTTTTAGTCCCACATTGGATAACAAGATTTTCATGTTTTTCAACCATTTAATTTTCGGCCATCCTGGAAGTGACATAATTTCTGAAAGGCCTTGTGCATATTTACCAAGTTCCTGTACTCGCCACAGGCGGGCCCATAACAGCAATGGCCGAAGTTTTGCATTGTCGTCAATTGGGCGACAACCTAAATCCAACATTAGTGGGACCATAGGCGTACCTTGCGGGAGAGACATAATTGCTCTGCAAAATTTCCTCTCAGATCTTGGCAACTCGTTTGTAATAGCTGAGCCCCATAACTCAGCCCCATAGAGAGCTGAGCTAACCCCTTTGGCTGCATAAATTTCGAGAACAGTAGATATAGGTCTAAAAACACAAGAGCGTTGTTCTTTCAATAGAGCTCCGGTTATACGTTTGTGGGTTAGCAACATTTTATCCAAATGAGGGGCCCATTGCATTTTGTGGGACAATCGTATGCCTAGGTAGTCGAAAACTTCTACTTTCCCCAAGGGTTCTCCATTCAGAGTAGGAGGGCAAATTGTTTTTTTGGGGGGATTCAGCACAAGATACTTCGTCTTTTCGGTGTTAATAATCAAACCCCGTTCAAAGCAAAAGGACTGGAAATTGTTCAAAAGTCTTTGGAGGCCAATCGGGGTTTCCGATATCAAAAGCGTATCATCCGCGAAGAGAAGGGTTGGTATACGCTCTCCAGCCAGGGATGGTTCATCTGAAGGATGTCTCCGAAGGTGCTAAACCACCCCATTAATATAAAGGGAAAAGAGGGTGGGAGCTAGGACACATCCCTGGCGGACCCCCTCTCTACCGGGATGCTGCTAGTTTTTTCACCCTCTGGGCCCCACCTTATCTGGGCAAAACAATTTTCATGAAGCCTAATAAGCAATGAGAGGATATAGTGCGGCAACCCCATGTCTGCCAAAACACCCCATAGGGTCGCCCTCGGTACAAGGTCAAAGGCAGTCTTTAAATCGATAAAAGCGAGATAAAGACTGCCCTTGCCTATAACCACTACCTTCCAATATATCATCATTAGCCTAAAGGCTTGCTCGATTGTACCAGTGCCCACTCGGAACCCTGCCTGGTAATCGGAGAGAATATTATTTTGATCTATCCAGTCCAATATTCTGACCAATAGGACTTTGCCAACTACTTTTTGGCTGATATCCAACAAACTAATTGGCCTATAATTGGATGGATCATCTCTGGCGCCTTTTTTATAAATGGGGACAACCTCCGCCCCTTTCCATGATGTGGGAATCGGTGCACCCCTACAGATGGCAACAAGAAGGCAGTAGATAAATTTTCCCCACTTCTGAATATCTGATCTCAACAAGTCCCCCGGTATGCCATCCGGTCCAGCAGCTTTTTGTGGCCTGATAGAACTTATGGCATACTCCACTTCTTTTATTGTAAAGTCAGAACTTTCCTGAAGGGACGCCCAATCTAAATCAATTTCAGGTGAATTTCCTGCCCTTACATCAGCAGCAGTGTAAAACTTTGAAAAATGGTTAACCCACGCCTGACTAGGGATATTGCAAGTTATCAGATCAGAGTCGGGTCTGTTTCTGGCTCTTATTATGTCCCAGAAGCATTTTGAGTCCCTCTTAGAGCTAGCCTCTTTAAGAGTACGCCAGTACTCCTCTTCCCACTCTCTTTTTGCATGTGACAGTGTGAACCTATACTCTTTCCTGGCTATCTGTATCAAGGGTTGGGATTTCCCTTTAACAGCCTCTATTAAAAGTGACTTTGCCCGTCTACATGCTGGGGTATACCAGTCGTGCTTTCCCTTGTGTTTACACTGAGGTGGATTCCCCCCTACGAACCCCTTACCCTGGAATATATCCCCTATAGACTTTGCAGCTGCCTCAAAGATAGACGTCGCCATTTCAGCTGAATGGGCCAGATTGGTAGCATCTAGTTCAGTCTGAGAAGCCTGAAGTAATCCCTTAATGGTAGAAAGTTTGACAGCGTCAGTGGCGATTTTGTTCCACTTAAGACGTCGTCCACAGGATGCAACAGTGATTTTATGAGTGTATTTGGGGAAGGGTGCGATTACTTTACTAAGCCAGGGATTGTATAAAGATAAGGAAAGCGAGTTATGATCGCTCTCCACGGTGGGTTGGACAACCATATCCTTAACCAGTCCCCAAAGTTTTAAATCCAACAGGATATAGTCAATTCTCGAGGTTTGATCAACCCTGTTGAAAGTGGGAACACCTAAGCGATCAGAAATTGTACGGCCGTTCGTGGCTCTTAAGCCGAACTCCAGTGTTAGAGCATTTAATTGAACTGCAGTTCGTGGCCATCTTTTTATCGGGGCAAGAGATAGTACTGGAATACCCCATCTGCTATCATCCTCGCTTAGGTCTGAACTATCCTCCATAGGGAGTGGTTCATATGTACAATTGAAATCGCCCCCTATTAAGGTATAATCACCTTCTGCGTGGTCTCTTAATTCTGTTTCAAGGGTAGATATTACTAGGGACGTCGACCCATTTTTAGTTCCTCTGGCATAGACATTGTACAAGGCAAGGGATAAGCCCCTGCTATGATTTCTCAGTACAATTGCTAATATATCTGGGCTGTTAACATGCTTAGATGTAATAAGGCAGTTAAGGGAAATGCTTACCCAGATAAGAAGCCCCCCAGAGGGACGACCCTTTCCTTGTATGGCTTTCACAGCGGGCACAAAGTACGTTACAAAACCAACCCGGTGGAGTGGTTCAACACTCCAAGTCTCTTGGAACAGGCAAATTTTATGTGCCTCAATCAGGTCATTCCATTCTGGCGAGCCCAGTTTCCTATGAATACCCGCAAGGTTCCAGCTAAGTACTTTTATTAAACCCTTATCAGGATTACTATCACTCCCACTGTTGTTATACAGTCCCAGACACTCTATTGATTGGGAAGATGGTATTGGTTGGATTTTAGTTGAACCTATCTGGGATGAAAGCTTAGGGCTCCTGGTATGCCAGCCAGTCAGTGTATGCTCCTCCTCCCCTAATTTCGAATATAAAGATGGGGTACGGGATGGCTCAGAAATGAGTCAATCTACCTCATCGAGAGCACAAAACCGGTTCCAATGAGTGAATTGAGAAGGAAAAGGATCAGCTACAAGTGGACCAGGCCAAGGGGATTGCCACTGATGGAAGGGATGTTGGGGAACTTGAGAATAGGCCCTATTTAAAGTGAAATTAGTTTTCGGAATATATTGTCTATGCGCCATCGGGTAGAAGTAAGAGAGGGGGATGGGTGAATTTGGGTATTTTCTCCACTAATGGGTGCACTGCATATGTGGTTCACTACCGCTGTATTTCTAAAATTGACGGTTATAACATCCCCTGCTATAGTTTTGGTGTTCCTACCCACCCACTCTCCTCTTCTAACCACAAGTATTTCCCCAGAGAAATGTGGGGGTAGCGGTCTGTTGATCTGTAACCATTGGGCACATTTATTTCTTAATTCAATATTTGTCTCCCTCCTGCCTTCCTTCAGTGGTGGCACACCCGTTAGTACGACTACAAAAGGTGCAGCTTCCCCTGGCAAGTTAATTGTCCTAAAACGAGCTGGTCTTGGCTTTGACTCTTGGGTTTTGGGAGGAGAGGGAGTTGATTTTGTGTGTTTACTAGAACCCTGGGGATCCTTGGTTGCTGAATTAGAAGGTTTTCCAGTTCCCAACTCCTGCTGGGTCTGCATAATGGAACCAGCAGAGCTTGGAAGCGGGACAGAAGGAACATCATTTTTACCCCCAATTTGGATCTGACAGTGTGGGTCTTTAGCTATGTTTGCCGAGGGCAGTTTCGACTTTGTAGCTATGTCTAATTTACTGACATTTTCCCCCAGTGACACTCCTTTCAATGTATCCTCGAGACTGCCTGACTTATTGGCCCCCGGCCCTTTTGTGTTCATAAGTGATGTCAATCTATCAATTTTTGCCATAAGGGGCTTAATGTGAACAATAATTGTGGCTTCTAGGTCCGCTTTAAGGTCCGTTACCATGTTAGTTACCCAACAAGGTATACCTGGCGAGTGACTAGGAATTGGGGTCACTAGGTTGTGATTACGTGTATTAATGTGCGACCTTTTCTTTTTCCTATGTGCACTACTAACATTGCTTACAATCCTTTTTCCTGAACATATATTACTTGTTGTTTCGCCAACCTTTATAGAAATGGAATCGGGCATAGAGTTCATTGAAGCCTCTGATGACTCAGTGGGAGGCTTGCCACACGGAAGATCCGCAAACGAAGCAGTGACTCCAAGACTTAAGTCTAAATCCTCAGTAATATTTAGGGGTGGAGATAAGCGATTAACTGGTGCCTCCTGGGAGTCGTGCAGAATTATAGTTGGTGGTAAGGATAATCTCCTTTCCGTGTTGGCTATAGCTGAAGATACAGCACCAATAGTTTGTTGCAACATGAGGTCAATAGCAGTTAAAGTGGGGATAGGTTGAGGTACAGGTTCCTTACGTTTGGTTTTGGATCGTAAGATAGGCATTTTGCCGGTTTTAGGACCCTTCCTCATACCAAAAACACGTATGCAGCGAAAAGAGGGGTAGCCCGGCCCGGCCTCTTCTGGCCGCTGAGGGCCGTAGAGGGCCCGCCCTTTGCCCGGGCTTCGCCCCGGGCGTCCCGCTTGCGTCCCGCAAAGCGGGACCTCTCCTGGTGATGAGGATGAAAGGGCGTGTGTGGGCGGGGCACGCAGGGCGCGCTGACCGGATGTTGCTTGGTCAGGCAGGGACTCCTGGGAGAGTGAGTCCCTGCCGCGCTACTCCCCCGCAGCCTCTCTGCACCACAGATGTTCCCCAGCCTCGGTCGAGCAGGCAGTAGACAACGTTGGTGGGCGGACCTCCCACAAAGCGGCTCCCGCGCAGCGGGAGCGGCGAGAAGTTGAGGTAAGGGGCAAGGCAAACAAAGTATCCCCACAGCGTCCGAAATTGTGCGAAGGGTCACAGGGAGTCTGACTCCACAAAATCCTTTTTAGCCATTTTGCCGGTGTGGGCGGGGCACGCAGGGGGCGCTGACCGGATGTTGCTTGGTCAGGCAGGGACTCCTGGGAGAGTGAGTCCCTGCCGCGCTACTCCCCCGCAGCCTCTCTGCACCACAGATGTTTCCCAGCCTCGGTCGAGCAGGCAGTAGACAACGTTGGTGGGCGGACCTCCCACGAAGCGGCTCCCATGCAGCGGGAGCGGCGAGAAGTTGAGGTAAGGGGCAAGGCAAACAAAGTATCCCCACAGCGTCCGAAATTGTGCGAAGGGTCACAGGGAGTCTGACTCCACAAAATCCTTTTCAGCCGTTTTGCCGGTGTGGGCGGGGCACGCAGGGGGCGCTGACCGGATGTTGCTTGGTCAGGCAGGGACTCCTGGGAGAGTGAGTCCCTGCCGCGCTACTCCCCCGCAGCCTCTCTGCACCACAGATGTTCCCCAGCCTCGGTCGAGCAGGCAGTAGACAACGTTGGTGGGCGGACCTCCCACGAAGCGGCTCCCGCACAGCGGGAGCGGCGAGAAGTTGAGGTAAGGGGCAAGGCAAACAAAGTATCCCCACAGCGTCCGAAATTGTGCGAAGGGTCACAGGGAGTCTGACTCCACAAAATCCTTTTCAGCCATTTTGCCGGTGTGGGCGGGGCACGCAGGGGGCGCTGACCGGATGTTGCTTGGTCAGGCAGGGACTCCTGTGAGAGTGAGTCCCTGACGCGCTACTTCCCCGCAGCCTCTCTGCACCACAGATGTTCCCCAGCCTCGGTCGAGCAGGCAGTAGACAACGTTGGTGGGCGGACCTCCAACGAAGCGGCTCCCGCGCAGCGGGAGCGGCGAGAAGTTGAGGTAAGGGGCAAGGCAAACAAAGTATCCCCACAGCGTCCGAAATTATGCGAAGGGTCACCAGGAATGAAGATGCAAATTTGGGAATTAACTCCCAAGAAAGTGACGGGAGATACGCCTTTTCTTGGGGGAGGGGAGCTACTAGTTTTCCTTTATGGTAGGTACCTAGTGGCGTTTACATATGTGTACTTTGGAGTAGAAATTATTTTGCTTAATTTACAAATGAATTTTATAGATTAAGAGGGAAGCCTGTGGAGTGGTACATACAAGTTAAGCGGTTTGTTAAATTATGAAGGTTTTGTGGACCAATTTGGATACCTTGTTTGACATTGTGGACCCAAGTGATCCATGGATAGTGTGTAAAAAATAGCCATAGAGTGTCCCAAGAGAGAGCCGACAAGACACCCTGTGACTAATGGAGCCAAAAAATGTGCGACATTTTGCGTCCAGGCTTATGACAGGATTGAGGCCTAAGATTAGTATGACGATTCAACAGCATTTGATCTGTTGGCAGAATAAGTTAGTCTATGAGTTTCAGTGGTATACTAAATACTGCAATGGTGAGATTGAGATGAGGCAGAAAAAGTTTAAGGAGAAGTTAATGGTGGTACAAATGAAGACTGCTCAGAAAGGAATTAAACATCCACCATTTGTAGGAATTGTCCCTTCAATGCAGGAAGTGCATCAACAGGGATCTCCGACGATGAAGGGTGGAGGTGGATTACAGTCACAAGGTAGAGGTCGGGGTGTCCCTATTGATCCACGTACTGGAATTGATGTTGCAACATTGATGAAGTCTATTCCATATCACTACTGCAAAAGGTTTGGGCATTGGAAGTGAAAATGGTGTCTTAAACCCATAAATCAGGAGCAAAATCCAGTGTTTGCACCACCTCAGAACAGGAATTCCATGAACAAACCCAGACTTGATCTCAGAATTTTAGTGTGTCACAAGCTCCAGTGGTGTGGGTTTTTCAACCTCCAATTCCACAGCAAGCTGCTAATATACCCAGATGTTCTTCAAACGAGGTCAAAAAATTGAATTAGAATGTTTTCCAGAATAATAATCCTTACCAACCATTTCCCATTGTTGAGACAAATGACAATGATTGCAGTGATTAGTCTTCCTGATGGTGCCTGAGAGGGTAGGAAGATTGCGTGCTTGGCACAGTCTTGGAGGAATACCAGAGTGGCTCAGCTGTAGATGCCGAGGTAAATGTCTACTATGTATAATTTCTGGTTGATACTGGTGCTACCCGTTCTACTGTAAGATCAGTGGAAGTCCCAAACCTACCCCTTTCTGGAAGAACTACCCAAGTTTTTGGAGTTGAGAATCAAAAAATGAAGAATCCCATTGCTGAAGATGTCCCCGTATGGGTAGGGAGTTTTGGGGATTCTCATCAATTCATAGTTTGTGATTCAAGTCCTGTGAGTTTGTTAGGATGCGATTTGTTGTGCAAACTGAATTTGAACCCTATATTGTACCCCGAAAGGAACAGCTAGAAACTTATGATGAGGACATTGCTTTTAAATTGTCTAATCAGAATCTGATTATCAGAATGTATGCGATGATGAAGACAGAATACTTGCCTTTAGATCTTAGAGATTGAGCGAGAACAGAAGTTTGGTATTTGTCAGAAAGGACGTTGGACTCATTAAAGGAGTTGAGCCTGTCCGTATACAAATAAAACCAAATGTGGAATATCCTAGAACACTGTGGTATAATTTGACCACTGAAGCAAATGCTGGAATAACTGGTGATCGAGAACCTGATTCAACAAGGAATCCTGAAAGAAATCATGGGGAGTCCATGTAACGCACCCATTATTGGCCTGCAGAAGCCTAGCAGTAAGTACCACATCAGGACCTTCGCAAGATCAATATTATCATGGGCCTTTGTTGTCCAATGGTACCAAATCCTGCTGTTATTTTGTTTCAAATTCCATGTGAGATTCACGGGCTTACCATCATTGATTTGTACCAGGCAGTGTTCTCCATACCCTTGCATTAAGACAGTCAGTTCCTCTTCTCATTCTGGTTGGGAACCGTGTTTTGGCATTTCCACAAGGGTATACTGAGAGTCCCTCCATTTTCAGTCACATCTTTAAATAGAATGTAGAGATGTTTCGGTCTACCTTTGATAATTCTCTACTTTTACAGTATGTTTTTGAGATTGATTTATATTAGTTTGCCTCTAAGTTTGTAATATTTCTTTTAACTTCAAGTTACTGATTCCAACCATCATTATGAGGTCCTAATGATCATACGGGGCACGATTCACAGAATAAACTTAAAACAAAATCCTAAACTTACTAATTGTGGTATTCACAGAATGCACTTACTACTTTTGGTATTCACAGAATGCACTTACTACTTTTGGTATTCACAGAATTGATTTACGACTACTAACTTTACGTCCGCAGAGACGTAAAGTCCGGCGGAGATTCAGGCTTGGAGGCGGAGCTTCCAGCCCAGAGGTGGAGATTTCGGCCATGGCTAAATCTCCACCACCGGCTGGAATCCCCGGCTCTAAGCCGGAATCTCTGCCTCCAAGCCGGAAGCTCCGGCCCAAGTGCAGACGTAAAGTTAGTAGTCGTAAATCCATTCTGTGAATACCAAAAGTAGTAAGTGCATTCTGTGAATACCAAAAGTAGTAAGTGAATTCTGTGAATACCAAAAGTAGTAAGTTTAGGATTTTGTCTTAAGTTAATTCTGTGAATCGGGCCCACTGTACTTTGAGATTTAAATTGTCATTAGACACTCTTCCTTTCAGGCTAATACAAAGGTCTATTGATCAGAGTTAGATTTGAAGAAGCACCCCAGATCATTCTCACAGTTGATTGTATATGGGGATTGGTGAAGTTAAGGAGATGCAAGGGAGTGCGTGAAGGAGAGAGTACAAAGCGTACGAAACAGGAATAAGATGAGGTTTGAAATATACAGATGGAGAATGTCAGAAAGATGTGGGGAGAAAAAAAGGTGTATGTATGTGTCTCACAGAGAGGCTACAGAGAATAGTGGTGTGAACGGGAGAACAAGAGTAATTGTGACACAATGAAGAGCACTACCCCTTCAACACACTTAAGTAATGTTTAATTTGTAGTCTCATAGTTTTAGATTTGCAATCTTTTGAATTAACATTTTTCACAACATCATTGTTACTCATTTATTTGATATTGTAAACAAGCACTGCCATAGTCAATTGACTTGGCTGGTTTTAGGCACATGTTCATTAATGTGTAATGTGACTGAAGCAGTGTCAAAAAGCTCAAACAGAGTCCCTCAAGTACTGTCCAGGTGGCACACTGTATGAAGCACAGGTTTTTAGTTTACATGTTTGAAGCCACACTCTTAATGACATAGGCCATTCCTCTTGGAAAGTATATATCACGCCACTTCTTTGGGTGCGATCAGTTTAGAGAGCCCCCTCCTTTTTAATCCCACTTATAGTCCTGTTGTCAAGGAATTATCTCTAAAGTTGTTCACTGACAAAATATTGACTGGGAAAACATCGACCTACAAAAATATACAGACCAAAATATTGAATAAGAAAAATATTGACTACATATATTTAAGTGTAAGTTCAAATATATCATGAAAAATACGTTGTCTACAATAATAATATAGTTGTATTAAATATCAATTTTTAAATATAAACAGATTAAAATATTAAAAATAAAATAAATATGAAATGCTAACATTAATTTAATAAAAATAAAATATATTTAATTTATATTTTACCAAATATATCAAATACATTGACTTTCAAAAAGTTAAATACACACATATATATACAAATATATTAACATATATCTATTCAAAAATATATAATTAAACAAACATTTTAACATTATGGGTCAATTCAGATTCGGGAAACTAATCCGTATGACGATTCGAATTCGTAGCCCTTTCCGTACGAATCGTACAAATCCGTCTGAATCGCGTAGTACGATCTGTAGGAAAAAAATAGGTCTGAATCTTTGCGAACCGTACAAAAAGCAAGGGCAAATCCATACAATACGGACTCTCACGGTGAACCGTATGAATCGTAAACATGCTGTACGACCCGACAAGTACGATCCAGACCGGCGGAACGAGACCGCGATTCGTACGGAAAACGTCGTATGAGCAATTCGTACTGAGAGCCACACAATCACATATGCACCGTACCCCTGCAATCATGGGGGTACGCACCGTACCCCCATACACCGTACCCCTACGTACCGTACACCTATGCAACATACCCCTATGCACCGTACCCCTAAGCACCGTACCCCTAAGCACTGTACCCCTAAGCACCATACCCCTGCAATCATGGGGTGTACTCGCACACCCGGGGGGGTCTGTTTCGTACGCGGTTTGAGTCGAAATCTGCTTTTACGGACGTTTTGAGCTCCCGAAGTAAAAGAGTCGTACGACGTGACGAATCGTACTTGCTGGGTCGGAAAAACCTTCTTCAATCCGTACGGACGTTGACAACTGCGTGTTCCGATTTGTACGGATTTTTAAGTCGTATGGTCTTTTGTACGATTCGTACGGAGATCTGCTTTGGGTTCGGATCGTACTTCATCGTACGTACGGGGACGTTTAAGGTGTACGATTCGTACGGGAAATATGCTCCGTACGGCTTTTCTAGGGGATTTTACCGAATCGGAATCGGCCCCTAATGTTAATTAAAAAAATTAAAATGTAGATAATATAATAATTTAACATATATATATCAAAAACATTACATTTCTAAAAACAAACCACTTTAAAATTATAAAGTAAACATCATACATTTTTAACAATTTAATAAAAATGATTTACATACAAAAGACAATAAAAATTATAAATATTCTTCTTCCAAAGAAACAAAAACATGATTATATGAATTAAAACAATGTCAAATAAATTAAAAATGTATAATATACATTCCCACTACAACTCAAACAGAAATAAACACATTTTTATACTAATAATATAGAATGTTTACTACTCCCACCTCAAACACTACAACAGTAATACAATTGTTGCATTACATTAAAGTAGAATTTACTACTCTCACTACAATTAGTCCAATTAATACAAAACTAGATAAAATATTGTATTGCAGAGTACTAAAATGTACTATTCCCACTACAATTAATATAACACTTGTTAAAATCTTAGATTGCAGATAACAAAAATGCAATTTTCCCACTCTAATAACTGCAAAAGTAGGAAAAGTGTTCGATTGCGGAGGGGTAAAATGTATTACTCTCATTCCACTGAGTTTAGCAGGAGGGAAAGTGCTGGATTGCGGTAGGAATCAAATTTTATATTCCCACTCGAGTCAGTGGAAAAGTAGGGAACATGTTGGATTGTGGAGGGGATACAATTTAATATTCCCACTTCGGCCAGTGCAACAGTAGGGAAGGTGTTGGATTGTGAGAGGCCAGTATCAGTGAAATAGTAGGGAAAGTGTTGGACTGCGGAGGGGTAACATTTAATATTCCCACTTCAGTCAGTGTAGCAGTAGGGAAAGTGTTGGATTGCGGTTGGGTAACATTTAATATTCCCACTCCAGTGAATACAACAATAGGGAAGGTGTTGGATTGTGGAGGGTACAATTTAATATTTCCCCTTCAGTGAGTGCAACAGTAGGGAAGGTGTTGGATTGTGGGGGATCAGTATCAGTGAAATAGTAGGGAACGGGTTGGACTGTGGAAGGAAAAAAAACGAATATTACCCCTGTAGTCAGTACTACATTAGAAGCAAAAAAATTCCCTACAAAGCAATAAAATAATTTAAAAAACTAAATAACAAATTAAAATATAAATATTAAAAACCATTAAAAAATAAATAAATACATATTACAATTTTAAATACATATAAATAATTACAACCATTTTTAAAAATGAATCAAAAAATAATTCATTTATTTATATTTGAATAAAACATTATTTACTAATAAAAAACGTATTTATCACATACATTTTATTTTAGTTACCTCCACCATATACCATTACAAAACTTACAACCAACACCTAAAACGTAACTTTAAAAAACTAATTATTTACACTGTTAGCGTAAATATTTATCAATAAACTAAATACCAATAATTAAAAATGTATTATTATTTAAATGAATTTATTTTACTTTCCAGAATATATCCCCACAAAATATATAACACAATCCTAAAATCTAATAAAAAAGTAATTACACAATTAACATAATTAAATATAAATTAAATAATAATTATTAACAAAATATTTAAATATTAATTGCTTAAATTTACTTCCTACCTTGTACCTCTGTAAACCCCAATTCCCACACCTAAAATCAAAATCAAATACTTACACAATTACATAATGAATTATCAATTAAATAAATTTTGTTAATTAACAGTTAATTGTTAAATAATTAAAATTACATTTTGCTTCCCAACCTGTACCCCTATAAAGCCCACACCCCACATATAACATTAAAATTAACATAAATAGTTTACACTATCAACATCAAATAAAATTTAATAATAAATAATTAATATTAATGAACAATTAATAATTAATTAAATTACATTACTTCCCACCCTAAACCCCTATATATCCCACAACTCACACATAAAATGTAAATTTTAAAAATAATTACATTATTAACATAATTAATTAATTAAATAATATTAATTAAGAAAAAATCATTAATTTATTATAATTCAGTTACTTCCTACCATGGGCCCCTATAAATCCACAACCTGCTACAGTTCTAAAAAAAATAAAAACATTGCTTGAATGTAATTTAAAACTACAAAAAAAATTACAAGTACAGTAAAAAACATAAACAGTAATTATGCAAACATTTAAAATATATACCAAAATATATAACAATAATTAAAAATCGATATTAAAAACAAGCTATCTTATTGTAATCGATATTAATAACCTCAAACTTTTAAAAATCGATATTACTTACTTTAAAATCGAAATTCTTGGCAACTTTATTCTTACTCAATCAATCAATCAATCAATACATTTGTAGAGCGCACTACTCACCCGTGAGGGTCTCAAGGCGCTAAGGGGCGGGAGGGGTTCTGTCATTGCTCGAATAGCAGGGGTCTTGAGGTGCTTCCTGAAGGTGAGATGGTCCTGGGTCAGTCTAAGGTGTGCGGGGAGTCAGTTCCATGTCTTTGCGGCCAGGTAGGAAAACAACCTTCCTCCGGTGGTGGTTCTCTGGGTCCGCAGCACGGTGGAGAGGGCGAGGCTGGCTGAGCGGAGCTGGTGGGTGGGGGTGTAGAACAAGAGGCGGTTGTTGAGGTATTCGGGTCCTTTGTCATTTGTGTGCGTGGGTGAGGAGCCTGAACGTGATCCTCTTGTTGACGGGGAGCCAGTGCAGGTTTCTTAGGTGGGCGGATATGAGGCCGTGGTGGGGGATGTCTAGGATGAGTCAGACGGAGGCGTTTTGTGTGTGCTGAAGTCGTTTCTGGAGTTTGGCTGTGGTTCCTGCATAAAGGGCGTTTCCGTAGTCCAGTCGGCTGGTGACGGTCCTTCTGGTTTCGGTGGGGATCCACCTGAAGATCTTTCGGAGCATGCGCAGGGTGTTGAAGCAGGATGAAGAGCCGGCATTGACTTGCCTGGTCATCGAGAGGGAGGAGTCCAGGATGAATCCCAGATTACGTGCGTGGTCCGTGGGAGTAGGCGCGGAGCCCAGCGCTGTGAGCCACAAGGAGTCGTCCCAGGCGGAGGGGGATTGTCCGAGGATGAGGACCTCTGTCTTGTCTGAGTTCAGCTTCAGGCGACTGAGCTTCAACCATTCTGCGACATCTTTCATTCCTTCCTGGAGGTTGGTTTTGGCTGTGGCTGGGTCCTTGGTGAGGGAGAGTATCAGTTGGGTATCGTCGGCGTAGGAGATGATGTTGATGTTGTGTTTGCGTGCGATGGCGGCGAGGGGACTCATGTAGATATTGAAGAGTGTTGGGCTGAGCGAGGAGCCCTGGGGTACTCCGCAGATGATCTAGGTGGCCGTTGAGCAGAAGGGAGGGAGGCGAACTCTCTGGATTCTGTCGGAGAGAAAGGAGGTGATCCATTCCAGGGCCTTTCCTTGGACCCCAGTGTGGAAGAGGCAGGTTATTAGGATGCGGTGGCATACGGTGTCAAACGCTGTCGAGAGGTCTAGGAGAATGAGGGCGGTAGTTTCTCCGTTGTCCATCATGGTCCTGATGTCATCGGTAGCTGAGATGAGAGCGGTTTCGGTGCTGTGGTTTGCTCTAAATCCGGACTGGGATGGGTCGAGCGAGTTGTTTGTCTCGAGGAAAGCAGTCAGCTGTTTATTGACGGTCTTCTCGATGACTTTGGCCAGGAAGGGGAGAAGAGAGATGGGGCGGAAGTTCTTGAGGTCTTTGGGATCCGCCGTGGGTTTCTTCAGTAGGGCATTGATCTCTGCGTGCTTCCAGCTCTCCGGGAAGGTGGCTGATGTGAAGGAGCTGTTTATGATGTTCCGGAGGAGGGGTGCAATGATGCTGTCGGCCTTGTTGAAGATGTGATGTGGGCAAGGGTCAGAGGGGGAGCCGGAGTGGATGGTGTTCATGACGTGGGTGGTGTCTTCAGTACTGATGGGTGTCCATGTGCTGAGGGTGGTGGTATAGGTCGTTGGTTCTGTGACTGGAGGATGAATCTGGGGTCCGAAGCTGTTGTGTACATCTGCGATCTTACGGTGGAAGAACGTGCGAGGGAGTTGCAGAGGTCTTGTGACGGTGTGATGTCGTTGTTGCTGGCGCTGGAGTTGGAGACCTCTTTGATGATGCTGAAGAGTTCCTTGTTGTTGTGGGTGTTCTTGTCTAGTCGCTCTTTGAACGATGTCCTTTTGGTGGTGCGGATCAGCTGGTTGTGTTCGCGGGTGGCGTTTTTGGGGGATGTCATGTTTTCTGGGGTCCGATCGTGGCACCAGGTTTTCTCGGGGGTGCGGCAGGATTTCTTTGATTCGTTGAGGGCGTCTGTGAACCATGATGTTTTCCTGTTGCCGGTCTTGCCTGGGGGGTTCTTCAGTGGAGCGAGGTCGTCGGCGCAGTTGGTGATTCATTGTGCGAGGTTGTGGGCTGCGTTGTTGGTGTCAGCGGTGTCGGCTGGCGGGTTCTGGCTTAGTGATGAGATGAGCTGGTCTGTGGTGATTTTGCTCCAGCATCTGTGGGGGATTTGTTGTGTGCGGTTGTGTGATGTATTCTTTTTGAAGGTGAAGTGGATGCATCTGTGGTCGGTCCAGTGTAGTTCTGTGGAGTGGCTGAAGGAGACAGGGTTGCTGGCAGAGAAGATGGGGTCCAGCGTGTGGCCGGCTCGGTCGGTGGGTGTGTCCACCAGTTGCTTGAGTCCAAGGTTGGCCAGGTTGTCGAGCAGGGTGGTGGTGTTATTGTCGTTGTTTTTCTCTAGGTGGAAGTTCAGGTCCCCTAGGAGGATGTATTCTGGTGAGGCTAAGGCATGCGGGCTGATGAGGTCTGCGATGGTTTCGCTGAATTGTGGGCCCGGGGGTGTGTAGATGAGCGTTTCTCTCAGGGTGGTCTTGTGGTCGGTGTGTATTTGGAAGTGTAGGTGTTCGGCGGTGGAGAGTGTGTCTTTGGAGTTGGTCGTGATGTTGATGGTGTTCTTGTAGATGATGCCGATACCTCCTCTGGTTTGGTTGGTGCGGTCCTTCCGGGTGATCTTGTAGCTGTCCGGGATGGCTATGGCGATGTCTGGGGCCGAGGACGTGTTCATCCAGGTCTCCATGAGGAAAGCGACGTCTGGTGTTGTTGAGTCGAGGAGGTCCCAGAGTTCAACGGCGTGCTTGTGGACTGATGATAATGATATTTCCATGTCACAATATTTTTTACTTGATATTTGTGCAAGTCGATATTTAAAACTAGATATTTTGTCTCATCACCCTCCAAAGTGTCACACATGGGTAGAAATGAGAAACATATGCCACTAATTGATTTAAACACTTTCAACATGCAATGTATTTATTACATAAGTGATGACTCTCGCCTTTTACTTTAGACAATGAAAACTCTTCATATTGCACTTTCAGTTCAGTCTTGCAAATTGTTACTATGTAAACAGCAGGTGTTGCTATAATTTCATTCAGTTGCGTCCTATGGGTAATAAACAGCTGCCTAACCAACATATAAACCTGTGGCCTGCAGCCGACAATCAGGTTTGTTCAGGAGATCCATTAAACTACAGTAAAATCAACCATTTCAAACAAAACAAGCTTGCTAGCACTTTTTTTTTAAATGGCCTGTGGTGCTGCATTGATATAGAGTTAAGGCATAACATTTTGTCACACGTATTCTGGGATCCTTCTCATTAGGTTTCCAGCTAGATATTTACGACTATGAACTGCCATTTACATACTGTGGAAAACATGTTTCGTCTCATTAGCGAATTTTTAGGATAAAGTGTGCCTTTAATCAAAGGCTCAGCAGATAATTAACTTTTTTCTCATTATAAATTCTCTTTCCATAAACTGGACTTATTTGTTCTAAACAGTTTTCTCTAGTGCAGTGGAAGATGCAATAGAGTGATGTAGCTTAAGGAACAGGGAATATGCTTTTAAAAAGGAAAAGTTTCTATGTCACAAAGCCATTGTCACAGTAATATGTTTCTAAAAATTAGTATCTGATACCAATAGTTCCTTCCTTCCCAAATGTGTACTGAATGGAAGAATAATTTCCTTACTCTGTGACATATAGCTGGAGTTCTTGGTTTAGCATCTGGTCCAGACCCCATGATCCCCCAGATCGGATGATGGGGGATTGTAGTGTCCTGCTCGTAATAACGACAGACACTACTTGTATTTTATGAGAGCCTTTATTCTGCATCCTACTGTGACCTGGTCCCGGCTCTAACTAACTCCTCCCACCCTGTGCTCCTCCTCTTCCCTTCCACCCCAGCTAGCTCCACCCACCCAGCTACTGGACTGCTAACTACATAACATCTCCCCCTTTCTTAACAAAACGACAGAATAATGTACTAAATCACATCTCCTCAATGAGTCTCTTTGGCCGCAGAATATCTTGGCGGGGTCACATGGATATGGTTCCAGTAACATCATCGATCAGAGGTTCACTTGGCTGACCCCTGCTCTCTTGTTCAGCTTGCACAGACTCCTCAGGAGTGAGCATGTCAGTCACGTTTGTTAATGGTCCTTTCATGTCTCGTGGACATCTCTTGAAATGCGATACGTTCCTGGTGACTCGTCATTAATCGGATTCTGCAGTTAGCATGGTGCCCTTTTGTTGGGTGACCAGCAAAGGCTCATCTCGGAACCGACAGTCAGTCTTTCTCTGTTGATCTTGTTTTGACAATAACGTAGTCTCCTTCATGCAAGGATGGTGACCTCGCTCTCCTTTTGTCATCAGCATATGATTTCATCTTGTCCGTGTTGCATTTATCAGTCGCCATCATCTCTTGATGGCTGCGGATTGGCGACATTGCTCGCAAGGCCCCTTCCCAGGTTGGGATGCGATTTCTCATGGGTCGCCCCAACATGAGTGTTGCAGGGCTCTTTATGGTGGTCGAGTGAGGAGTCGTCCGATATGCCCTGAGGACTTAGTTGAGGGCCACTTGCAGATCCTTCTTTTCAGCCGTGGCTTGCTGGAATGTCTTTTTGAGTGTGGCCATAAATCTTTCAATGGTGCCATTCGCTTTTGGCCAGAGAGGTGTGATTTTCCTGTGATTAAAGTCCAGGTGTTTTGCGAATGCACTGAATTTGTGTCCATTAAACGGAGGTCCATTGTCTGTTTTCACCTCTCTGGGGACACCCCAAGTTGCAAACACTTCATCTAGCACTTTGAGAGTGCTAGAGGCACTGGTGGATGGCACAAACTGGGCGATGGGAAATCGTGAGTATTCATCAATTATAGCTACTACATATTTTCCGGATTGGAGCGGTCCGTAGAAGTCCATGGCAATCTCTTGCTATACTCCACTGGGTAGGTTAGTCATTTGTAGTGGGGCCGGTGGATCACCTTTGTTGGTCAGCTGACACAGGTGGCAATCCTTCAGAGTGGACTCTACCATCTGGTCGAGGAGGGGAAACCACACGCGTTCCCGGAGAGCTCGCTTTGTTGATACTACTCCTCTGTGGCCTTCATGGGCAAGGTTGATGACTCCCTGCCGTAGTTGACTAGGAACCACAATCCGTTGACCTCGGAGAATTACTCCATCGGTGGTGACGGACAGTTCGTCACAGACATGACGGAATGCTTGCATCTCCTGCTTGACAGCCGGGTCGTTGTCTTCTTCTTGAGGGTCATGTCTCCACCGGTTGGTCTGAATCCGAGGAAGTACTTTCTGCAGGATGGCGTCTTGCGCCGTGACTTCCCGGATGACCTCCATGGGAATGGCAGGTGGCAGTGCCTGGTCAGCCACGAAGTGGATGTACTCCTCGGCAATAGATGGTTTGGAGTCCGACGATGCATGAGGGTGTCGGGACAAGTAATCAGCCGGGTTCTCCGCCTTCCCGGGTTTGTGACCAATGGTAAAAGTATATTCCTGAAGTCTGAGACCCCACCTCTCAATTCTCGGGGGCATTTTGGATCTGGGGTTGCCATAGATGGTGACCAACGCCTGATGATCGGTGATCAAAGTAAAGTGCTTGCCGTAAATGAAAACATGAAAATGTTCACATGCCCACACCACCGCAAGACTCTCCTTCTCAGGTTACGAATATGCCTTTTCAGGATCAGACAGACTGCAACTGACATAGGCAACGATGCGTCTCTGGTCTGAATCATTGTCATATTGTGCCAAAATGTCCCCCAACCCCACAGGGCTGGCATCTACAGTGATCTCAGTCTTCCGTCGAGGATTGAAGTACGAGAGGTTGTTAGCAGATTCTACTGCACTCTTGATTTCCCTGAACGCATGTTCACACAGGGGCGTCCAGACGAACGGTTGTCCTTGTTTAGTGAGGCTGCGAAGGGGATGGCTGATGGTCGCATAGTCTCTGATGTAGCGGGCACAGTAGCTGGCCATCCCCAAAAACGATCTCAGTTCACTGACATCTTGTGAGCTCTTGGTGTCGTTCAGAGCCGCTATCTTGTCCGGATCAGGTTTCATCCCCGCCCCCGAGAAAATGTGGCCGAAGAATTTTAAAGTGGACTGGTGGAACTCACATTTATTTTTGTTCAGCGTCAGGTTCGCATCCAACAGGGCGTGACAGACACGATTAAGTGCTATGTCATGCTCACGGACATTGGAGCCATACACAAGAATATCGTCGCTGTAATTCAGAGTGTTGGGGATGTGTTGAATGATTTGCCGGATTGCCTCCTGAAAAATTTCCGCGGCTGATGAAACACCAAAGCTCAGTCTCTTGTATCTGAAGAGTCCTAAGTGAGTTGCAAATGTCGTAATGTATCGGGACTTGACGTCCAGTTCCAGCTGGTGATAGCCTTTGTTTAAATCCAGCTTCGAGAACACCTTTGCTCCGTTCAAAGCAGAGATCATATCGCTCAGATGCGGCCCAGGGTGACGCTCCCTTTCTATTGCTGTGTTGGGGAGTCGCATGTCAACACACAGTCTCACCTTGTTAGGGGTCCCCTTCTTTGGTACGATGACCACTGGCGATACCCATGGAGTTGGACCATCCGTTCGTTCGATGATGTCTGCAGATAGGAGGTCTTGCAATTCATCCTCAACAGCTTTTTGAAGATGGAATGGAACACGTCGAGGGTGCTGCGCCACCGGCTTAACCTGTTCATCGATGTGTAGATGAATCTGGCATCCCTTCAATTTCCCTAGACCTTGAAACAGCTTGGGAAACTTGCTGACAATGTCCTGATCATCACTGACTTTGAATAGGATTTCAACAAGGCTGGGACGCTCTGCAGCTGGTAGGCTAAGTAAACAGTCAGCTTCTGGGCCTTTGATGACATGTATGACCGCTGGTATGGTGATGTCGTCATGTTTGAGTGTTGTTGGGAACTTTCCCAAGCATAGGAGTGGCTTCTTGGACATCCAAGTGAAAACTCGGACCGGTGCATAGGTCAATGAGGGCTTAGGATTCATTCTCTCATAATCAGTGACTAGGATATAGTTCAGCGAAGCCCCACTGTACAGTACGAACTTCGTGTAGTGGTTCCCTACTTTTATGTCCAAACGTGGATATTTCTTGAGTTGGTCGGGATCTGCGATCATATTCACATATTCTACAGTATATTCTGAATCTCTGGACGATGATCTGGATTCCTGGGACGGTGATCTACGTTCCCATCGAGATCTGCGTGACTCTCGGCTGGAGTGTGACGACCCTGAGGACAATGTGGACTTTCCTTTGACAGCTCATATGTGATGTTTGCTGGTGTCGGAGCGAGATGACCCCGTCGTTTCACTTTGCCTCTCCTTGTGATAGTCTCCACACATTGCTTCGAAGTGGTTCTTCCGCCCACATTTCCTACATCGCTGACCCATGGCGGGGCAGGTATCGGCATGAGGATAGTCATATCCACACCTGTAGCATCTTCTCGCCCTTTCCGGTCCCTTGTCTCTTCTCCCAGGTTCTCACCTTCTGGGGTCTGGACGTCTTTGACGCGATGACGGTCTCGGTCTCCATTGTTTTTCTCTTGAATTTCTTCGGCTGCTGCCTTTGGCTTGGACACGACGCACTTGTTCCTGGCTTACGTTGCGCCCTGATTCAATGGTGGTGGCATGTTCCTCTGCCTGATCATAAACGCGAGTCATTTCTTCAATGTCGTCTAATTCATGAGGTTTTCGTAGCAGCCGCCTCCTGAGGGCTCCCGAGTGACATCCAGCTATAATTTGTGACTTGATGGCGGCATCTGGTGAGAAGTTGTCAAATTCACAGTGTCTCGACAGCCGCCGTAGTCGAGTGATGAACTCACTCATTGCCTCATCTTTTCCTTGGTGCGCTTGGTGGAACGCATGACGTTCATAGTCCACATTTCTTTTATGAAGGAATTTCTTGTTCAATGCCTCACGTACCTTGTCATAGGTTCCAGCATCTGCAGGGGGGAGGTCTTTGATTATCTTGCTTATTTCTCGACCTGCTAGGTTGCGGAGAGCAATCAATTTTTCTTTATCTACTGTTACTTTGGATCCCTCGATGTAGTCTTCGAAATCTTCTAGCCACTCTTGCCACTTGGGGCCCATGCTCCCTCCAGTGGTCAGCGTTAAAGGTTCCGGGGCCCATAGATGCGACCCTCCTACAATGATGGGCTTGACTTCATTTCGCTGTGGGGATGTATCTGGGGTCACCATCGTGGTAGCACGTACTTCTCGTTCACAGGTGCTTTGATTGATTGATCACGGTCGTCTTCAATCAATGCTATGTTTACTTTGCTCGTGTTTGTTTATTCCCTCACTCTTTCACTTGCCAAAGCTTGTCCATTCATATTTATCACTGCTTGTTCATTTGCATTTGCCAATGTTTGTTCTTGACATTTGCCAATGCTTATTCCTTTACACTTGCCAATGAATGAATGATTAAAATTTATAATGCGCAGACAATAACCCGAAGGTATCAAGGCGCCTAACATAAAGAGATCAAAAAAGAGATTGTTGCTTTGCTACAGGTACGCTTGCATGAAAAGGTGAGTTTTCAGGGCTCTTTTAAAGGCCTGAAGGGTAGGCAGTGATCTTATTTCCAGGGGTAGAGCATTCCACCAAGTAGGGGCCAAGGTGGAGAAGGCCTTACCACCCCATTTTGCTCTCCTGAAACGAGGGGTCGTTAGCAAAAGTCTACCGGAGGACCGTAGATTTCTGGTGGGGAGATAGCGGAACAGGATGGAACCTAGGCCAGAGGGGCTGTTTCTGGCCAGAGCCTTGTATATTAGGCATAGGATCTTAAAGCGGATCCGGGCCTCTACGGGGAGCCAGTGTAGCAGCTTTCTAGCTGCTGTGGCTGAGGAGCGCTTGGGGAGGTCTAAGACGAACCTGCCAGCGGCATTTTGGACTACCTGCAAGCGTTGCAGTAGGCCCTTTTTCAGGCCCGCATACAATGCATTGCAGTAGTCAATCCTAGAGCCTATCAAAGCAACTGCTAGTTGTTTCCTGGCCTGAAGAGAGAGGTAATTCCTAATCCTTCTCAGGATATGAATAATGCCCCAGCAGGTGGAGATGGTACGACTAACCTGCTTGCTCATGTCCAGGGCGGGGTCAATCATGACCCCCAGATTCTTGGCCGTAGCAGTTGGGGTGGGACAGGCTCCCAGTGAGACTGGCCACCAGCTAGAAGACCATCCTTCCTCTTTCCCTCCGAACACCATCACCTCTGTCTTCTCTCCATTTAGTTTAAGCGAGTTTGTTATCATCCACTTGCCGACTGCCTCCATACAAGATCTAAAATTGGAGGCAGTTGGCGCGCTAGCATGGGAGAGAGAGACCAGGATCTGGGTGTCGTCAGCGTAGGAAATTATCTCCATCCCGTAAGATCTAATCAGCCTGGCAAGTGGGGTCACGTAGATGTTAAAGAGGGTCGGACTTAAAGCCGACCCCTGAGGGACCCCACATTGCACAGGGAGGGATGGAGATAAATAGTCCCCCAGCTTCACTCTTTGTTCTCGGTGGATGAGAAAAGACGTGAGAAGATCCAGGGCTGCTCCATGCACCCCAATCTCCCTCAGCCGAGTTGTTAATATAGAGGGGGAGAGGGTATCGAAAGCCGCTGTCAGATCTAGAAGGATCAGGAGGGTGGTCTGGCCCTCATCAACCCGTGTGCGTATGTTATCCAACACGATGGTGAGGGCAGACTCAGTGCTGTGATCCCTCCTGAAACCGTGTTGAGAGAGATCGAGACAATCCGAACTTTCGATAAAAGCGGCAAGATGGGAGTTGAGGTGGGCCTCTAGCATCTTTGCTGGGGCAGGGAGAAGGGAGATTGGTCGGAAGTTTTTTAGAACTGATGGGTCCAGGGTGGCCTTTTTTAGGAGAGGTTTTACCACCGCTCTTTTCCACTGCGTGGGAAAGACCCCGTCTCTCATGGCTCTATTCATGATGTCAACAAAAGGAGGCAGAAAGGTTTCTCTGCATTGTTTAAGGATCCTTAGGGGACAGTCATCCAGAGGAGAGCCAGACTTCGTTTTGTTAAGTAGACAATCAGGAATGTCCACAGAGAGAGGGGCAACAGAGTCTAAGGTACTCACGCCGGTTGATACAGTCAGGGCGAGATCAATCGGACCTGGGGAGGGGGGCCCGTTCATAAGTGATTTTTGAAGTTCCAGTGCTGAATGTTTATCAGATATTTTGGTCTGAAAGAAAGAGGCGATGTTGTTGCAAAGCTCTTGGGACGCTATTACAGGATCAGGGGATTGAAGGGATATAAGTGAGTCTACCACCTTAAAGAGCTCCTTAGAGGAGGACAGAGAGGTGGTCAGAGTGGTGAAGTATTCTTGTTTGGTTTTTATAACTTCAGCCTTGTATTTTCTGAGCAAGATTTTGTGGGCGCTCTTATCTTTGAGGTTCCATCCAGTATGCCAGAGCCGCTCCTGTCTCCTGACCTCTTGTCTGAGAAGTCTCAGATGTTCTGAGAACCAAGGAGCGGAGGGCTTTTTTCTGGTACGGCGGCAGTATTGTAAGGGAGCTAGTTCGTCTAAAGCATCTGTCATGGTACGGTCAAACTGCGTGGCCGCTGAAGAGTCACTTTCCTCAAGAGGAGGGCACTATTTGGATGCCCACCTGGAGAGGGAGCTATTCGAAATGGCCTTGTAGTTTCTGCGGGGTTCCTGTTTGCTCGGAATGTTAAGAGGCAAATGTGAGGTAGGATACTTAAGTAGAAATGGAACTGCCATATGGTCAGACCAGGACAGAGGGATGGACTCCTCAATCGATAACCTCGCATCATTAGTGCCAAGGCTTGTTCCTTATTGTTCACCTACATTTATCACGGCTTGTTTCACTTCTGGCATCTGCTTGTGCTTGTTTGTTTGTCGACTCTTGCACTCGCCAGTGCTTGTTTGTGGGCCCTGTGGCACTTGCCAATCTTTATTTGCAATTTCAGGTCTTCTGCCTGACCTCAAAATGGCGGCCGATGATCCCTCGCAGGGGATTGGACACTGCTGCCTGACTCCAAAATGGCCGCGCGGGAATCTTGTTTTCGACGGGATTTCGGCCGTTTTTCTTCGTTTCTTCACCGGAGTCACTGTATTTCTCAACGCTTCCACTCACCGCTTGCCGGTTGCAGCCAGGATCCACTGCTGGAGTCAATGCTTCAGGTAGGGCAGCTTTCCTTGACGTCTGCCGCCGGGGTGGGCTCCTGGTGGGCACTTCAGATGAGACGCTCCAACCTCTGCACAGGGGGCTCCCGATTCCAGCGCTCGACCGTGCTTTTTAAATGTGCATTTGTTTTAGCGCTCAGCAGCGCTCTTCTCCAGGCGATTTCAGCACCTTACCCAGCAGGGCTCCACACACTCCAGGAAGCTCCACACGACCAGCCGATCGCGGAGCAGGGTCATTCACCGCTGGCCTTTATAATCTCGGCGGCGGTTTCTTCTCAGCACACGTGTCGCGACGTCGACTTCCAGCATGTGCGGTGGAGGACGGGTCACGAGTCTCTGTCGGCGTGGGAGGTGACTAGCTGCACCATCCCACCTTCGTCGCCAGCTGTAGTGTCCTGCTCGTAATAACGACAGACACTACTTGTATTTTATGAGAGCCTTTATTCTGCATCCTACTGTGACCTGGTCCCGGCTCTAACTAACTCCTCCCGCCCTGTGCTCCTCCTCTTCCCTTCCACCCCAGCTAGCTCCACCCACCCAGCTACTGGACTGCTAACTACATAACAGGGATTAGCAACAGTTCATACCCATCTTGAGAAAGATCGACACTGTAAAACGCATCAGTGGTTCCTGATTGCAATTACCTGTGAATAAAGCTAAATAAAAACTCTGGAGAGTGCGGAGTATCTTGTGGTTGTACGGCAATACATTTAGGGATTTGTGGTCTATTCCTAACGCCGGCACCAGCAGTTGGATTGCGCCGCTCTGTGACCACGTTTGTGTGAATTTTTAATTAGTAGCGGCAGCGCCCGATGCAAAGAAAAGCCTACCGCAGGGCTGAAGGAGATACAAATCTTTGGCAGGTGTACAATACACCGGGAGACTGAGACAGCCTGGATGGGCATTGACTCCATTATTCCCCTTTATAAAACTCTGCGGAAGGAGGCAGTCAGGGAAAGCCTTACCTGAGTAAGATGGTGAGCATGTCCTTGATTTTAGACTTTTGCTATTGACGTGGCCCATGATTAAGAATGGGTGCTGGAGACGTTTATACAGTGTGAATTAAACAACAATTCGAAAAAATACCAGAAGGTTATGTTAACACCACACCACAATTCCCTGGATGCCCCAGATCGGATGACTGGGGATAGGCAACAGGACACACCCACAGAGAAAGACTGTCAGGGTGGAAACGTGTCAGTGGTTCCTGGTGATGAGAATTGCAATTATCTGTGAATAAAGTTAAAAAACAACTCCGGAGAGTGCAGCATTCCTTGTGGTTGTATGTCAATAAATTGAGGGATTTGTGGTCTATCTCTAATGCCGGCGCCAGCAGTTAGAGCGTGCCCCTCTGTGACCATATTTGTGTGTGCATATATATATATATTCACCCAAAATTGCTCCAGCAATATGAGGCTGCACTCCTATTGAGGTGAAAGAAACATCTTTATTTGTTTTAAAGCCGACAGCTTTTCCTCCCGTATTTGTGTCCCTGGCCTGACGCGTTTCGATGGACTCTCACCATCTCATCAGAGGCCTCGTGAGCAGAGAATAATTGCATGCATGACTCGCCACCCCTTTCTGGAGCAATTTTGGGTGAATATATATATATATATATATATATATATTCACTGAAAAAACCATAGGTTATAGACCATATATAGTTAGGAATTAGCATTTACAAAACCTTGAAAATTCACTGAAAAAACCATAGGTTATAGACCATATATAGTTAGGAATTAGCATTTAAAAAACCTTATTTTACTCACACAAAACCATTGAAATTCCATATATAGTTAGTTGCACTAACTATATATTGCGCACCCGCAATCCACTGCTGATCATGTCACATATTACATCATTCATGACATGGTCAGTGACATCACTGATGACATCACTGATGACATCTCAAATGACATCACTGATGACATCACTGATGACAACATCCAGTGACTGTATGTTTCTGTAAAGTTAAAATATGTCTTACATATTGAAGAATTAGTGGATGTATAAGTGTCTGGATGAAGGATTTAGTAGGTGCGTGACTGACTGTATGAGTGAGTGATTAAATGTGTCTCACTGAATGCATGGGTTAGTAACTAAACTGTCTTAATTTGTGCATCATTATGTCTGTTGTTCTGTAAACTGCTGCATGTGTTGATCATTAGCTATACGAGAGGCTATATGTGTTATTAATTGGTTGCCCAAGTATTTCTATGGGAGATTGAGTTTGTGTGGGGGTGGCTGGAAGGTGTGTGACTCTATGCATAGATGTGTGAGCAGTTTATTCACTAGGTGTATGAGTTCAAGAGTGCATGTGGAAACAGCTACATGGGCAGTTGACTGTGTGCATGAGTGTATTGATGAGTGAATGGATATCTCAATGCTACATGTCATAGTAAGTACATATGTAAAACACAGTACATGTGAGAGTTGGCATATATAAATAACTGTGCATGAGAGCCACTGAATGAGTGAGTGGTTGTATCGATCATTGTGAACTTGTATCAGGGATTGTATAAGAGAGTAAATATGTGTTAGTATATGTTTCAATAAGTAAGGTGTGTTTAACTGTATAGTTGAAGAAATGGAGGTGACATTGTTTCTTTGCATGACTGACTGGGTGTGTGAGTAACTCCATGGATGAGTGGCAGTGTGTGAGTGTCTGTATACACTGAGTGTATCTAAGGTTATATTAGAGTCTGAAGAGGTTTATCGTATTAGCACAAGAATGATGTCAAATGAGATGTCATCAGTGATGTCATCAGTGATGTCATTTGAGATGTCATCAGTGATGTCATCAGTGATGTCACTGACCATGTCATGAATGATGTAATATGTGACATGATCAGCAGTGGATTGCGGGTGCGCAATATATAGTTAGTGCAACTAACTATATATGGAATTTCAATGGTTTTGTGTGAGTAAAATAAGGTTTTTTAAATGCTAATTCCTAACTATATATGGTCTATAACCTATGGTTTTTTCAGTGAATTTTCAAGGTTTTGTAAATGCTAATTCCTAACTATATATGGTCTATAACCTATGGTTTTTTCAGTGAATTTCAATGGTTTTTTAATAGCAAATATCATAAGCTGTCGAATGTCAAGTACGTGGTAAGTGAAAACATTTTCGTGTTTATGCACACTGATCTGCTTTGAATGGTGCCCCCCCCCTCATTTCTATTAGGAGTACTCTCTCTTTGCAGATAGTGAAAGGTAGTTAACGCAGGCCTTTGCCCCCATTGTAATCCGTCGTGCCTGCTTCTCTCTCCATTTGATTGATTGTTATCCAAGTATTTACTGTTTTAGAATTAGTTCTCTTTGGTTCATTCTCTATTTACAAACAAACACAGAGTCGCAATACTCTGTTTAGTCTTTGCAGATAACGAAAAATCGTGTAAAAAAAAAGAAAAGGAATCGAGCAAAATCAGTAGGCCACTAATGGGATCTCTTTTTGACCTCGCTAAAATAGAAACATTAGGAACAACCCCTCATGACAAATACAAAACTAGTGAGATGAACTGAACTCCACACAATGATGGCTGCAAAACAGCTCGGCTCCGCCACCCACCCCGCCCAAAATAACGATAAAGAACGGCTGCCATGATTGGTTGCGGAATGACCACGACGGAGCTACGAAATGGTGCTGCTCTCAAGCTAACCCCAGCTTCAGTCTGAAACATCCAGAAACACTGTAGACTACCAATTCGATCAGTTCCGGTAGCGCCCCAATGTAACCCGGTAGAGAAGAACTAGCCCTCCCCTCTTTGACTGATGGTTCTTGTTGCCTGTCCCTTCTGTTGTCATTTAACAGAACTATTTAGCCTGCTGAAAGGGGTTGTGTTCCGACCGCTGGTTGGTGGAGACATTTTGACTATATTCTGGACCTGCGTTGTCGCGTAATGCGTCATATGACGCGCCGCGTTAGCGCATCCGGAAGTCATCCGGGGCGCGCAGCGCGTAACGTAAGCATAACAAGTCATGTGACTTGTTAATAAAACTTTTCATTGGTTCATTTTACTTTTCTTATTGTAATGATGAAAGGCTTGGTCATATGACCTAAAAATTACGCTTTTCATTACTTCCGAACATTATTTTTTCTTAAATATATGTTATAATGTTCCAGGCTAATGTACTTTCCCGGAAATTTTACAACTGTCCTGCAAGTAAAATATATTCTTTTTTCGAGAAAAAGAGCGTTTCTTCGTCCCATGACGGAGCCGTTGAGCAAAAGAGGGTCGACCTGCTGTCTTAGTCGCCGATACGCCTGAATATGAGATTCTTATCGATCACTTTATGTTGCAGGAATAGAAAACACAACAGCCCTTGACCATTTATCTTTACTGCGTTCCTTCGTATTATACCTTTTACCCTTCATGTAATTGGTCTGCTTTATTTCACTTGCCTTTTAATGATTCTAAAACAGTCACTATTATTAAAAACTTTACCAATGTATATACTACTACCATGTTTTCTTTTAAAAACCTTTATTGTGAAAATTTCATTATACAAATACGAGCCTATAACCACGTGGGCCTGCCACAGAGCAAACTGTAATCGTATATGATGAATAGACATTTACACTGTAGAGGAACGTAACGGGCGGGCCATTAGGTTGCAAGAACTAAGGTGTCTAACAGTTACGGAATCGGTGGACGTACATTTTATAATTAAAATACGACAGGGCCAGTTACAATAAAATTATCTAGATATACATTTGCGGGCAAGTACCATGGGTGACGTTAATTCGAACTTTCAACAGTACAGTAATCAATAACACATCAGAACTTAATATCAATAGGGATGTCGAAATAGTCAATCAATTCTCGTCCCCGCCCGCCATGTGCTTCAAAACTGCATACGTATCTCGTGATTTCAAGGTTCTGCAACCAGTACACAACAAGGAGTTACGAGTCCCATTTATTCCGGCGCCATTTTGGGCGAGGACGGCAGGTCCAGGATATAGTCAAAATGTCTCTACCAACCATCGACTATGATGATGTTTATATGCTGTATTTATTAGAGTAACACTCATCTGTCCACATGAAATTAATTTGCCACAATCTAAACATGTCATTTTAATCTTTCCAAAGTTCTTCTAAATATTTGGGACCGTTTCCCTTGCCTCTGAAGCTCTCAGTGCCACTTCTTTGATGAATGTACTAGCAGGTCAGGGGTTCTCCTCCAAATCTCTCTTTTATGCAGCACTATAATTAATTGGTGCCACCTCTCCATATGACGATGCATGGTATAGTTACCACAACTATATTTTTTTTCGGTTCCTCTGGAGAGTTCATCGTGGCAGATGAAGCGTGTAACGTACCAAGCATTTACCTTTTTTTGCATGTACAGGAAAGGAAAAAAAAATCGAGCGTCCGAGTTCTAAGGTGTCCCAGGGCCTTTTTAGTGGACCAGGCCCAAATCCAAAGAACAGGCCGCCATTTTGAGAGTCCTCTTGCAGCCGCCTGTCGCTGTAGCATCAAGAGCAGCCGAAACTCAGCTGAATGGCAACTGAAACGGTAAAGGGGCCCCCTACTACAGCAGACGAGCCTCCACCTAGGAAGGCCCATTCACGCCGGCTCCCCCCCCCTTCGGGCACCCCACGCCGTTATTCGGAGCAGTATTGTAGGATGGCCACACCAGTGCGGCAACTTGCTAGACATCACCTCGGTGGTAACCGAATCTCAACGCCTTGTGGTGTCTTCTATTCAAAAAACATTGTTATGCTGCCTTCGACCTATTCGCCGCAAGTGCGCACACAACTCAACTGCATAGCTTGCTAGACACCACCTCGGTGCCATCCGGATCTTGGAATCTCAGCACCTTTTGGTGTCTTCTCTTCAGAAAATATTGTTGCGCTGCCTTTGGCCCCATTCGCACATCAGTCCGCTACTGACGCCATCTCACAGGCTAATGGGGCGCCCCACGCCGACTTTCAGCATTGTAGAATGACCACACCAGTACAGCAACTTGCTAGACATCACCTCGGTGCCATCCGGATCTCGGCGCCCCACTGCAGATGAAGTGCCTCTCAACTATGAAACCACCACGGTGACATCCGGATCTTGGCGCGTTGTGCTGCCTTCGGCCTATTCGCACATAGGTCCGCTACTGACGCCATCTCACATGCTAATGGGGCGACCCACGCCGAGTTTCAGCATTGTAGGATGACCATACCAGTACAGCAACTTGCTAGACATCACCTTGGTGCCATCCGAATCTTGGCATCTCAACGCCTAGTGGTATCTTCCATACAAAAAATATTGTTACGCTGCCTTTGGCCCCATTCGCACATCAGTCCGCAACTTAGACATCACCTCGGTGCCATCCGGATCTTGGCATCTCAGCGCCTTGTGGTGTCAGTCAGAAAATATTGTTGCGCTGCCTTTGGCCCCATTCGCACATCGGTCCGCTACTGACGCCATCTCACAGGCCAACGGGGCGCCCCACGCCGACTTTCAACATTGTAGGATGGCCACAGAAGTGCGACAACTTACTAGACACCACCTCGGTGCCATCCGGATCTTGGCGCGTTGTGCTGCCTTCGGCCTATTCGCACATCGGTCCGCTACTGACGCCATCTCACAGGCCATTGGGGCGCCCCACGCCGACTTTCAGCATTGTTGGATGGACACACCAGTGCGGCAACTTACTAGACACCACCTCGGTGCCATCCGGATCTTGGCGCGTTGTGCTGCCTTCGGCCTATTCGCACATCGGTCCGCTACTGACGCAAACTCACAGGCCAACGGGGCGCCCCACGCCGACTTTCAGCATTGTAGGATGGCCACACCAGTGCTGCAACTTGCTGGACACCACCTCAGTGCCATCCGGATCTTGGCGCGTTGTATTGCCTTCGGCCTATTCGCACATCGGTCCGCTACTGACGCCGCCTCACGTGCCAACGTATTTTCTCCGCATTTTATACCCTATGCCGCATAACAGGTCATGTGACTTGTTTATAAAACTTTTCATTGGTTCATTTTACTTTTGGTTTCCTAATGATGGAAGGCTTGATCATATGACCTAAAAACAACACTTTTCATTGGATGAAAACTTTTTTTTTTTTCCCAAACGATGAAAGCCCCACCTTGTTTCTGGATGTTTCAGACTAAACTGGCGTCAGCATGAGAGCACCACCATCTCGTAGCTCCGTCGTGGTCATTCCGCGAGCAATCATGGCAGCCGCTCCCCACCAGAAGCCTGCAGGAGTCGGGGCCCCCAAAACTTTTGATGAATTCTCAAGGCGGAGGGGACGCTTTCGAGAATGGGGTCCAAGACCTAGCAGACAAGCGTCCGATTTCCAAGGTGTCCCAGGGCCATTTCAGTGGACCAGGCCCAAAAAGGAAAGAGCCTGCCGCCATTTTGAGAGTCCTGTGACAGCCGCCTATCGCTGCACCGCAAGAGTGGGCGCAACTCAGCTGAATTGCGGCTTTTGACACAGTGGACCAAAAACGGACGGAATGGCAACTGAAACGGTAAAGGGGCGCCCCACTACAACAGATGACACTCCACCTGGAGAGGCCCGTTCACGCCGCCTCCCCCGGGGCGCCCCACGCCGTTATTCGGAGCAGCATTGTAGGATACCAAAACCAGTGCGGCAACTTACTGGACATCACCTTGGTGCCATCGTTCTGCTGCCTTGGAACTATTCGCACAACAGTTTGCTACTGATGACCCACCCCCCGCGACGCCCCATGCCGTTATTTGCTGGGTGGCAACTTACTAGACATCACTTTCGTGTCATCTAGATTTCGGCGCGTTCTGCTGCCTTGGAACTATTCGCACAACAGTTTGCTACTGATGACCCACCCCCCGCGACGCCCCACGCCGGAAATCTGGACGTTGTGCTGCATTGGGACTATTCGCACAGCCGACCGCTACTTCGTTGTTTTTCCCTAAAAATGTTTATATGTTATTACTATTTTTGTTTTCTTGTATATATTTATAAATTATAAAAGTTTTATAATCTTACTACTTTGTCGGAGTGCTATATATTTTTAATGTGACACATAATTGTAAAAACTTTGATGTACAAAGAGTCATCCCTGGAATCTTCCGCTTCACGCTCGGTCCCCTCCCCAATCACAATACAGGATGGTTTTCAGATAATAGCAACGCTTCTGCTGTGACGGATCTCATCGAGTGTGGGCCTTGATCTACTATAACTCCTTTGAAGAGGGGTGATTCTTTACAGCTGTGGCCATAAACTACATCTGCAGGGCTAGCTGATAGCCTAGGACCGGCCTGGACAATCGGACACAGAGGAAAAGGAGTGTCAGAGGGTGCGGTAGTGAATAGGGCGAAAGGGAGGTGTCGGGGGGGCACAGGGTGTGATTCTCAGGGAAGAGCAGCGCAGATGGGGGGAGGTTTATTACCCATGCATAAGACAGAGAGCGGGGGTGACCACTGCCTGGGTGAGATGCTTGCGAGGGTGGGGAGCCATGCTAAGGATCGACAGCGTGCACAGAGTGGGTCTGGTCAAGGCATCTAAAATGGCTGCCGTGCACGACAAAAGTGTGGCATTTGAAAAAAGACAAGATGGCGCAGACAATGTTTTTCAACACTTCCTGATTTCCTTCGAATCGAACGTTAACAGACGTTGGGGCATATTACCAAAGTTAAGCGATATTTATCCCTAACGATGCATTGCAAAGATTTTTTTACCGTCAGAAATTATCGCAGATAAACCTTGCTATTATCAAGGTTTATCGCAAATACGATAAAAAACGACCGCAATGCATTAATATCGCTGAAAACTCAGCGATATTCATGCATTACCGAGCTAATGCTCTTAGCCATGTTATCCACCTCCCATTGCATAACATGGCTAAGAACTGCTCAGGGCAGCTGTTACTTTTTGGAGATATTCGCGCTTATCTCGAATATTTCCAAAAGTTGATAATAGGAGATAGCGATGTTAGCGACTGTTTCCAGTCGCTAACATCTTGGCATGCCCACTTTGCATGTCATTAGTGATAAATATCACTCACATGCAAAGTGGGGCCCAAGATGGTCGCTATCTCCTACTAGCCGTCGCTAACTGGTGTTAGCAACAGCTAGGTAATACAGATATAATTTTATCTCCGCGAAGCGGAGCGCTGTTACAGATATATATCTTGTTTTTGAACGTTAATTTCTCAAAATGCACTGAAGCACATATATTGAGACCTAGCAAAGGCACATCGGGCTACCAGTCCCTAAAATTTTACCAAGTTTCGTGCAAATCCATTCAGCCGTTCGATTATTATTATTATTTTTTTTTTTTGCCCCGCGGGGCCCTTTTTAAACCTCCACATCAAACCTAGGGGGTCAGCGAGGATCTACTATGCCCCCTTATGGTCATTTGCCCCTTCGCTTTGGCCTCCTCTTGTCTCTCGATCCTACCGAGAGACAAGATGGCGGCCGCTACGTACTGTTTGGAATGTTTACAGACACCGGAGAGCCAATCAGCTTCGCTTCGCAAAGCTCCGTAACGCGAAAAGTACGCGAAGCGGTGCGCTGTTACAGATATATATCTTTTTTTGAACGTTAATTTCTCAAAATCCACTGAAGCACATATATTGAGACCTAGCAAAGGCACATCGGGCTACCAGTCCCTACAATTTTGCCAAGTTTCGTGCAAATCCATTCAGCCGTTCGATTATTATTATTATTTATTTTTTTTGCCCCGCGGGGCCCTTTTAAAACCTCCACATCAAACCTAGGGGGTCAGCGAGGATCTACTATTCCCCCTTATGGTCATTTGCCCCTTCGCTTTGGCCTCCTCTTGTCTCTCGATCCTACCGAGAGACAAGATGGCGGCCGCTACGGACTGTTTGGAATGTTGACAGACGCCGGAGAACCAATCAGCTTCGCTTCACAAAGCTCCGTTGCGCGAAAAATACGCGTCCTGGAGCGCTGCCCGGTCCGCTGTTACAGATATATATCTTTTTTTAAACGTTAATTTCTCAAAATCCACTGTAGCACATATATTGAGACCTACAAAAGGCACATCGGGCTACCAGTCCCTACAATTTTGCCAAGTTTCGTGCAAATCCATTCAGCCGTTCGGGCTAAAAGTGAGGCCAACCGCCCTATGGAAAACTCAATGTTAAAAACACGTTTTGGGACCCCCCTTTTTTCTCGACCCCCCCTGGACGAACCCCCCCCAATTTTCAGGGGCTGCTCAGAAACAAAATGTGCCATTTTCCTGAAAATTTCAGCCAATTCCGTCCACAAACGCCAAAGTTATTAGACATAGAATTTTCAAAAAACCCATAGAGAAAAAATCCTAACTATATATACCTACTGGCGACCGCCAGTAGGTAATTACCTACTGGCGGTCGCCAGTAGGTATATATAGTTAGGATTTTTTCTCTATGGGATTTTTGAAAATTCTATGTCTAATAACTTTGGCGTTTGTGGACGGAATTGGCTGAAAATGGTACATTTTGTTTCTGAGCAGCCCTTGAAAATTTGGGGGGGGTTCGTCAAGGGGGGGCCGAGAAAAAAGGGGGGTCCCAAAACGTGTTTTTAACATTGAGTTTTCCATAGGGCGGTTGGCCTCACTTTTAGCCCGAACGGCTGAATGGATTTGCACGAAACTTGGCAAAATTGTAGGGACTGGTAGCCCGATGTGCCTTTTGTAGGTCTCAATATATGTGCTTCAGTGGATTTTGAGAAATTAACGTTCAAAAAAAGATATATATCTGTAACAGCGGACCGGGCAGCGCTCCAGTTCGCGTACTTTTCGCGCAACGGAGCTTTGTGAAGCGAAGCTGATTGGTTCTCCGGCGTCTGTAAACATTCCAAACAGTCCGTAGCGGCCGCCATCTTGTCTCTCGGTAGGATCGAGAGACAAGAGGAGGCCAAAGCGAAGGGGCAAATGACCATAAGGGGGCATAGTAGATCCTCGCTGACCCCCTAGGTTTGATGTGGAGGTTTTAAAAGGGCCCCGCGGGGCAAAAAAAAAAATAATAATAATAATCGAACGGCTGAATGGATTTGCACGAAACTTGGTAAAATATTAGGGACTGGTAGCCCGATGTGCCTTTGCTAGGTCTCAATATATGTGCTCCAGTGGATTTTGAGAAATTAACGTTCAAAAAAAGATATATATCTGTAACAGCGCTCCGCTTCGCGTAACGGAGGTTTGCGAAGCTGATTGGTTCTCCGGTGTCTGTAAACATTCCAAACAGTCCGTAGCGGCCGCCATCTTGTCTCTCGGTAGGATCGAGAGACAAGAGGAGGCCAAAGCGAAGGGGCAAATGACCATAAGGGGGCATAGTAGATTCTCCTTGACCTCTTAGGTTTGATGTGGAGGTTTTAAAAGGGCCCCGCGAGGCAAAAAAAATAAATAATAATAATCGAACGGCTGAATGGATTTGCACGAAACTTGGCAAAATTGTAGGGACTGGTAGTCCGATGTGCCTTTGCTAGGTCTCAATATATGTGCTCCAGTGGATTTTGAGAAATTAACGTTCAAAAAAAGATATATATCTGTAACAGCGCTCCGCTTCGCGGAGATAAAATTATATCTGTATTACCTAGCTGTTGCTAACACCAGTTAGCGACGGCTAGTAGGAGATAGCGACCATCTTGGGCCCCACTTTGCATGTGAGTGATATTTATCACTAATGACATGCAAAGTGGGCATGCCAAGATGTTAGCGACTGGAAACAGTCGCTAACATCGCTATCTCCTATTATCAACTTTTGGAAATATTCGCGATAAGCGCGAATATCTCCAAAAGCTAGCACCTGCCCTGAGCAGTTCTAAGGCATGTTATCCAATGGGAGGTGGATAACATGGCTAAGAGCATTAGCTCGGTAATGCATGAATATCGCTGAGTTTTCAGCGATATTAATGCATTGCGGTCGTTTTTTATCGTATTTGCGATAAACCTTGATAATAGCAAGGTTTATCTGCGATAATTTCTGACGATGCTTAGCGGTAAAAAAATCGTTGCTAAGCATCGTTAGGGATAAATATCGCTTAACTTTGGTAATATGCCCCAACGTCTGTTAACGTTCGATTCAAAGAAATCAGGAAGTGTTGAAAAACATTGTCTGCGCCATCTTGCCTTTTTTCAAATGCCACACTTTTGTCGTGCACGGCAGTCATTTTAGATGCCTTGACCAGACCCACTCTGTGCACGCTGTCGATCCTTAGCATGACTCCCCACCCTCGCAAGCATCTCCCCCAGGCAGTGGTCACCCCCGCTCTCTGTCTTATGCATGGGTAATAAACCACCCCCCATCTGCGCTGCTCTTCCCTGAGAATCACACCCTGTGCCCGCCCGACACCTCCCTTTCGCCCTATTCACTACCGCACCCTCTGACACTCCTTTTCCTCTGTGTCCGATTGTCCAGGCCGGTCCTAGGGTATCAGCTAGCCCTGCAGATGTAGTTTATGGCCCCAGCTGTAAAGAATCACCCCTCTTCAAAGGAGTTATAGTAGATCAAGGCCCACACTCGATGAGATCCGTCACAGCAGACGCGTTCCTATTATCTGAAAACCATCCTGTATTGTGATTGGGGAGGGGACCGAGCCTGAAGCGGAAGATTCCAGGGATGACTCTTTGTACATCAAAGTTTTTACAATTATGTGTCACATTAAAAATATATAGCACTCCAACAAAGTAGTAAGATTATAAAACTTTAATAACTTATAAATATATACAAGAAAACAAAAACAGTAATAACATATAAACATTTTTAGGGAAAAACAACGAAGTAGCGGTCGGCTGTGCGAATAGTCCCAACGCAGCACAACGTCCAGATTTCTGGCGCGGGGCGTCGCGGGGGGTGGGTCATCAGTAGCAAAATGTTGTGCGAATAGTTCCAAGGCAGCAGAACGATGGCACCAAGGTGATGTCCAGTAAGTTGCCGCACTGGTTTTGGTATCCTACAATGCTGCTCCGAATAACGGCGTGGGGCGCCCCGGGGGAGGCGGCGTGAACGGGCCTCTCCAGGTGGAGTGTCATCTGTTGTAGTGGGGCGCCCCTTTACCGTTTCAGTTGCCATTCCGTCCGTTTTTGGTCCACTGTGTCAAAAGCCGCAATTCAGCTGAGTTGCGCCCACTCTTGCGGTGCAGCGATAGGCGGCTGTCACAGGACTCTCAAAATGGCGGCAGGCTGTTTCCTTTTTGGGCCTGGTCCACTGAAATGGCCCTGGGACACCTTGGAAATTGGACGCTTGTCTGCTAGGTCTTGGACCCCATTCTCGAAAGCGTCCCCTCCGCCTTGAGGATTTATCAAAAGTTTTGGGGGCCCCCGACTCCTGTAGGCTTCTGGTGGGGAGCGGTTGCCATGATTGCTCGCGGAATGACCACGACGGAGCTACGAGATGGTGGTGCTCTCATGCTGAAGCCAGCTTCAGTCTGAAACATCCAGAAACAAGGTGGGGCTTTCATCGTTTGGGAAAAAAAAAAAGTTTTCATCCAATGAAAAGTGTTGTTTTTAGGTCATATGATCAAGCCTTCCATCATTAGGAAACCAAAAGTAAAATGAACCAATGAAAAGTTTTATAAACAAGTCACATGACCTGTTATGCGGCATAGGGTATAAAATGCGGAGAAAATACATTGGCACGTGTGGCGGCGGCCGTAGCGCACCGATGTGCGAATAGGCCGAAGGCAATACAACGCGCCAAGATCCGGATGGCACCGAGGTGGTGTCCAGCAAGTTGCAGCACTGGTGTGGCCATCCTACAATGCTGAAAGTCGGCGTGGGGCGCCCCGTTGGCCTGTGAGTTTGCGTCAGTAGCGGACCGATGTGCGAATAGGCCGAAGGCAGCACAACGCGCCAAGATCCGGATGGCACCGAGGTGGTGTCTAGTAAGTTGCCGCACTGGTGTGGCCATCCTACAATGTTGAAAGTCGGCGTGGGGCGCCCCGTTGGCCTGTGAGATGGCGGCAGTAGCGGACCGATGTGCGAATGGGGCCAAAGGCAGCGCAACAATATTTTCGGAATAGAAGACACCACAAGGCGCTGAGATGCCAAGATCCGGATGGCACCGAGGTGGTGTCTAGCAAGTTGTGGCACTGGTGTGGCCATCCTACAATGGTAAAAGTCGGCGTGGGGCGCCCTGTTGGCCTGTGAAATGGTGTCAGTAGCGGACTGATGTGCGAAAGGGGCCAAAGGCAGCGCAACAATATTTCCTGACTGACACCACAAGGCGCTGAGATGCCAAGATCCGGATGGCACCGAGGTGATGTCTAAGTTGCGGACCGATGTGCGAATGGGGTCAAAGGCAGCGCAACAATATTTTCTGTATGGAAGATACCACTAGGCGTTGAGATGCCAAGATCCGGATGGCACCGAGATGATGTCTAGCAAGTTGCTGTACTGGTGTGGTCATCCTACAATGCTGAAAGTCGGCGTGGGGCGCCCCATTAGCCTGTGAGATGGCGTCAGTAGCGGACCGATGTGCGAATAGGCCGAAGGCAGCACAACGCGCCAAGATCCGGATGTCACCGTGGTGGTTTCATAGTTGAGAGGCACTTCATCTGCAGTGGGGCGCCGAGATCCGGATGGCACCGAGGTGATGTCTAGCAAGTTGCTGTACTGGTGTGGTCATCCTACAATGCTGAAAGTCGGCGTGGGGCGCCCCATTAGCCTGTGAGATGGCGTCAGTAGCGGACCGATGTGCGAATGGGGCCAAAGGCAGCGCAACAATATTTTCTGAAGAGAAGACACCAAAAGGCGCTGAGATTCCAAGATCCGGATGGCACCGAGGTGGTGTCTAGGAAGCTATGCAGTTGAGTTGTGTGCGCACTTGCGGCGAATAGGTCGAAGGCAGCATAACAATGTTTTCTGAATAGAAGACACCACAAGGCGTTGAGATTCGGTTACCACCGAGGTGATGTCTAGCAAGTTGCCGCACTGGTGTGGCCATCCTACAATACTGCTCCGAATAACGGCGTGGGGTGCCCGAAGGGGGGGGGGAGGCGGCGTGAACGGGCCTTCCTAGGTGGAGGCTCGTCTGCTGTAGTGGGGCGCCCCTTTACCGTTTCAGTTGCCATTCAGCTGAGTTTCGGCTGCTCTTGATGCTACAGCGACAGGCGGCTGCAACAGGACTCTCAAAATGGCGGCCTGTTCTTTGGATTTGGGCCTGGTCCACTAAAATGGCCCTGGGACACGTTAGAACTCGGAAGCTCGATTTTTTTTTTTCTTTCCTGTACATGCAAAAAAAGGTAAATGCCCGGTACGTTACACGCTTCATCTGCCACGATGAACTCTCCAGAGGAACCGAAAAAAAATATAGTTATGGTAACTATACCATGCATCGTCATATGGAGAGGTGGCACCAATTAATTATAGTGCTGCATAAAAGAGAGATTTGGAGGAGAACCCTTGACCTGCTAGTACATTCATCAAAGAAGTGGCACTGACAGCATCAGAGGCAAGGGAAATGGTCCCAAATATTTAGAAGAACTTTGGAAAGATTAAAATGACATGTTTAGATTGTGGCAAATTAATTTCATGTGGACAGATGAGTGTTACTCTAATAAATACAGCATATGAACATCATCATAGTCGATGGTTGGTAGAGACATTTTGACTATATCCTGGACCTGCCCGTCCTCGCCCAAAATGGCGCCGGAATAAATGGGACTCGTAACTCCTTGTTGTGTACTGGTTGCAGAACCTTGAAATCACGAGATACGTATGCAGTGTTGAAGCACATGGCGGGCGGGGACGAGAATTGATTGAATATTTCGACATCCCTATTGATATTAAGTTCTGATGTGTTATTGATTACTGTACTATTGAAAGTTCGAATTAACGTCACCGATGGTACTTGCCCGCAAATGTATATCTAGATAATTTTATTGTAACTGGCCCTGTCGTATTTTAATTATAAAATGTACGTCCACCGATTCCGTAACTGTTAGACACCTTAGTTCTTGCAACCTAATGGCCCGCCCGTTACGTTCCTCTACAGTGTAAATGTCTACTCATCATATACGATTACAGTTTGCTCCGTGGCCGGCCCACGTGGTTATAGGCTCGTATTTGTATAATGAAATTTTCACAATAAAGGTTTTTAAAAGAAAACATGGCAGTAGTATATACATTGGTAAAGTTTTTAATAATAGTCACTGTTTTAGAATCAGTAAAAGGCAAGTGAAATAAAGCAGACCAATTACATGAAGGGTAAAAGGTATAATTCGAAGGAACGCAGTAAAGATAAATGGTCAAGGGCTGTTGTGTTTTCTACTCCTGCAACATAAAGTGATCGATAAGAATCTCATATTCAGGCGTATCGGCGACTAAGACAGCAGGTCGACCCTCTTTTGCTCAACGGCTCCGTCATGGGACGAAGAAACGCTCTTTTTCTCGAAAAAAGAATATATTTTACTTGCAGGACAGTTGTAAATTTTCCGGGAAAGTACATTAGCCTGGAACATTATAACATATATTTAAGAAAAAATAATGTTCGGAAGTAATAAAAAGCGTAATTTTTAGGTCATATGACCAAGCCTTTCATCATTAGAATAAGAAAAGTAAAATGAACCAATGAAAAGTTTTATTAACAAGTCACATGACTTGTTATGCTTACGTTACGCGCTGCGCACCCCGGATGACTTCCGGATGCGCTAACGCGGCGCGTCATATGACGCATTACGCGACAACGCAGGTCCAGAATATAGTCAAAATGTCTCCACCAACCAGCGGTTGGAACACAACCCCTTTCAGCAGGCTAAATAGTTCTGTTAAATGACAACAGAAGGGACAGGCAACAAGAACCATCAGTCAAAGAGGGGAGGGCTAGTTCTTCTCTACCGGGTTACATTGGGGCGCTACCGGAACTGATCGAATTGGTAGTCTACAGTGTTTCTGGATATTCAGACTGAAGCTGGGGTTAGCATGAGAGCAGCACCATTTCGTAGCTCCGTCGTGGCCATTCCGCAACCAATCATGGCAGCCGCTCTTTATCGTTATTTTGGGCGAGGTGGGTGGCGGAGCCAAGCTGTTTTGCAGCCATCATTGTGTGGAGTTCAGTTCATCTCACTAGTTTTGTATTTGTCATGAGGGGTTGTTCTTAATGTTTCTATTTTAGCGAGGTCAAAAAGAGATCCCATTAGTGGCCTACTGATTTTGCTCGATTCCTTTTCTTTTTTTTTTACACGATTTTTCGTTATCTGCGAAGACTAAACAGAGTATTGCGACTCTGTGTTTGTTTGTAAATAGAGAATGAACCAAAGAGAACCAATTCTAAAACAGTAAATACTTGGATAACAATCAATCAAATGGAGAGAGAAGCAGGCACGACGTATTACAACGGGGGCAAAGGCCTGCGTTAACTACCCTTCACTATGTGCAAAGAGAGAGTACTCCTAATAGAAATGAGCGGGGGGGCACCATTCAAAGCAGATCAGTGTGCATAAACACGAAAATGTTTTCACTTACCACGTACTTGACATTCGACAGCTTATGATATTTGCTATTAAAAAACCATTGAAATTCACTGAAAAAACCATAGGTTATAGACCATATATAGTTAGGAATTAGCATTTACAAAACCTTGAAAATTCACTGAAAAAACCATAGGTTATAGACCATATATAGTTAGGAATTAGCATTTAAAAAACCTTATTTTACTCACACAAAACCATTGAAATTCCATATATAGTTAGTTGCACTAACTATATATCGCGCACCCGCAATCCACTGCTGATCATGTCACATATTACATCATTCATGACATGGTCAGTGACATCACTGATGACATCACTGATGACAAAAATATATATATATATATATATATATATATATATATATATATATATATATATATATATATATATATATATATATATATATATATCCAAAGAAGTGTCCGCCAAACACAGCACACCTGCCCATGTGCCGGTGCCTGCCGTGGTAGCGGTAACCACAAATTTCGAGAAACTTCAGACCCACAGGAATGAGGCAGCACACTGTCCTGGTGTTACGAGTGTTTTAATCGCTCACAAAAACAACGTATTTCAGCCGTAAACGGCCTTTTTCAAGTTAGCAGAGTATTACCAGGAAGACTTTTTTAAACACTAGTGCATCATAATAGACATGAAAGAGTTACTTTTCAATTAAAATAGAAGGAAATACATACTCCCTAACACATATACACAATTGATGATAAATACAATAGGGGTAAAGGCATTTACAAAATGCCAAAGAATAAATAAAATTGTAATCATTCCTGATTTTTTGGTCTGTCGTTAGCATGAACATATTCAGGAATATACGACCTGCATCGTACCCATTCAGGATTATTGTCCTTTTTTATTCAATTCTTTATCTATTTCTCTTTACTAAGTCTCATTTCATTCTATTTCTGTGGGGGATATGAGTTTCTCCGTAATACATGAATGTTACTTTTTGGGTGCACATTCCATATAAAATAATGGAAAATATACTGCAGTACACTATATTAGTTAAGTATGGTGTAGTACAGTCTTTTTTTTAAAAAATCTACATTTATTTTTTGTTTATTTTATTTAAGTACTTCAATATTTTCTACAAAGTACCTGTACTCCGTACAGTTAAAACAAATATTGAAATGTATTGATAATTTTTCCTATCTATAAGGAAACAATATAAAACCAAATAATTACCTATATCTAAGGGCGTAATGCAGAACACAGCTAAAGTATTCTTAAAACAATATGGCTACCCATTTTGTAAACTTAGTCAGTAGCCAATTACATAATGCCTTGTCATCATTATTTACCATAGTAGTTTCACAAAATACTGTGAAATAAAGCAAAATTTCATGAAACTGTAGCAACGACAGATATCACTTAGTTAAAATACCTTATATGATAAACAATACTTTCCTACTTACCTGTAGTAACCAAAAGGATCATCTGTACACCATAATGTATAATGGAAATTCAATCAGTCATTTTCACACTGCATGCATTACAAAGTCAAAGGAAAATGCTTTGGTTAGTTTTCTGTGCACCCCCTTGACCAATCACTACGGAGCTTTCCATCCTCCAGCAATAGTGAAAAGACTATAGATCTGGAAAGTTTCGTCAAATGGGGAAAATTATTAGTGAGCAAAAATCTGAGGAATTCCTATACCTGGGGATCCTAACTTTAACATATGTGTATATATATATATATATAACCCATAAGAACTCACCCACTAAATTGCATTCGCAAGGAGGACTGATTGTGTGGCATACAACAGTGTGTTAAATAATTAAGTTTAAATACACAAAATGAGTGATGAAAAAGTCAAGAACTACCTAACCCAGAATGCACCATAATGTGTCTAATGGGTGTTTGGTATAAAGTACAGAAACTGTGGAGGGACTATTGTTTTGTTGCACCGTGATCAAGCCCAGCAGGGTGAAACGCGTTGGTGAAGGAGGAGGAATGACTCTGCTAATGTAAAATTAAACTGTGATTTACACCAATCTGGGAGAGTGCTGCGTGTTTTTTCAACATTGGTGAAGTATTGGATGCGAGGCCTGTCCAGCCTCGTCACGCGCACCAGCTGTGGAAAATGCACCCTTCGTAAGGGACATGGTTGGTGATATATATATATTATTCACCAAAGAGAGGCGCTGCACACACGGAGATTCCAATTAGCAGGTGTCTTTATTAACAAAACAGCATACAAATCCACGATGCATTTCGAGTGGTCATACTGATTAGCAGTTCTATTCGTCATGCCTTAATATACTGTCCAAGGCATAGTGTACGAGACATTTGGAGACTGACGCATAAAGGCTAACTTCAAAGATGCCGAGCGAGGCTGTTTGAGGATAGGCACACTGAGGACATGGTGGGAATGAGCCTTGGTACATTAATTTCACTGATGCAACCCCAGATTAATTTTAGAAGGGTCCGGAGACTAGTGGTATGCTACATTACTAAAATGTTCATTTGAACTTTGTCATGTGGGTTGTGGTGTGCTACCAAGGTATTATAAACACTGAGTGGAACACAATCAAGCACTACAAATCCCAGAATGCTTTGAACAGTATATTAAGGCATGATGAATAGAACTTCTAAGCAGCAATACCACTTGAGAAAGATTTACGGTCGAAATGCATTGTGGATTTATATGCTGTTTTATTAATAAAGAAACCTGCTAATTGGAATCTCCGGGTGTGCAGCACCTCTCTTTGGTGAATAATATTTGTTGCGGTTGGAGGTCTTTTACCCCTATGCTGGCACCAGCAGTTAGTGCGCGCAGCTTCTATACCTCTTTGTTTGGACACAATTCTGCAGAGGCGGCACCCATTGAAATGGAACAACTTTAAACATCAACGCAGAGCCTGCTGGTAATTACTATATACCAAAAATTCCAATAAAGTGCACACTCAGGCAGGAAATCCAATGCAGTGAGGCTGATTTATTGACTTCATTATTCAGTAACGGGTTTCAACTGACCAGCAGTCTTCATCAGGGCCGGACTGGGAACCAAAACGGGCCCTGGCAAAGTGCTCGGGCCCCCTCCCTCCCCCGTGGGGGGGGAGGTGGGGATTGGGGTGCCGCTGAGCTCTTTTGTCAGGGCCGGTTTTCTGCCGATTTTGTTACAGGGACGATTTTGCTGCAAAACCGACCCTGTAACAAAAACGGCCCCCAGGGGCCCAAAACCGGCCCCAACCCGTGCGGCGCACCGGGGGATTGCCCGGAGCCCGCTATGGCCAGTCCGGGCCTGGTCCTCATCACACAAAGACACAAACATATGGGCATCGTTACATAGCCTCTGAAGACATGGTTAAAGGACTACTGACTGATTACAGTGTCTCAAGAAACACACAATGGTTGCCATCTTGGAATGTTGGTCTGTAGTAAGGAGTATATGCAGAAAAGTGTCACTGGTGTGTCATGCAATAAATAATTTATACGCATATTAAAGCTGCCGTCGATCAGTATTGTATGTATGAGATTTTGTACTGAGTTTGTGGTATAATGTGGGCAGAGTGTGTCACATGCCCACAGTAGGCAGCTTCAGAAAAAGGCAAATGGAAAAAAATTGCTGTGGCCCCCCCGGCGGAGTAGGTGTGAATACTCCAGTGCTGTCAAGGTGTAGACATGCATGGGCTGAGTCCCGAGACTGCAGCACAAGTGGATCCCAAGAGCGCATGGGGCAGGACCCATAACTCCACCTCAGATAGTGAAGGAGGAGTGAAAGGCAAGTGCTAAGGTGGACCATGGGGAGGAATAAGAGTCAAGTGCCAAATACAAAACTCATTGTGGCAAAGTGTTCAGGGCCCAAGTGGGTTATGGACAAGGCTGCATGGGTTGAGTATACAATGCTCAAATGGCCTAGTTAAGGGTTAGCGATGCATCAGATGACATTGACGATAAATTACAAATGAAATAAAATAACAAAAGTGAATAACTCCTCATCTCGTGCATGTGGAACACCAGGTGGTCACTCTATGAAGAAAAAAGAAGGGTAGCCATGTGGTAGTCACTGACTCAATCCAATGGGTCCCTTCCTTTCCTCCTGTAAAACAGACAAATATATACAACAATTGATTAAATAAATGGGTAACTATCATTACTAAACTTCTCAGCAGAAATGAAGAACAGTGAAAAAGGAAAAGACAAATAGGGAGAGAGGTAAAAACTGTTCAGATAGAATGAGAAACAGCAGAGATAGGATAAAAAATATGTACTGGACAAGGTCTAGTCTTCCTTGAGATGTATGCCCGATTCTACATCCATATTGTGCCTGCATGGATACCTTGTTTCGAGACCAACAATGTATCTGGATTCTCTCTTTCTGAGCTTGAGTATCCTATTGCCTCATCTGGAATCTGGGTGCACCTGTTCTACTGCAACATATCTCAGTTTGGAACAGTTGGAAAAGTGGTGGCTTTGGAAATGCCTAGCTATCGGATGATGTTGGACTTTGTTAGTGATGGCTCTCATGTTTTCGAGAACCCTCTTTTTAACCATGAATGTTGTGCTCCCTACATACCTAAGGTTGCATAGGCATTCTAGGATGTACACAACAAAGGAGGAGCTGCAGGTAATAAAACTGCAGACTCCATCTGTCAGAGTTGGCTCTGGGGGTGGAGTATTTTTCTTCATAAGGCTCCTGTGACATGCTTTGGAGTGGCCGCAGGGAAAAAATCCCTGGAGATTATGACCTCTGGTTTGTTCGACGGTTGTGATGTGACTGTGTACCAGAATGTCTCTAAGGCTACATCCCTTCCTATAGGTGCTTCTGTATCTTCTCGGCATGGAGTGCCCTATGACAGGGTCACTGGTCAGGATATCCCAGTATTTGCTGATGATTTTCTGTATATCGCTTGAGTTGCTATTGCAGGTGAGTATGATCCTTCTCACATCTTCACCAGTGGTGGTGGTGTCAATGTGCTGGTCAAGCAGGGTGGTAACCCTGTTCACCTAGCTGACTTTCTCCAAAGCCTTTTTGAGGGCCCATGTAGGGTATCTGCGTTCATTGAATCTCGAGATCATGATGGCTTGTTCTGCTCGGAAGGAACCTTCAGTGCTGCAGTTGCACCTGACCCTGAGGAGTTCCCCATAGGAGATACTCCATTTGAGTTTATCAGGGTGGCTGCTCGTGGCATGTAACACGCTGGTTCCAGCTGTGGTTTTGCTACAGAAACAAGTTTTTATTTTGTTGCCAATGATCTTGACCTTGACTGAATGCATACTCATGAGAGTTAATTTGTTATGGTTGAGCTTCTCAATGAACTTATTGGCTTCATACTCAGTACCTTTCCAGATTGAGAGCAGGTAGTCTATATAGTGCAGCCATAGGACCACCTTTTCAAATTCAGGGAAGTTGTCACTGTCTTTGAGGATTTCTTCCTCATTTGCCCCAGGAACAGATTGGCAAAAGTTGGGGCAAAACAAATCCCTATGGCAGTCCCAAGGACCTCTCTATATATGGAGCCATCAAACATGAAGATGTTATTTTGTAAGCAATGCCTGATCATGTCCAAGATCATGGTGGTGTGTTCCTGACATCTCACAGGTCTCTTGGAAAGGTATTTAAAGCAGGAAGCTGTGCCTTGCTCTTGGTCTATGATGGTGTATAACGAGTTGACATCCAGGGTGATTAATAGATATTTGCTCTGCCACTGGATGTCATTGATTTTAGCTAGGAAATCTTTGGTGTCTCTATCGCATGATGGGAGGGTGATCACAATGTACCTCAAAATGTTCTCCAATGCACTGTCCCGCGAGGAGACAATAGGTCTGCCCAAATGATTGATGCTGTCTTTGTGCACCTTAGGAAGAAGGTATAGAACGGGTAGTTTGGGATAATCGCGTTTCATAAAACAATATTCCTTCCATTTGAGAATACCTTTATACCCCCAGTTAGTCAGTTTGCTCCATATGTCCAATATGCTGTTAGTGTAGTCTTCTTTGCTCATATTGGTGTCAAATACGGGGTCACTGTGTTGCATATATATATATTCACTCCAAAAAAAATAAAGGTTACTGGGACGTTATAGTTAGGCTCAGATTTCACTAGTACAACACCAGTGAATTTCAGCAGTTATAGTTACCTGAGCTAACTATAACTTACACCCTCGCAATTCACTTCTTTCCTCTTTCTGCACAATACCATTTTACTGTGACCTTTCCAACATATTTGCAAGTGTCACAATGTTGGATAAGTTTCTCTGAAACTGCTTTGCTTACACATCTGGCTCCGCACAACATTATCATGAAGTCTCGAACACTGAGCACAAGGCCTTTGTGCACATTATGCAAATATTGTTCTATCTTCATCCACTGGGTGACAGGGCTTCCTGCCTACCTACAACAACACTAATCTACATATACATTGCAAGGATGCTTTTTATTAGAAATAAAGAATCATTTTTGGGGGTTAGCAGAGGAGACACTTCAGCAGACGTCGAGGGGTCCCTGCATGCTGAGGCTTCGCCAAGCAGCTACCTACCATCCCTGTGTGGGGTGTTCAGTTCATGACCGAGACACGGCCCTACATTTTTTCCCACCAGGTAATGAGGTTGGATCATCCCGTGGAGGATTTCTTAGCTTTACACCTATAGACACATATATATATATATAGACATATGTAAATATTACGTATATGAATATATATATATATATATATATATATTCACTGAAAAAACCATAGGTTATAGACCATATATAGTTAGGAATTAGCATTTAGAAAACCTTATTTTACTCACACAAAACCATTGAAATTCCATATATAGTTAGTTGCACTAACTATATATCGCGCAACCGCAATCCACTGCTGATGATGTCACATATTACATCATTCATGACATGGTCAGTGACATCACTGATGACATCACTGATGACATCTCAAATGACATCACTGATGACATCACTGATGACATCTCAAATGACATCACTGATGACATCATGACACACCAATACCAGTTACTACATACGCACTCACTGATTCCTACGTCTACACACACATTCACTCATTCACCCATACAATCACTCATACATACAGTCACTTATTATTACAACACTATCATATGCACTCATACACCTATGCAGACAGTCACACACTGCCACTCATCCATGGAGTTACTCACACACCAAGTCAGTCCTGTAAAGAATCAATCACACTTCCATTTCTTCATCTATACAGTTAAACACAGAACACCATACTTCAGTGACATCACTGATGACATCTCAAATGACATCACTGATGACATCATGAAACACCAATACCAGTTACTACATACACACTCACTGATTCGTACGTCTACACACACATTCATTCATTCACCCATACAATTACTCATACATACAGTCACTTATTATTAGAACACTATCATATGCACTCATACACCTAGTCAGTCCTGTGAAGAATCAATCACACTTCGATTTCCTCATCTATAGTTAAACACAGAACACCATACTTTTCACACATATACTAACACATACTTACTCTCTTATACAATCACTGATACAAGTACACATTGATATGCACAGAGTCACACACCTCCCAGCCAGCCACACACACACTCAGTCTTCCATACATCCAGTCATTCTTCAATATGTAAAACGTATTTAAACTTTACAAAAACACACAGACACTAGATGATGTCATCAGTGATGTCATTTGAGATGTCATCAGTGATGTCATCAGTGATGTCACTGACCATGTCATGAATGATGTAATATGTGACATCATCAGCAGTGGATTGCGGTTGCGCGATATATAGTTAGTGCAACTAACTATATATGGAATTTCAATGGTTTTGTGTGAGTAAAATAAGGTTTTCTAAATGCTAATTCCTAACTATATATGGTCTATAACCTATGGTTTTTTCAGTGAATTTTCAAGGTTTTGTAAATGCTAATTCCTAACTATATATGGTCTATAACCTATGGTTTTTTCAGTGAATTTCATAGGTTTTTTAATAGCAAATCTTTATAAAAATAATACATTTTAAATCTAATTTTATATTTTATAATTTTTTTATTTTTTTTTAATATTATTTTTAGTGCGCTCCCGGGGCGCGGACAGGTGAACGCACGGGTAAGCGCAATCTGGCGGCGCGCCCCGGGGCGCGTACTAATACGCGTCCCGGAAGCGCTATTGCCGAGAACGAAAACAACATCGTGACGTTTCGCGTAGCCGCCACGCCTTGCGTCATAAGACACGTATCGCGTAGCCGCGAGATGCGTCTTATGACGCACCGCGTAAGCGCACCCGGAAGCGCATACGATCGCGCAACGTAAGCGCCCCGATGCGCTTACGATACACGCCCGGGGCGCGCCCCGGGGCGCGTAGCGTAAGCGCGTCAAACCATGTGACTTTAAAATAACACTTTTCATTGGTTCATTACTTTTTTTTTTCAAATTGTGTGAAACCCACCCATTTCTCTCACTATTGCTTTGTACTTGGAGAGAGCAAGAGCTGTTGTGTCTACTCTATCTCCTACTTTTCTGATCTCCAGCAATGGCTGCAAGAGAGTCATCCAGCAGTGATTCAGAGGGATTTTTAGATGAGGACCCTCCTCAGCAAAAGAAAAAAACCCATTTCATCTGGAAATTTTACGACATCCCAGAAGGACAGAAAAAAGTCAACGCTCCCAAAGTAACATGCAAAATATGTGGGAGTAGTTTATCCAGAGGCAATCCTCTGAAAAAATATAGTTTTGGCAATGCCAATTTGATCCGGCATGTCAAAAGAAGACACCCTAACAACTTTGCCAGGGAGAGTGTCAGAGAGCTGGCACCGAATGTACCAACAGATGGCGGCAGCACCTCCACTGGTGGAGCAACACCTTCGGGACCACCCCGTGGAAGAATGATCCCTAACATTCAGCCGGTGTTTGCGGGCATCAAATTTTTGTGCGCAGAGTGTGACGAACTACTCTGCTATGGGGAGCAGAGTGTTGAACTGATTGCCCTAAAGAAACAGCAACACCGCTGCTCTTCCAGTCCCTAAATTTTCAATTTTTTTTGCTCCTGTTGAGTAGTTTTGGAATCCTTGTTTTTGTTTTTCCCTTGAAAAAAATCCAAAAAAAATATAAAATTGTTTTAAAAAGTCTAAAAAAATATAAAACAAAAAAAACAAAAAAAAAAATATATAAAACAACAAAATGAAAAAAAAAGTTCTTTTCAGAACTACCTCCAATTTTTAAAAAGAAGCTTTATTTTTTTAAAAGTCTGTCATTTTTAATCTCCATGGTCCGCTCCCCCGTACGCTCCCCGGTGCGCGTACCGGGCGCTCACCCCCGCGAAAATCGATTTTTTTTTTATTTTTTTTTTTCACCCGCGGGAGCCTTTTATGGCCCCCACATGAAACCTAGGGGGTCAGGGGGTGTGTACCCTGCTCCCTCTTGCTCATTTCCCCCTTTGATTTTTGCCACCTCTTGTGTCTCAATCCTACCGAGACACAAGATGGCGGCCGCTGCGGACTGTTTCGAATGTTTATAGACACCCGAGAACCAATCAGCTTGCCGTGCGCAGATCGCGTGGCGCGCCTGGAGCGCTCCCCTGTACGCGTACCAGGGAGCGCTCCAGGCGCGGCTCTAGATATATATCTTTTTTTGAACGTTAATTTCTCAAAATCCACTGGAGCACATATATTGAGACCTACAAAAGGCACATCGGGCTACCAGTCCCTACAATTTTGCCAAGTTTCGTGGAAATCCATTCAGCCGTTCGGGCTAAAAGTGCGACAGACCGCCCTATGGAAAACTCAATGTTAAAAACACGTTTTGGGACCCCCCTTTTTTCTCGGCCCCCCCTTCACGAACCCCCCCCAAATTTCCAGGGGCTGCTCAGAAACAAAATGTTCCATTTTCCAGAAAATTTCAGCCAATTCCGTCCACAAACGCCAAAGTTATTAGACATAGAATTTTCAAAAATCCCATAGGGAAAAAATCCTAACTATATATACCTACTGGCGACCGCCAGTAGGTAATATATATATATATATATATACACATACATACATACATACATACATACATACATACATACATATATATTCACTGAAAAAAACATAGGTTTTACAGACATTATAGTTAGGAATTAGCATTTAAAAAACCTTAAAAATTCACTGAAAAAGCCATAGGTTTCAGGGATTGTATAGTTAGTTGGACATTTGACTCATATAAAACCAGAGAAATTAACCAGTTATAGTTATATGAGCTAATTATAACTCGTGCGCCCACAATGCACTGCTGATGATGTCACATATTACATCACTCATGAAATGGTCAGTGACATCACTGATGACATCTCAAATGACATCACTGATGACATCATCCAGTTAATGTGTGTTTCTGTAAAGTTTAAATATTTTTCATATATATCTATGCTAAGGTGTATTGAAGAATGAGTGGATTTAAAAGTGCCTGAATGGATTATTTAGTAGGTGCGTGACTGACTGTATAAGTGAGTCATTGAACTTGTCTTACTGAATGCATGGGTTAGTGACTAAACTATGTGAAAGTCTGTATTAGTCTCTCAGTTAGTGCGTAAGCAGCTGCATGGGTCGGTGAGTAGCTACATGAGTGTCTGTATGGGTTATTGATTTGTTGTCTGAGTATCTGTATGGGTGCCTGAGTGTGTGTTGGGGGTGTGTGTGACACTGTGCATAGATGTCTGAGTGGGTGATTGGCTGGTTGTATGGATTCAAAAGTGCATCTGGGAAGGGCTATATGGGTGAGTTAGTGTGTGTTTGGGTGTGTTGGTGAGTGAATGAATGTCTCAGTGGTATATGTGTGAGTAACTACGTATGTTTTAAGGCAGTATATGTGAGGGTTGAAGTATATAAATTACTATATGTGAGAGTAAGTTATTTGAAGAGTGGGTGTGTAAAATGAGTGTCTGCTTGTATCAGTGATCGTATAAGACAGATAGGGCTCCATTAGGATATCGGGCGGATTGCCTCCGCCAGGGTGGCGGTGGCCACCGCCACCCTGGCGGAGGCAATCCGCCCGACAACCACTCTCGTTTTCCCCTCCGCCTGATTAGGATGGCGGAGGGGACAATGGCGGATGGAAAGACCGTCCGCCGCTTTACCGCGGCGGTAATAGATTAATATGGTGACGGTGTCCAATGGACACCGCCAGCCATATTACGATGGCTTACATTAGGGGCCTTTCCGCGGCGGCAATGCCGCCACGGAAAGGCATGCGGCGATTGCTGCGGGGGGCCCCTGCAGGGCCCCCAGGTTGGCGTCACTGTCAGGGGGGCACATGGGGGGTACCTATGGTACCCCCCACATTTGCATATGCAAAGCGGCAGGCACCGCGCGGTGCCTGCCGCTTTGCATATGCAAATGCGAAAAAGCATTTTTAGCATTGTGGCGGGCGGTGCAGAGTGCACCGCCCGCCACAATGCTAAAACTACAGGATGTGCCCGCCACTGTGGCGGGCACATCCTAATTCCCCCCACGGGACCCCCGCCCTTATGGCGGGCGGTCCTGTTCTCCGATAGGGTGGCAGGCGGACAATGTCCGCCCGTCATCCTAATGGGGCCCTAAGTATTTGTTAGTATCTGCATAAACAAGTGATGTGGTGTGTGTATAAATAACTCAGTCGGTGTGTATAACTGTATACATGAGTAATTGAGTATGTAATTCATTCTTTGCATGACAGACTAGGTGTTTGACTAACTCTATGGATGAGTGGTAGGGTGTGACTGTATGTATAGGTGTATCAGTACATAATATAGTACTGTATTGATGAGTAACTGTATGTATAAGACACTGGATGTGTGTATAGACCTAGGAAATAGTTGGTGGTATGTAGTATCTGGCATTCTTGTGTGTATGGTTTCAAAAATAGTTGTCTGTATTTTAGAGTGGGTGTGTCATAGTTTATATGAGAGCATCAGTATGTGCATCATATTATCACGTGGATGATGTCATCAGTGATGTCATTTGAGATGTTATCAGTGATGTCATCAGTGATGTCACTGACCATGTCATGAGTGATGTAATATGTCATCAGCAGTTCACTGCGGGTGCGCGAGTTATAGTTAGCTCAACTAACTATAACTGGCGAATTTCTTTGGTTTTATATGAGTCAAATGTCCAACAAACTATAACACCCCTGAACCTATGTTTTTTTCAGTTAATTTTTAAGGTTTTTTAAATGCTAATTCCTAACTATAACGTCTGCAAAACCTATGGTCTTTTCAGTGAATTTCAAAGGTTTTTTTTTAAATGTTAATTTCATATTTTAATATTTATAAAACCTATATTTTTTCTAATTGTTTTTTAATATTTCGCAACTCTATTATTCTTTTTTAACTTGAAAAATTATGTAATGTTTTATATCTTCCCAAAAAAATATGCATATCAAACTTTTTTTTTTTTAACTACAGACCTGTACTGATAGTCTATCAACCTCGATCATCACGTAAATCATATTCACCACATTTAAATGATGCGCATTTCGTATCCGACGGATTTGTGACACTGTATCCCACGTAACAAGATGTACATATGAGGTCGCACCAGCTGCTACTGTGGTATGCGACCGGTACGCACTACCAAGCGGCGCGTTACATCATGTACGTATCGGGTGGCACCCGCTACTCGTCCAAATGTGATGAATGTACGCTGCCACGCTGCCACGCCATGCGTTACGTCATAGATGTACGATATCGCGTCACATACGCCATTCCCTCATTTTTTTGTCTCAAAACTGTATCTAAATAACTTTAAAGTGTATATGAGAGCAAGCGATAATTAAAAATATTTTAAACAATTATATATTTCTAACTGTAATAAACTGATATTTAGTAAATATATTTTCTCAAAATCATATCGGGTGCGATCTCATTATGCACTGGCTGCGCGATTGCCATGTGACCATAAAAAACCATTTCATTAGTTCATAACATTTCCCATTGTAACAGTTCGAAAACCCCACCCATTTTAGTCAATATCTGTGCTTCATTTCACGAGACACACCTCTACTGCTTAGAGAGCCTTTTTTCTAAACTTTTTGCAATATACTTATATCTTACACTACACAGAACATCCAACCATCATTTTCATCAACATGCATGCTCTGTAAGGTAGCCTTACACCTGTGATAGCCATACACCTAAAAGTTACATTACCGACATTTTTTCCAATGCCAGAGGTAACATGGTTGCATACGCTGACAACAGCACAACGTAACGGCCCAGAGACAGTATCATGCATAGATAATGAACACACAGACACAAATAAATAGTAGAAGTGGGTACGGGTACGGGCACGTGCGCTCGACTAATTTTTATTGCCAGGGTGACATATCCAGTAACGTCTGTGCTGGATGTGTGTGGGGTGAGCGTAAAGCAGCCTTCAGGGAATGGTTGCTGCTAGCATCAACTACAACAGTAATCATTGGATCACTCACAGAAATTCAATATTAAAAGAATCAATAATTGTTGCTGCAGTAAGGTAGGGACAATAGATGTGAAATAATACTGAAATAATTCTATTGTAAAAGAACCACAACTTGTGGTATACTGACATACAATCAATAGTTCTGAAATAATACACAAAAAGATTGTATCATAAACGCTCCACCAGTTCTAGTGCACTCACATAGCCACATCAAAAGCATTCAGCATATGCGCAGCCAGCGATGATGCGTGCTGTAGATAGTCCGTACTAGGAGCAATATCTGTTGCTATCAACACTGTATCATCTGCAATAGCGACTCAATCTGAATTGTGAACACTGCTGTCTGCAGTGTTGGCCACAGAGAGTGGTCAGCAACGACCCACAGCTACATAAGGTGACTTGAGCTGCCCAGTTTGTCGTAAGCGAAGCAACAAAAAAATGCTTGCAGAGCCTGCAATGATGCATATGAGTGGTACAGACACTACGCACTGGAGCAATGTCTTTTCCTACAGGACTACCTCATCTACAATAACAACTCGATCTCAATTGTGAACACTGCTGTCTGCAGTGTAGGCCAGAGAGAGCAGTCAGCAAGGGCCCACAGCCACATGGCATTGACTTGAGCTCTACAGTTTGCAATACGCGAAGCAAAAAAAACGTGTGCAAAGCCTGCAATGATGCGTATGAGTGGTGCAGACAGAGCACACTTGAGCATTGTTTTTTCCTACAGGACGGACTCATCTACAATACCGACTCAATGTCAAATGTGAAAACTGAAGTCTGCAGTACAGGCAAGAGAGAGTGTTCAGAAAGGGCACACAGCCACGTCGCATTGACTTGAGCTCTTAAGTTTGCAATACGTGAAGCAAAGAAAACATGTGCGGAGCCTGCACTGATGTGTATAAGTGGTGCAGACAGAGCACACTACAGCAATCTCTTCTCTTACAGGACTGCATCATCTACAATAGCGACTCAATCTGAATTGTGAACCCTACTCTCTGCATTGTTAATTGAAGGCAGTACTCACACACACAACCATCAATACTTTTTCTCACTCCCTCTTTACAATATAAATACAAAATACAACATAAATTACATAAAGCTCTACAATAAACAAACTGAAACAATTCGAATTGGGATTTCATCTGTCCACAGTCTACACTACTCACTGTTCCTTTGGACTTGCAAGATGAATTTGGTCATTTTACTAAACCTATAACTCATCTAAAAAAACTTCTTCAAGCAAGTATACTATAGCCGGTATAGCCTGCCGTAGCAGGCTATACCGGCTATTAAAGGCCCTCTCCAGCATTAAAGGCCGAAGGTGAGGGCCTTTAACAAGGGAGAGGGACTTTAATAGCCACTATAGCCCAGCTACGAAGGGCTATAAGGCTATTTGAACATTATGCCACTAGAGGGTAGAATGTTGTAACAAATAAAGCAAAGTCTTAAGAGAGCGCAAGGGGATTGGAATCCCTTCAGGCTCCCTGAAGCATTTGTTCACAGCCAGAGCTGTGAACAAAAAAACTTTGCAATGTTGGAGTTCCAGGCTTATACAAGCTATTATAAGAACGGAGCTACTCCATTGTTTTCAATGGAACTCACAACATTCCAATGTTCTAATAAACAAATATTGTGTATGTTTCAATAGACATTCTAATTAGTTAACTACTGGATTCTGTAATTAAACAATCACTAATCAATCTAAATTGTGAACCCTGCGAACCGCAATCTAGACCAGATGCAGTGGTCATTAACACCTCACAGCCACATACCGTTGGATTCGAAAGCACAGAGTTGGTTGTACCTGATCAGAGGGGGTACACAGAAATCATCACAGACTTTAACTTCTGACATCCTCAATCACAGAATTAAGACCTCATTTCACTGTTCGGACGCGCTGTACGACTGTGTACTCCAGCAACTGTAGTAAACCATCAATCATAATCATGTTATGTTATGTTACGGGTTTGTTAAGCGCGACAGCTGCCCCAGCAACGGGGCGTCCTGGCGCTGAGAAACCATAGCATATCCTACTGGGAGGGGGCGGGGAGGAAGGAGGCTTACAGTGATGGGAACAGGTGAGTTGTTATTGCTTTGCGAAAAGTGGACAAGTTGTCAAGGCGGCGGATACTCAGGGGAAGGGAGTTCCAGAGTTTAGCTCCCAATAGTCTGAAAGAGCGACCCCCGACACAGCAGAGTTTCGTGCGGGGGATCACTACTAAGTGTTGACCCAAGGAACGAAGATTGCGCTGGGGGGTGTAGGGTGTTAGAAGCGGACGGAGGAGTTCAGGGCCATCAGTTCTAAGGATTTTAAAGGCATTGGTAAGGGCCTTAAATTGAATACGGGCTTCCACTGGAAGCCAGTGGAGTCTATGTATGGTGGCTCTAGCAGACCATCTTCTAGGAAGGCCAACTATTGCCCTAGCCGCAGAATTCTGAATTCGCTGAAGCCTGGTTGTCTCGGCTTTGTTAGCGCCTAACAGTAGGACGCTAGCATAGTCTAACCGGGAAAGGATGGTGGATTGGACTATGAGCTGCCGTGTTTTGGGGTCGAAGAACCCTAGAATGGAGTTAAGGCTTCTCAGCATCCCGATGCACGTAGCTGCTACTCTTTTGGTCTGAGTTTGGTAGCTCAGCGAGGAGTCCAACCACACTCCCAGGTTTTTAACCAGAGATTTAGAAGGAGGGATGGGGCCCAGCAGGGGGGGCCACCAATGGTCGCTCCAACAACTGGGGTTCTTACCCAGGAGCAGCACCTCGGTTTTCCCTGCGTTCAATTGTAAGCAGTTAGCCGTCATCCAATGGGCGACTGCAGCCAGTCCATCCCTGAATCTTGTGGCAGAGTTTGAGGGCGCCTCAGTGAGGGTGATTACCAGCTGTGTGTCGTCGGCGTACGACACCAGCGTGAGGTCCCATTCTTTGGCCACTGCCGCGAGAGGCTGCACATACAGGTTAAAAAGGGATGGACTGAGAGTCGAACCCTGTGGAACTCCTTGGCCGATAGAGTGTGATTGGGAGGTGAACGGGGGTGCTGAAACACGGAAGGATCTGCTCGTCAGGAACGAGCGGAACCATTCAAGGGCCAGATCACTGATCCAATGTTTTCCAGGCGACTCAGTAAGATATTATGGGAGACCGTGTCAAAGGCTGCGCTGAGATCGAGTAGTATCAGCGCAGCACTTTGACCGGTATCTAGTACCCTCCGGAGGTGTTCGGTGGTGGATAGAAGGGCGGACTCTGTACTATGCCCAGGCCTGAACCCGTGTTGGGAGGGGTCCAAGATGTTATTTTGGGCCATGTGGTCTGATAGCACGGTGTTAGCATGGGCTTCTGCTAGTTTGGACACCCAGGGGAGCAGTGAGATGGGCCTGTAGTTCTCCGGTTTTGTGGGGTCCAGGGTGGGCTTTTTGATAATGGGAGTGACCCATGCCTGTTTCCAACATGTAGGTACAGTAGCCGATGAGAAGGAGAGGTTAAGGAGCGTGGCCAGAGATGGAAGAAAGAAGTCCAGGGCCTCTAAAAAGTGAGCCAGTCTCATGGGATCTGAAGGGGCACCGGATTTCACCTTTCTGCAGAGTTTAGCTAGATCCTCGTGAGAGATAGCAGGCAAACAAGTAAGTCTGGTGCCTTTAAAGGAGGAGTTGGGGGAACTAGTGCAGTCAGAAGGATTCTGTGAGAAGGTGTTATAAATTTTCCTCACCTTTTCAATAAAGAAGGTGGCGAGGTCCTCACACTGCTGAGTGGAGGAGATACACGAGGCAGGATTGTCACAGTTTTGCAGCTTTTGAACCAGTTTAAAAATGGTTTTCGTAGGATTGGGGCTGGAGTCAATTTCCATGGCATAGAAGGATGCGCGGGCTGCGCGTATCGCTTTATGATACGATTTAAGTTTGGACAGGTAAAAAGCTTTGTCCTTGTCCTTATAGTCTTTTCTCCAGTAACGTTCAGCTACTTTGCATTCCTTTCTGAGACGTTTCAAGTTCTCGTCGTACCATGGATTAGAGGGGGTGCTACGTCCTCTGGTCCATTTGGCCGGTATGAGTGTGTCGAGTCCTTTCGTGATCCAATCCTGAGAGGAGGCATATGACGTATTGAGGTCGTTAGTGATTGCGAAGTTAGATTTTCCTAAAATAGCGGAAAGATCCTTATTTTGGAGTTTGTGCCAGGGCCGTTGAAGACAGGAGGAAGGCAAAACCTTGTTGGATTGGGTATCGGCCGATATCACAAATTTAATGAGGAAGTGGTCTGTCCAACCCATGGGTTTGGGCGGATCAGCTCTGGCTTCCAGGATATTGGTGAATACAGGGTAGAGTAAGTGACCAGCAGAGTGAGTAGTGGACTATATAAGGGGGATCATCTGTAGGGCTGTTAGGTCCGCTAGGAGATTACTGATGGTAGGATCCGAGATGGAGTCAAAGTGGAGGTTTAAGTCTCCCAAAATAGTGAAGTTGGCGGAGCTCATAACCAGAGCGTGGGCTACCTCCAGAAGTTCCTCCGTAAATTTAGAGGTGGGCCCCGGGGGTCGGTAGATGAAAAGGCCAGAGAGGGAGAAATGAGGGCTGGTGGTAATTTTGAAACGGGCACATTCACATCCCCTGATGTCTTCCTTCAGAAAGGAGCAAGAGTATGGCGTTCTGTAGATAACGGCAATGCCGCCTCCCCTAGAGTCTCTATTAATGGATGTCATAGAGAATCCATCCGGTAACATAAGGTTAGGAATGCTGGTTAGCTCGTCCTTGAGCCAGGTTTCGCACAGGAATAGTATGCCTGGGTTCTCATCGGTCAATAGAGTATTTACCTCAGGATGGTGCTTTACCAGGGACCTGACATTAAGCTGAGAAATCGTGAGCGGAGTATGTTTTCTTATGCTGGCTTTGTGTCGAGGTAGGCTCGGCTTAGATATGACTAAGTTACAGGATTTACACTGAAGACCAGTCTGTCCAATGCAACCCACTAGCTTGTCACAGCGATGGCCCGGGTTAAGTGCACAAAGATAGTTTTTATCATAGTGGTATGCCGTCCATGTAATTTGTGCAGGGGGACCGGTGAGAGGCGATGACTTGGCGATGACGGGCGAAGACGGGCTTGCCTTAGGCGCGCCTTCGGCGCGCAAACGGCGCGCCCGCTGCGCGTACGGTAAAAGCACATACTTTTATCGAGGAAGAGGGGGCGATGGGTGTGGCCTCCAAGGGGGCGTGGCCTATCTGCACGCCGGCAGTGGTGCCGTGAATTGTTTGGAAGTCCGCTGACAGCGCAGAGACAGCTGTGCGGTGTGCTCAGGATCCGAGTCCTGTGGTGCCTGGGCAGGTAGGTGCTTTTAAAATCAGCAAATATAGTAAGTGACACACAAAATTTTAAAACAATTACAGCTAACTCCCGGCTTCCGCCTCAGGAGGATACAAGGTTCTGGCAGACAGCGCTAGCCTTCAGCGTTATATACCGATCAAAAAGGGGGCGTGGCCTCTAAGGGGGCATGGCCTATCTGCACGCTGGCAATGGCGCCGTGAATTGTTTGGAAGTCCGCTGACAGCGCAGAGACAGCTGTGCGGTGTGCTCAGGATCCGAGTCCTGTGGTGCCTGGGCAGGTAGGTGCTTTTAAAATCAGCAAATATAGTAAGTGACACACAAAATTTTAAAACAATTACAGCTAACTCCCGGTTTCCGCCTCAGGAGGATACAAGGTTCTGGCAGACAGCGCTAGCCTTCAGCGTTATATACCGATCGAAAAAGGGGGCGTGGCCTCCAAGGGGGCGTGGCCTATCTGCACACCGGCAATGGCGCCGTGAATTGTTTGGAAGTCCGCTGACAGCGCAGAGACAGCTATGCGGTGTACTCAGGATCCGAGTCCTGTGGTGCCTGGGCAGGTAGGTGCTTTTAAAATCAGCAAATATAGTAAGTGACACACAAAATTTTAAAACAATTACAGCTAACTCCCGGCTTCCGCCTCAGGAGGATACAAGGTTCTGGCAGACAGCGCTAGCCTTCAGCGTTATATACCGATCGAAAGGGGGCGTGGCCTATCAGCACGCCGGCAATGGCGCCGTGAATTGTTTGGAAGTCCGCTGACAGCGCAGAGACAGCTGTGCGGTGTGCTCAGGATCCGAGTCCTGTGGTGCCTGGGCAGGTAGGTGCTTTTAAAATCAGCAAATATAGTAAGTGACACACAAAATTTAAAAACAATTACAGCTAAGGAACCTAGAGTTGGTTCCACCTAGTCAAGGGAGTACCTTCATCTCCACTCTCAGATGCAGTTCTAACATCGTCCATTGGGGGATCAAGACACCGTTCCACTGTTGGGACCTTGAGTTGGTTGCACCTGGTCGAAAGAAGTACCTTCATCTCCACTCTCAGATACAGTTCTAGCATCGCCCACTATGGTATCAAAAACACTGTTCCACTGTTGGTACCTGTCGGACTACTGTGTTAGTAGTATACAGAGCACTCCACGGTGCTGGGTCTCAGGCTGGGTGCTGTGTGCCTGTGTCGCGGTACCCAGCGTTATTCTCAGAAGCATTCCGAGCTCCCAGACCTTGGCCCAGGAGCTTCTGCCGGCACATGGTGGGCTCTCTTTCACCTACGGCGGTGTCGAAAGGTGAACTGTGGAGCATATATGCGTCGCTGCGGCCATAACGGTTTCCTGTTACTTGCACGCTAAAAGCATCATTCACGGAGCAACCTTCGCTCACGGCGTCAGCCTTGTGTTGGTGTAAGCTGCGCAGACCTGGCAGACATGTTTGCCAATCCGGAAGACAACCACACCCAGAGAAACGTGCCTCTTCTTCAAACCCCTATGCTAGCCTTGTGTACGCCGAGCCAGTCCACTACCCTAAACATTTAGGGGGAGGAGGCACGTACGCGCTACCATTCCGTAATCTTCCCTACTGACAGTATTATCGTGGTTGTGTCCACTGTCCACTTCACTCAATAGACCATCATTGTATGTTGACATGTACATGTCTGTGCTCTGCATACTCAACTGTGTCCAGCACATCCCTTCAAGACTTTGCATTATATACTGTTATAATCAATAATTACTTACCAACTTTGCACATACTTTGCTCCCATCTCTCATCGCATTCTGCATTGTGAGGCAGAGGTGCCATGCCATGTTTAGTTTGTGTACATGGCTAGCCAGATTTCCCACAGTATGTAGTGTTGTTGTGTCTGCTAGGTGCACATGTTGTTTGTCATGTTGTATGTGATTATATAAGGCAGAGTGTTTATTCACGAGCAGTGGTTTCTCCCATTTACATATCGCTGTCTTAAAGAGCATACAGAAGTTTTGACACCAGCTTTATCCCATGCCTCAATACAATATCTGCCAGAGGGCACATATAAATATTAAACAGGGTGGGGCTAAGAGCCGAACCCCGCGGCATCCCCTGCAATAGAGGACATACTCTAGAATTAAATGGATGTTGCAGAACCTGAAAGGATCTGTTCTGCAAAAAGTTTTCATCCATTTCCATTTACCACAATTGACCCCGGCCTCCCACAGCCTCTCAACCAGAAGGCTGTGGGAGACCATGTCAAACACAACACTCAGGTCTAGATGGATCATAGCAGTTGTCCTTCCTTCATCTGCAGCAATTCTCAGCGCTTCTGCTGCCAGGAGAAGGGCCAACTCCGTGCTATGAAGTGGCCTAAAACCAGACTGAGTATCATGAAGAACCTGTCTCTCTTCCAAAAACAAATACAGTTGGCGATTTAGATGTTTCCCCGCAATTTTTGCTACGTAGAGGAGCAGAGAGATCGGTCTCAGATTTTCAGGAAGAGCAGGATCTAAAGATGGTTTATTCAGCAATGGAACCACCATAGCGTGTTTCCAATTACTGGGAACCTACCCATGCTAAAAGACATGTTCAAAAGTGTAGTGAGAACAGGGGCAATAGCTTTCTTCCCTTGCCGAAGAAATTATGGGGGAACTGGGTCCAACCCTGACCCTGATTTAATGACCTCCATCAGCTTTAGAACCTCACTTTCCGTAGGAGGATGAAAGACAAAGTTATCCTCGGTCCAGGGGCCCTCCACGACAAGAGCGATGAAAAAATTCCTGCTACTTTCTAGAAAGGTAGCATATATTTTATCTATTTTGCCCATAAAATATTCAGCTGCCTTATTACAGTGATCCGTAGATGCAGGTAGTGCATTAGTCACTCGTTCCAAAGAGGACAGTTGTTGCACAACCTGAAAGATGTTCGTTGTGGAATTTTTAGCTTACTCAATTTGTTCTGTATAACATTCCCTCCGCCCTCTCCTAATCTGAAGGTGGTAAAACTTCAAAGCCCCTAGGTAATTCTACCTGTTTTCATCCAGGTAGCTCTACCTCCACTGGTGCTCAAGGCGCTTATATCCCGATTTAAATTGCGCCAGTTCTTCTGAAAGCCATTTCACAGAAGCTGTCAGGCGCATGCTTTTACATGGTTTCAGCGGTATCAGGGAGTCCACAGCCTCCTTGATCCAGCAGGATACTGGGTTAACAGCTCTCTGGGTTTCGACCCGTAAATGAGGGTTGCCACAGGCCAGTGGCTCAGACCACTTTTCCTGCTTGCAGAGGGCCTTTCTAGCGTTCAGAATCCTGAAAGGGAGGATATAATGGTCGGACCAGACTACAGAGACTGGTAATGCGGCATCTACCTGCGGACTGTTAGTTAAGATATTATCCAACGTATGGCCCCTACTGTGTGTGGGAGTATGGACCAATTGATTAAGGCCCCTTGCCTGGAGTCCTAGAGTCAGCTCCGCAGGTTCTTTACCTTCTTTGTCTTCTAAATGAAGATTCAGGTCACCCAAGAGAATAAATTAGGGTAGCGTAGGGGATAGTATTTCCAACAGCTCATCAATAAAAGCTCTCACCGGACTAGGGGGTCTGTAGATAAGAAGCCTTACAATCGATTTTGTACTAGTGATGGTCAAATTAAAAAAGTCTGCTTCGCAGCTGGACATCGGCAGTTTAAACATTTTATGCTGAAATTCTTTCCCGAATATCACAGCAAGGCCCCCCTTCTGACCAGACCTATCGACCCTAAGTATAGCGTTGCCTTCGGGAAGTGTGACCAGGATATCCACGGCAGACATTACATTAAGCAAGGTATCAACTAGGAATAGCCTAGCCGGTTTTTGGTCCATAAGAAGATTATGGATTTCTAAACTATGTTTGCTAAACGATCTGCAATTAAGGGAAAGACAGAGTAAGGGGGTGCTAGTTGTTCTCAATGCTTCCCCTCTACCCCTTTCTTTTCCACCCTGTATCAGCAGGACGCCACAGTTCTTGAAGCCCCTTCACCCGCTATCGGCCGCCATGGAGTGAAGACAAACAGTGTCTCCAAGACATCTAAGGTCCAACAGTTCCTCTGAGGAGTACACATTTCTGAGCTTGGCAAAAGGACCAGGGGTCCTTGCCCCTGGCGCTGTCCAGGTACTGAAGGGCTTACCTTAGGCACGCCTCCGGCGCACCAGCAGTGCGCCTGCTGCGCACGCCCGCTTGAGGATGTGCTTAAATAGCGTGTGTACTGGGAGCACTAGACCGCTCCAGCAGCGCCACACTCAGCACCAGAAGTGAGGGTAACAAGAAGGCTGCTGAGGGTACTTCTCAGCACCCGCTGCTCAAATAGCACAAGCTGCAGCAGACCAGGCGAGAGTACCCTCAGTGAATCAAGGCGCCAACAAGCGGTGAGCAGCCCACTATCTTTACCCACTGTGACCAGCAACTGAGCAGCAATTAAAAAAGGTATTTTTAAATCAGGGTTAATAACTAATGACAAAGCAATGAGGAAGCAATACCCAAATATGTATGTAGAACCACACAACATGTACACCAAAAAGTTTTAGGAAGTGAATTACAGTCCTGGTCCGAAGATGCACCTGTGCATACAGAAAAGGGCAGATGTGGAGGCTCAAATGGAAAATTATGCATACCAAAGGCTTTGCTTCGATCCACAGCACAATTAGTTCATGGACCTTGACATGTTGGCTCTAACAGAATAATCAGATTTTTTTCTCAATGTTAGTATCACTCAAAATTTCCTCACGCTGATGAGAGACTTTGTAAAGGTTGTACTGCAAGTGGAAAATAGAATTCAGGAAAGAGCACGCTCACTTCACAAGGTCATTTGGCATATCCACACAGGGCTTTTGATAGTCTACAGATAGACTTCATCAACCTAACACTCATCAACAAATTCAAGTATGTTTCTGTCATTGAATGCATGTTTAGCAAGTGGACTGAGGCCTATCCCACCAAGAACTGTGATGCCTTGAGTGTAGCTAAAGGTCTCCTGAAGGAATTGATTCCCCATTTGGGGGTCTCAAACTTTTTTTTTAGTTAAGACAATGGACTGGCCTTTTTTTCCCAGGTCCTACATCTGCAAGGGGTTGTGGGCGATGCAGAAACTCCACTGTGCTTATTATTCATCTGCAATTCAAGACTAACTGGATAATATATATAGAATAACATAAACAACCGAATTGCAATACTCTGCAAAAAGTTATTATGTAGCAAATGTTATTTAATCACACTGCCACATAGTGGAATACATTACATATATGTCAAAATTCAAATTTGATATGTACAGAGGTGCCGAGCAGGACAGGGAATGGAAGAAGGGTACGTGAATTTGGTGAGGATACGTGATTGTGAGGAAAGCATGAAAAACAGGCAATCATATGCCAAATTTAAAACAAATCAGGCTTTCAGTATCAAGCCATGGGTACATGATTTATCCATAAAATGTAAGTAGCTAGACCCCATTGGTGAAAAACAATTAATATAGTCTCTGTTGTTTCCAAGGGCTGGCGTAAAGAAGGAGAAGTGTCAACGTTTCGACCCCAAAGTTTTAACGTTGGCCGAATAACACCTTACACAGGAGTCTTCATCAGGGCAGTGATGAAGGGAGGGCACCTAAAGTCAAAGTATAAAACACATATGGTACAGAGGAAATAATTGTAACAACTACTTATAAAGCCACAAGGGTCAACGCATAAAGTATACATACAAGGTGTTTTGATAAGGGACCATAGTTGCTCACAGGAAAGAAATTCAAAAATACTTAACAAGTAAGATGGTAGTGGGAATATAGCTACACTTACACATCCCGCGAATCAATCCTGCGTGTCCCTTCTAAAAATACACCATTCAAATAATATAATTATTGGCACACGTGTCACTGCTAGAGAGACTTCCAGTGATTAATATCTGAAAAAGGAAATATTTCCTTTTTCAGATATTAATCACTGGAAGCCTTGTATGTATCCTTTAGGTGTTGCTGTCACACTCTTCGTTTAGGAGCTTACTGACACTCAACCCCTATTTGAGTCCTCATTGCAGGATCCTGGTAATTATGCATGGCCCCCTTTGTTACATTGCAGTCTAAGCTTTTTCCAGGCAATTCTCGTACCTCTTGAGGGCCAGATAAAGCTAGTAATCTTTGATTGGGCATTTTTAAGCCATTCTTCCTTAAAGGCCATAGAGATATTCTGAGACAAAGAAAGTAAACTTGGGGAGGATTGCCATCTTTATAAGATTTACTCTACCATAAATAGTTAGAGGAAGGTGAGACCAGTTAAGAAAGAGTTTCCCCACTGCCTTACTAATCTTTTGAAAGTTGGTTTCCGGAATTTGTTCTAGTTTCTGGACAATTTAGATGCCTAAATACCTAATTTATTCCTTAACACAGCTCAGTTGCGAATTAATGTTCCACGTCATTACAACCGTTTTGCTTTCATTGATCTCATAACCTGAGAATCGCACAAAACCGTGATGTCAAGTCATACAGTGCTGGAAATGCTGCTTTAAGATCTGAGGTGTATACCACTAAATAGTCAGCACATAGCCCTACTTTTTTCTCCCACCCCCGAAATCCAAAGGGGAGTGTGCCATCATGCCCGCTTATCTTTTCCGCTAGTGGTTCAATGTACAAATTAAAAAGTAAGATGATAACGGAAACCCTTGCCTAGTCCCCCTATAGATGTTATAGTTATTTGAGATGTTTCCATTCACCAAAACCCTAGCTGTGGGATTCTTATATAAGAGTCCTATAGCCCTGCAAATATTCTGCCCTAGATTAGATAACTGCAAAATTTCCTGCAGGTAAGACCAGTTAACCCGGACAAAGGCCATAGTCGCATCCGCAGTAATAACTGCCAGTGGCACTTTAAATGTGGTTGCTATATCAATAGCTCAATTAACTTATATGTTAAATCTTTGGTTCCCCTACCACGCACAAAGCCCTTCTGATCTTCATGTACAAGCACTCCCAACTCCCCACTCAGCCTATCTGCTAATATTTTAGTAAAAATCTTGTAGTCCAAATTAAGCAATGAGATAGGCCTGTAGGAGTCGCAACAATTAGGTGGCTTATCTATTTTGAGGATCAGAGTGACAATGGCTTCATTCCAAGAAGGAGGGATCTCCCTGCCATGTTCAAAGATCCCAGTAAACAGCCTGGCCATTTCAGGGGCTAGATATTTCCCTAGCTTTTGATAAACTTCGATTGAAAGACCGTCTGGTCCTGCAGCCTTATTCGCTTTTCCTGTTCTAGTAGCACTTCTAATTTCAGCTTCTTTAATAGGGAAATTAACTACTTCCCTTTGGGATTCAGACACCTCGTGGGGGGCTTCTTGACCCAACCAATCTTCCACCTCCTCTCCAAGTGTAGTTAAATTTTCAGAATACACTTCCCCAAAATGGTTCAGTAAAACCTCTTCTATGACCTCCCTTGTCCTAGTTAAGCACCCTGTCCCATAATACTTCAATTCTTTTATAAAGCTTTTTGCTTGGTTGTGTTTTACTTTCCAGGCAAGTAACTTGCCACAACCTTCTCCATACTTAAAATAGGCCAGTTTGCCCACTTGACATCTTTCTTGTAGTCTTCTTTCCAGTACGCTTACTAGATCCATTTTATGTGTGTCAATAGATGCTACCCCGGACTACTGTACTGTCTCTTTATCCTATAGCTGTTGTTCAAGCCGCTTAATCTGATCTTCAATATTAGCTATTTCTGCCCTTCGTTGCTTATTTTTATAGGATTGAATATATGTTATTTTTCCCCTTAAGAAAGCCTTATAGGCATCCCATAATATACCTATTGGGGCACTATCTAAATTATGCTTGAAATACTCTTGAGATTCCAGCCTGAGCTTCTCCATCATCTCTTCATCAGAGAGTATGGTACGATAGATAGCCCATCTCCTTCGGGTCACCATGTTTGGAGGGACCACAAGAATGGTTATGGCCGAGTGATCAGACAAATGAGATCCCACAGTCTTTGCTGGTTATCAGATGAACGTAACGACTGGGCCTTATCACAGGTGTCATGGACTTGCTTCATCCTCATTACGGGTGAAATGCCGATAGGGTGGACGTCGGGTCACTTTGAGGGCGACGTACATTCTCCACCTCCCATCTCCATTTCTTGGAACAGTGCCCTATCAAAGGCAACGGTGTTGCGAAATTTCTTGACGTCGGATACCCGGAGGGGCGAGTTTCGATGACCATTGAACCTATTGCGCAAACCTTTTAGAGGTACGATTGGCCAATACTGAGGCAACGTCCTATGAACCGTGGCACCTTCAATTGAATATGGTGCTCACAAATAGTTGTAACATGAAATTGAACCACTATCTGCAATTTGGAAAATAGCAACTTTCCTGCTAAATATCCTCTCTATGGGTTTTTGGTTCTAAATTCGAATTAAGAATTAGGAGGACCCCTTTTACAGTAAGATACTAGTTGTTGACTTTCAAATAAGGACACTACTTTCAAAAGCATCATCATTACTGACCTTTGTGACTAGCTGTGAGAACTTGGATGTCTGGGATGACCCAGCCGTGGTGACGGAACCTAGTGAGGATTATAATTTTTCTGTCTCAAGTTTACCATCATTTAGGTGCTCTCTACGTAAGCCCTGACGAAGTTCCTGTGGCACTAGGGGAACGAAACGCGTTGGCTGTGCCGTTTTTTGCGAAAAGAATGAATAAAGAGAAGAACTTTCACACAAACCTCATGCACAACTGACTTTATTGGAGTGCACCTTCCTTTTCCTATGAACAAACGAGATCCCACATGACTGGCGTCCCTAAACTGAACCTTTATAGATTGATTAATGAAGAATAGGTCTATTCTAGATTGGTGCCCATGTTTTTTATTATTGAAAGTAAAGCTTTTTAGGGACCCCTTCCTCTCCCTCCAAATATCACACCAACCTAGATTCTTTATTGAATTTATTATTAAAGAACGTGATTTATTATGTGAAGTTGCTCTGCTTTTGGTAGGACGGTCTAGAATATCATCTAGAACCACATTAAAATTGCCTGCCATTTAAATGAGAACCGGAAAATCCAAGAGTTCTAAGAGTAGATTACTAAAAAGGGTAGGGTCATCTAAATTAGGGCCCTAATAGGCAACCAAGGTGTAAGCCTGGGTATAACATCTCACTTTAGCAATTACCCATCTACCGGCCTTGTTAACTCTACTTTCTTCAATTATTATCTGAGGGTTTGTTTTTACAAGAATCGCCACCTCTCTAATAGTGAGCTGATAGTCCGTACATATCACTCTCTGAATCCATCTTCTGGATTTAAAAACCTCACTCGTTTCTTTACTGGTTAGATGAGTCTCTTGGAGGATTATGATTAGGGCCAGAGCATCTTTTAAATACTGCAGGATCTTTTCCCTTCTTTGCTTTACTCTAAGTCCATTAACATTCCACGATAAAAGCTCTATCTGTGCCTTCTGGCTGGTAGTAATTTTTTATTTCTTACCCTCGCTAGCCCATTAAGGCCAGAGTTCCAGATCATTTGTTGAGAACAAATGTTTTTGGGTATTTTTCCCTCTGCTCCCCAACCCGTGCCCCCCACCTCCCCTCCCTTGGAAAGCCCTCCCCTTCTTTCTTCATAGCCTAAGCCTAAGGAACCCTCCGAGGTTAAGAGACCTATTCTTAAATGTAAAAGTATATACTGCCCAGTTGAACTAGTGATTCTATATTCAGGTCTAAAGTGCAAAAGTGCAGTGAAAAACAACAAAAAAAAGAAGAAGAAAAAAGGAAAAAGTCAACTTACCAGTGAGGAGATAGCGACTCCGCAGAGAAGTAGATAAAATGACAATAAAAAGAGAAGTAATCTCCACCTTTCCTACTTCACACCAGTACCTGATAGGGATCTGAGGAATTCTTCAGCTTAGTCTACCCTGCGAAAGATCTGCATTTTATTATTATGCATCACCCTCAGACTAGCAGGAAATCTTAACTGAGCCATCACACCCAGTTTTCTGAAGGGTTCAATCAGGTTACCGCACTCCCATTGCTTGTTGGCTGTGAAGTGAGAGACATCAGATCTAATATTGAAGTTGATTCCATCTACTGATAGGTTTTTCTGTTCTTTTAAGTGTAGGAAGGAATTTATCTGCAGACTTACTTCGTGGTTCTGCTTGTTTGTGCCTTTTGGCACAGGGGCCCCCAGGGGGGGCAGGTGATCTCGTGGAGGCTGTGGGGAGGCCCGACCGGGACTCCTGCTGGGCTTGTGCGGCTTGGGAGCTCGGTAGGGGCTGGAGGGCAGTGGCTCAGCACTCCATTCGGGGCATCTTGGGCAGAGGCAGCACAAGCGCAGGTGAAGCGAGCTCCTGTAAGGCAGGCTAACTGCCGGTGTTACACGCAGGACAGGAGTCCACTGAGCCCTTGGAGTCCTCCAAGGCCGGGAAGACCACCAGGAATACATCACAAGAGTCAGGTTAGACTCGTTCAGGTGGGAGAAGTGGTGTGGGAGGAAGTGTTGGGGGAAACTGAAGGGAGAAAGTAGTGTCATCACCAAAGGCAGGAGACACCCGGTTCTCCCAAAAAACAGCGAAAGCCTCTAAGATCACAAAAGCTGGCGGTGACCCGAATGTTGTGGTACCCCAACAAGTGGAGAGTGTGGTAGGGGTAGTAGCGAAAAGTGTCCTGCATGGTAGATACCATTTGAGAAGCTTGGAGGCAAGAAATTGTACAAAGAGCACACTAAGTAGAACTCAGAAGAACACCAAAGGGTCAGAGCCTGCTCCTTCCTTTAAAGTTGGCGAGGATTCAGGAGAGTGGGTGACCCCAAAGAAGAGAAGGTCAAAAGGGAAAAAAAGGGAGCTACAGACAACCAACTCAAAATTACCCCCTCATTAAGGACTTTCTTTAAAATAGAGCCAAAGACTTTGCTGTGAAAGAACCTGGCTCTGGTTTATCCTGGGAATAGGGTGGAAGGAGATCAAGACATCGTAAGTCCAAACAAATTGTAGGTGCTAGTAAATTCTTTGGACTCTCAGGAAATGGTCCCCTCAGAAACACAAAAAATTGTCCAGGAAGGCTCAGGGGTGTCTTTTCCCCCTCGGAAGCATGGATCTTTATGCCTCCCACCCAGAACTAACATCTGGCAAAGACCGACCTGAATCTCTGGAGAGTGGAGGGGAGGGGTGCTCAAAAGAGGTAGGGCTAACTCAACATCAACTCCAAGGTCAGTCACAACATCAGTCAGTCTCGGATCTTATTCAGATGTTAACCACTGAGGTAAGAAACAGATTTAAAATATCCAAAACCAATCAAAGAGAAATTAGATTTTCCTGTGATAGTTTGGGAACAAAATTAGATGACATTGTGGTTAGGACTTTTCAGCTGGAAAACGCAGTGAGAGACTTAACGCTGCAGTCTGAGGCCAACACGAAGGAGATTACACTCCTAAAGGGGAATGAGGTTCTGCTGAAGGAAAAGATGGAATCATTACGAAACAAACAGAGAAGAAATAATCTTTGCACCTTAAAAATCCCAGAAGGGACAGAGGGTGAGGATATCAAGGTATGTTTGGCACGACTGATTAAACTGGGAGTGCATATGGAGTGCACAGAGGAAGACCTGGTTAAGACACGCAGAGGGTCCATAGAGACCCATTTAGGTTAAATTAGAATAAAACAAAACCCAGGAAAATCCTGGTTAATTTTCACACCTACAAAGTTAAGGAAGAAATACTCACAAAAGTAATAATAGTTCTTAAAGTGTAGTGACTTCAACAAAAGCTGTGAGTGGTTGTCTTTATGCAGCAAATGTTTTCTTATAAGGGACAGTATTATTGTATCAATAAAAAACACACCAGGGAGGTGCTAAACAAGGTCCTCATAGACAACTATATATATGGGAATTAGCACCTGCCTGCATTACATACATTTTCACGCTTGTAGTGGGAAGGAAGGTGAGGTTGTGGGTCTTCTCAAGAAGTAATACAATACATGGTGTGTTTTTCATTTGTGAAAAAAAGCTTTATTTAATCTGCTCTGAACCTTGTACAGGAGTAGTTACCTCTCCTTTGCTAAACCAAGAATGTTCCATGCCCAACATTTACCTGAAATGGGGGATAGAGTAAGTAAAGGAATGATGAGGTACAGGAGAAGGACTAACTGGGTCAGTAATACGCCAATGGACCTAAGAATAATAATCCCATAATTTGGGGTGTTCAATAGGAGTAATCAGAAAATTAATTAGCAACATTGCTTGAGGATCTGCCTGATGAGACAACAACTGCCCATAGGAATATCACAGATGGAATGACAGCATTGAGGATTGCAGGTATCCAAAATAGGATGGCAAAGGATATTTTGCTAGCTAAAGCGGGTGAAGTGTTCAAAGTGGTTAGACCAGAAGTGTTGCACTTATGTACCAGACAATAGTAACAAAAGTAGGCAGGTAATAAATGAGATCCACCAGATAGGCAAAGAGATTCTGTCACTGTCTGGTTGTGTGGGTGGGGATCCTAGATACGTGGTGGGACTTGGTATTATTATGCACAATAATGGCAGTTGTTACACAATGTGTCTCCTCCATCCCAACTACAATGTTCACGTCCCAGCAAGTAGCTAATCAATATGTAGAAATTAATGTGATTTATCAGATTCCCAAGAAGATTGTATTAGGACCTACCATTGAGCAGCAATAAAAGATAATGGTGGCCACTGTGTCGGAAGAGAGGATGTAGGATCCAATTTGTTCTGTGTTCTATTTTGTAACACTTGATATGAAGCTTGCGAAAAGTCTGGTGTTTTGATGATCAGCACTGAATTTGTAGTAACTATGGGCCAGATGTAGGAGCCATTTACCGACCGGTAACGGCCGATTTCGGCCGTTACCGACCGGTAAATGGGTTTTCGGTATGAGGATAATGACGTCCCATATATTCGGGATATGATAAAAACCTTTAGCTATAGGGGTACAGATAAAGGCCAGAAATAAGTTTGATCCCCACTTATGTTTATATGGGACGTCATTATCCTCACATGTGGACCCAAACCAGGACACATCTAGGCTTTGTCACCACAAAAGCCGGTTACTGAATAACTGTGACACCGATCACAAAAACTGAAGGTAAGACATCCTCATACGAGTGGCCGGTTTATTGACATACCCGCCCATCAATAAATGAATTAGATCTCTTATTCCGGAGAATCCCAGTAATATCATTATCTTGTTACATTTCTTAAGCAAATTCAATGGTACAACCATTAGCCTAAAAAAAGACTGTTTCACACAACAACAATACTGTTTTATAAATAGACAACTCTCGCAATCTTTTAAGAGAGTATACCGTTATAGACTGTTGAAATGAAATAATGTGACTTACTAGGTGACAGCTGCATTATTGTTTTCTATGTATGTACACATTTTTGTCATGATACTGTAGTAATATTGTGTTTCTTTTTAGAAACTGTCCTGATGAAGGTTTTTTAAACCGAAACGCCGCGTCGACCTGTGTTCCTTTGAACATTTTTTAAAATTTTTGTGTACAATTATTATGTATCTGTAGTATTTGTTGTGTATAATATATCTGTTTTTAAAATTCAAGACAAATGTGTAATAAACTTATGTTTATTTTTTATAATACAACATTTTGATGTGGAGTGCTTCTTGTCACATGAAATCATTAATATACTGATATGCTAATATGTCCATTATTGATACAATAGTTTGATGTTGTGAGAACTTACTCATTTGCAACACTGAGTGTGAGCTCTAGTGGTTGTGTCCAGTAAATGAATTTGCTTAGTGGGCAGCCAACCTTGTAGGTACCCATTTTTCTGTCATTCTCCAACGTGGGGACATTGCAATACGTTTTTTTGTCATTTCCCCCGGTCCCAATTTGTACCTGAGGGGGCCCCCTATACTTTCTTCCCATGTGGTAGACAGACATGCCCTTAGAGCATGTCTGTCTGCCACATGGCACACATGACAGTATTGGGGGTGCTAGAGGGTGTCAAAGTGACACCCCCTGCACCCTTGCAAAAATCGGTATTTACCGATTCGGTAATTACCGAATCGGTATTTCCCATTGATTCCTATGGGCTTCAAAGCCCATAGGAGTCAATGGGAAATACCGATTCTGTAATTACAGAATCGGTAAATACCGATTTTTACAGAATCGGTATTTCAAATACCGATTTTACCTACATTTCCCACCTTCTATTTTACCGATTCATAAATACCGAATCGGTAAAATTCGGTATTTATGAGTCGGTAAAATAGAATTACCTACATCTGGTCCTATGAGCTTTAAGAAATTACAGAAATCATGGGGTCTATGTGTGTGTGTCATTCTGATGCTTTGCTACAATTACACATATCATCATGTCCAAATACAATTTAATGTCTGAAGTCAATTAAAGATTGGATAAATGCTTGGAAACCTATATCTCCTTAAACTGGTTACAATGCAATGCAAAACACTTTCGAAAACATCTTCCTCAAATGGGACGTTAATTTAATCTAACTGCCCAGATCAATTCAGTGGTCAGCGCTTGTTGTTTCCCAGGTTTATGCTCTTAGAAACGTCCTCCATTAAATAACTTTTTAATGTAAAGGTAAAATAGACAATGCTATTATTTCTGTCAGGATTGCTTACTTAAATGAAATTTATTTTTGCCTATTAGCAAACAAAGATTTAAACTGGCACAGAAGTAGCGTCCATGTTATTTCTGTGACTGATATGCTACAGACATATCCTATCACTGTAGCCTTCTTTCACAAGTACCTTCTCTGCTGCCACTGTCACTCTTTGGAACACATTACCTCAGATGCTATGAAAGGAGGCAAATGTAATCATATTCAGAAAAGCTTCCAAAACTTGGCTATATACTTATTAACAGATTCTCCAACATCTGCTCTTGACCATTTGTGTGATTTTTTTTTTTGATTGTCTTAGGGCCATATGTATCAAAACCGGAATTTGCGATTCTCAAAATGCGATTTTTTGCGAATCGCATATTGAGAATCGCAAAACCTGATGTAAATAAAAGTTTGCTAATATTTAGCGATTCTCAAAAATTCTCAGAAAATAAATGCGAATACCTACATTGCGATTCCTTAATTGCGAAATCGCAAATAAGGAATGGCAAATCTGCTAATCGGAAATTCAGGTGCAGCTTGATGACATCACAATCAGGAAGTGTGACTACCCATGCTGCACCTGATTGCCAGAAGCAGAGTGAGAGGCTGGGAGGAGAGCTGAGACACTTGTGCACTGCTTCTGAGTGAGGAGACACGGACAAACAGGACAAGCAGCAGGTGGAGAATGCCAGGAAAAGAAAAAAAAAGTTTAGTGAAAGGGAGCAGGAGGTGCTCATATAAGAAATGGTGGTGAGCCATGTGCTCCTGTTTGGCAAGCAATCACTGCGTGTGCCAGAGGCACAGAAAAGCAAAATCTGGGCAGACATACAGGAGAAGGTGAACGCCATCGGCGTGACCCACCGCACTGTAGAAGACATCAGGAAGCGCTGGTATGATATGTGCCAGAGATCCAAAGAAAAGGTGGCTGCAAAGCTGGCTGAGGCAAGAAAGACCGGTGGTGGGACGTCCACTGCTACTGATTCCACGCCTATGGAGGATTGGTTGAGGGCACCATGCTGACAGAGAGTGTGAGTGGCGTGGCTGACCTGGACAGCTCCGAACCCCAAAACACTAGACAATGTAAGAAGCATGCTATTACTCCCCTGATGCATCACCACATCACCCACACACCCAGGAAAGCCCCAGGCACCAAACATGAATGTAACTTCAGTGCATGCACACAAGCACACACAGCAATGCATTATGGGATATGTAGTCACATGCACCAAACAGTGGAGCAGTTACACCCAGCAAGATAGAATAAGAATGTGTGTATCAGGAAAGGCAACATACAGACAGATAGGACCCATGTAACTCCAAAATGTAACATTTATTGCATAACCAATGCGAGGCAGGACACCAAATTAATGTGTGCATTCACATTCACAGCACCACCAGACACACAGGAACCTATGGCAGTAGGGGAGGATGCATCCCACACTGAAGAACAGTCAGGGCAAGAGGAGCCGGAGGAGGGCAGCCCAGTAATTCCAGTGACACGCAGGCAACGCCTTGTAGTACACCACTCGAGGTAGATCCACTGGACACAAGTGTGGAGGATCAGCAAGTCCAGGGCCAGCGTGCCTCACTTCACACAGCACAGTCCCCTGCCCATCCCACTCCAGGAATGTCATCCAGGTGCAGGCCACAGCCTTCCACCAGCATAGCTGCTGTAGGCAAAGCAACGGTCTATGCAGGTATTAAAGGCAACATGCTAGAGGTACAGCGCCTGCAAGCAAAGACAATAAAATCAATGCAGCGCCAAACGAGGAAGGGCTTCATTGGCATGACATGTGCCCTGGAGGCACTATGCACAGAGATGTGGACAGACCATGCCGCCAGGTGCATGGAGAGACAGCACCTGAACACTCGCCTGGACATGTATACAAAGGTTGTAAACTGGCTGTCCACTGCCACATCAGTGCTGGCACATTGCTGTGTCAGCATGCAGCATCAGATGGCACACTGCTGCCAGGATGTAGATAGAGGCCTGGTGCAAGTTACATGTATGGTGGACCAGCTGCGGGCAGCAGCCACTGGTGGCACAGGACCCCTCAGCTCACTGAAGGAGGATGGGAAATCTAGCAGGAGCAGCATCACTCCACCCATCCCACAAGACAGAAGCTGAAGCTGAAGCTGAAGCTGAAAGGATTTGTAAAGCGCTCTGTGACCAAGCGGTTTCCTGGCGCTGGGAGGATGATAGTATCAGATGGGAGAGGCGGCCAGGGAATTAAAGGTTCGTGAAGGCTTGGACATACAGATGGGTTTTAAGAGCTTTACGAAATTGCAGATAAGCAGTGATGGACCTGATGGTGGGGGGGGAGACTGTTCCAGAAGCGGGGGGCAAGAATGAAAAATCTGGTGCCGCCGGTTCTGGATTTACGGAAGCGGGGAACGCAGAGGAGGGCCTGATTGGAGGAGCGAAGATTGCGAAGGGGGTGATAGTGGGTGATCAAGGAGTTAATGAAGGCGGGGGCAGTGCGGACCCGGGCCTTAAAGACTAGGCATCCCATCTTAAAGAGAGATCTCTGCAGGATGGGGAGCCAATGAAGGGATTTGAGGAGAGGGGTGGTATAGTGGGACTTGGGAAGCCGATGGATAAGGCGGGCGGCCTGGTTCTGGATGGTCTGAAGGCGCCGGAGCTCGTAGGCAGGGATGCCCACATAAAGGCAGTTCCCGTAGTCCAGCCGTGAAAGAATCATGGCCAAAACAATTATTTTGAGGGCATCAGTAGAGAAGAAGCGGGAAATCTTGCGAATGATCCTGAGGGAGAGAAAGCAGGATGAAACAACAGAGCTAACCTGGGGATGCATGGAGAGGTCCTGACTGATTTTGATACCCAGAGTTCTGACAATCCCTGAAGGAGCCGGAGGGGGGCCGAAGGTGGAAGGCCAAAAGGCAGACTTCCAGGAACTGTTGGCACCACCAGTCAGGACCAGCTCCGTTTTGTCCGGGTTAAGCTTGAGGGAATTTTGATTCATCCAATCAGAAATAAAAATAAGAACAGATTGGAACTTGAGGAGAGAGTCAGGGGCAGGGGCGAGATCAAAAACAAGCTGAAGGTCGCCTGCGTAATTATACACTGAGACCTCCATGTTGAGTAGAGAAATGATGAGGGGATAGATATAAAGGTTGAAAAGAAGGGGGGACTGGGACGAGCCTTGGGGGACCCCACAAGGCACAGACCGGGGGGGGGGCAGAGAAACCGGAGAGACGGACGGCCTGCGTTCTGCCCTGGAGGAAAGACGGGAGCAAAGAAAGGGTAGTGCCCTGGATGCCCGCTGCCCTGACACGGCGAAGAGGATGATGGAATGGTCGACCGTGTCAAAGGCAGCGGAAAGATCAAGGAGCAACAACGCCTGGGGAGAATCGGAATCCGCCTTGCTCTTCAGCTCATCAAGAACGGAGATGACCACAGACTCGGTCGAATGAGCTGGACGAAAGCCAGCTTGATGGGAGGCTAAAAGATGATTTTCCTCTATATAGGTCGATAGGCACGAAGTAATGTGGCTCTCCAGGATCTTACTTAAATAAGGGAGCAAAGAAATAGGTCTAAAATTAGCGGAAAGGGTGGGGTCAGAACCTGTTTTTTTTAGAATGGGAATGACTGCAGCTGATTTAAACAGTGAGGGAACTTTACCTTGGGAAATGGATGCATTAAGGAGGGATAGAGGGGGATCAGGGCAGCCAGAAAACAGCTCCCGTAAGATACGAGCCGGACCACAGTCAGTAGGAGAGCCTGACTTGACCTTCCCAAGGAGGACGAGGAAAGATTCCTGCGAGATGAGAGGAAAATGGTCAAGGGAGGAAAGCAAGGGAGGGAGGGGGGCAACGGGAAGAAGAGAAGAAGGTGGGGAGATATTCCGTTTGATATTATCAATCTTCTCGAGGAAAAAGTCGTTCAGGGAAAGGCAAAGAGATTGAGAAGGGATGGGATTAGGATTAGCTCTGTGTGATGCGGCCAAATTATAAACAATGGAGAAAATCTCCTTAGATTTATTAGCTGCTGACAGGATTTTTCCCGAGAAGTATTTCAATTTGGCTGAAAGAATAGCTCTCTTATAGTTTTTAAGAAGAGACCTGTAACGGTCCCTCAGAAGGGGGCAGTAGTTGCGCCTCCACTGGCGCTCTGACTGGCGAAGGGCCAGTTTGAGTTCTTTAAGGTCATTAGAGAACCATTTATTGGCTTTGTGGAGGCGACAGGCCTTGACCACCCTGAGGGGGGCGACCAGGTCACAGGAAGAGGACAGCCAGGTATTGAGCGAGTCGACTTGAGAATCAATAGGCAGGTCGGATAGCTTGGGAAGAGAAGTTGCCAGGGAGGAGTGAAGGGTGTTAAAGTCCACCCGGTTCCAATTCCGTGCTAAGATGTTCTTGGACAGAGGGGGCCTGTCAACGACTGAGAGATCAATGGAGAAGGAGATGATGGAATGATCCGACCAGGTACAGGGGAGGATGATGGTGGGAGATATGGTTCGACCAGCCGACCATATTTGGTCGAGAATATGGCCATGGACGTGAGTCGGGCATGAATGTGGGAGGTGAAGTTAAAACAACGGAGGGTATCGGAGAAATCTTTGGAGGTCTGATCTTCCCTGGGGTCACCAGTCCAATAGTTAAAGTCACCCAGTAGGAGAACAGATGAATTGTTAATGGCAAGAGTGGCCAGTAGATCTTGTAGAGCGGGCACAAAGTGGGGCATGGTTTGGGGGGGCGATATAGAAGGACAATAGTAAGGGGAGCTGAGAGGTTCGTTGAGCGGGCAACTAGGAAGTCCACATTGGGTATAGAAGGGTAAACCAAGGGTTGGAATTGGAGGTGAGACCGGATAATCATGGCCACACCTTAGACGTCATAGTGTGCGTCAGGAGAGAGTAACCAATGCCTGGCACACAGACGGTGAAGAGCCCTAAGTGGCACATGGCAATGGGTGAGGTAACCCATTGCACACTGACTCGTGTTTGTGGAAAAGACTTGCACTGTGTGTTTAACATGTGCGAGACATTTGGACTCACATAGTGTGCACGTCAGGCTGTGTGACGGAAACTTTCCTGCACTGAAGGAAATTAAAACACAGTTTTGCACCAATCTGTAGGATTGTGTCATCATTATTCACCTAGAAATAGTTCTGTGTGATCTCATCTCGCCTCTGGCGACCAGCAGCCGCACAAACACCACCAGTTGGCCTGAATCTTGGAGCTGGCCCCTCCGCATCTGATGAGTCTGAATCTGTGACCTCCGCTGGGGTGCCTTTACCGGTGGCGATGTTGTGTTGCATGGCACATGGGACCACAATTTTGCAACATGTCTCAGAGCTGTACTATAGTGGTCCTCCACTATTATGTAGGCAGCGGAAACAGCTCTTGAATATTCTGAATGTCCTCTCAATGGTACAGTGGGTGGCTGAGTGGGCACTGTTGCACCTCCGCTCCCCAGAGGTGGCTGGATTCAGGTACGGAGTCAGAATGAAGTCACGGACAGCATACACACTGTCACCTGCAGGGTAAGAAGTATCAGGTTATACTGTCCTGGCAATGCTGTGCTTTACTGGTGTGTCCTTGTGAGCAATGCATTTACCTAGGAGGTAGCCCTCACCAAACTCCCCATTTGTGAGTCATCAGTGAATACCACTGTGGCGAAAGAAGAATGAGTTGTGGGTGCTGCCTGGGTATTTTGCAACTATGTCAGTGATGATATGTTTGGCATTTGTTCAGGGAATCGTAGGACTTGCGATTCCTGAACACATACTCATTCTTTGAGGGGGGAAATAGCGACATGGGTCCCATCTATGCAGCCAATTACGTGGGGGAATTGTGCTATCTGGTAGAACTTCTGCTTGGTCTGGTCTAGTGCCTCTTGTGTGCTGGGGAATTGGATGTGGTGATGCAGCCTTTGTACCACTGTGACAAGGAAAGTGTTGAGGAAGCACAACAGTGCACTCTGAGAGACCCCTCCTTCTGTGGCTATCACCCCTTGAAAACTCCCTTAAGCCAGTAAGTGCAGTGACCTCAAGACCTGTACCTGGGTGGGGATGGTGTGTGTCCTGCGTGTGGGGTATTCTAGTATGGGTTTGAGCTCCACTATTAGGTCCAGGATGCTGTCTTCGTCCAGCATGTTGTTCACATGGATCTCCTCCACAGTCCGCTGGAACAGGGTAATGGGCGCTCTGAAGCTCCTTTCCTGGCGTCTCCTCTGTGCTGCAGCTCTGATTCGCAGCCTCCTGGCTATCACATACAGCCCAGCCATCGAGGAAAAGCCCTGTGGCATTGTGGGCATCTTTAAAAAGGTTGCACCTGGTTACCACCTCCTCAGACTTGGTGGTAATTGCGATTAGCAAAATTTCAAATTTCGCAAATGGCGTGTCACAGATTGCAATTCCGCAAATATATTTGCAGAATCTATGACTCGCAAAATTGCTAATCACTAATTTTGTGATTAGCCATTTTGCGCGCAGGATGGCTCTTATACATAAGGATTCTCTGTTTGCGATCGCAAAACAGTTTCATACATATGGCCCTTAGTTCCTTGATGCCTTGGGTGACTTGTTGCATGTTATAAATACAGATATCAAAAGCTTTGGCTCCTGACATAGGGTTCTAGGCAGGGATGGTTGTTGCCCCAACCACATGTCATCATGCTGGTGTGAGCAGTTCATAGCCTTCCCTCTATTCTTGATCTTAGTCATGACATTGCTACTGCCCAACCTCACTTTGACCACATCATTGCTCTCAAGACCTGCCTATAGCAGGTTCAGAAGGCAGCAACCTATCTGCTTAAGAGTGTCAATTACAGGGAGCCCATCTCCCATGGCTTTTCACAGTCACTGAATTAGGTCCTGTGGAGTGTCCCCGAGTTTTACTGTATGCCCTTGCTGAAATGATCACCCTGAAATTATCACTGTGGTATATGCTCACATGCTGTTCTTGGTGACAGCAACCTGCAGCCATTACTCAGTGACATGCTCTTATGTTTGCAATGCCATCAAGCTCAGATTCAGAAAAAAAGAATAGACTGTGAAGGGGCGTGGCTTGCGCGCCGCGTTGATATGGCGGTCTGCGCTTGAGCTCCGCGACGATCAGTGGCCGTCGGAGCTTTTTCAGCTGATTCCAGGAGCCCTATCTCTCGGGAGAGACGTCTTTGCCTGCATGAACACGCTGGGTGTATTTTACGATCTTTCTCCGTTTGTGACAGCTGGTGAAAGGATGTTTTTTTCCGGCTGGGTGCAATGCTCGGTATTTCCTGAGAGTGGCAGCCATCTTGCTTTCCTGTGACGGAGATTGGAATTTCTCCTCAGCTGACAGCGCGCTTGTCATACACTTGACAGGAATACGTTGGAACAGACTCTGGTTGGGTATTTATGACTCTTTTCGTGCTTTTTACGATGATTTTTCATCTGGTTCATGACTTTTTACCTTTTCAATATTAAAATGTGACAGCGCTTTATTTCACTGCGCAGTGGCTTATTTTGGAGGAGTTCTGCTATATTTTATTTTTTCCTCACATATGTTTGGCAATATTTTTTGCTCGGCCCTTTTGGTTGTGAAGGCGTTTTATTATTGCTTGTGACTGTCAATTTATTAGCGTGTTGTGGGCTTCCTCCCATTCTCCTGCTGTTCTTGAACACCTGCAGTGTGTGTGGCTTTGTCGCTTTTTGGGACGTTACCTTTATGGCTGAGAGTATGGGTTTGCCCTCAAATGCCAAGGATACCAAAGCCTCTTTAAAGAGATTGAAACAACCGTCTCCCACGCCTGAGTCTTCTCAGAAGGACACTGCGTCCACGCTAGAGTATTTTCTGACACGCTTGAATGATGTCCATGACATTGCTCAGTCAACCAAAACAAACACGGATATGCTGCAAGTTGAGGTGTCTGCCATAAGGAATGGATTTAAGGCTCTTTCCCTGCGTGTCTCCGCCACAGAGACACGTATTAGCGGTGCTGAAGATGTTGTGCAGAAACAATCTAGATCTATGGGCCAACTAGAACGTTCCATGGCGGCATTGAGGAGAGACCTCACTGAGCAAGAGGATCGCAATCGTAGATCCAACCTACGCATTTTTGGCCTTCCTGAGGAAGTTGAGAAAGAGGCTCTCTCAATGATTGATTTTATATCCAATTGGCTTCCTGCTACGTTGCACATTTCTTTCCAAAGAGACTTTGAGATAGAGCGGGCACATCGTGTCCCCACCTTCCGCTCCAAATCGGCCTCACAACCAAGGGCTATCATTTTTAAGCCACTGCGTCATCAGCATACGGAGCAAATTTTGGCGCACATGAGGAAGGTTAAGAATGTTTCCTGGAATGGCAATCGTATTTCCATTTCTCAAGACTTTGCCAGAGATACAGTGATAAGAAGGAAGGGCTTTCTAAACCTACGGAAGCATCTATCTGAGATGAATATCCCTTTTTCCTTCTCTGGTCCCTCGAAGTTTCGAATTACCTTCAAAGGCCGTTCTAGAGTTTTCGATGAGCCTGCGGACCTGGCATCCTTTTTGGACAATCAGATGGAGCTTCAGAAGGAGCTTCAAATGGACGCTTCGCGTACTCCTAGTACTTCCGGCACTTGAGATGGATGTCCAGGCCTGTCATGTGTTTGTTCTTCCTCAGATCTCTTAAGTGTGTCTTTTTATATCTGGGTGGTGGCATGATGGTCCACCGTTATTACTGCCTCTCTGTGTTCTGATGTTTTCTGTTTGATGTTGCCAATTATATGTGTGAGATGTTCTCTTTCTTCATTCTCACTACTCTTACTCCCTTTCTGCGGTTTCATTCGATACCACGTTTGAGCTATTCTCTCATTATTCTCTCTACTCTTCTGTGGGTTGCTTGTTTCTATAGTGACTCTATTGTGTTGGTTAGTCCTGTACCTCTTTTTTCTCTTGTTGCAGACGATTGTGTAATTAGAGGTGTCGTTTACATCTGTTGCCTCTGTGCCTGCGACAATATATGTCCGAGTAATGTGTTTGGCCTTTTTATGAGCTGTTAGGTTTGTCTCTTTCATTGGTGTAATGGTGTCTGTGTACACGAATATTGCTCTTTTTTTCGTCACTTAGCTTATATGCGATGTTTTAATTTACTACGATGTTGTGGTTCTTCTTCTTTTTCTTCGTTCTTTTCATACCTGTCCCCCTCTCCCTTTATGCTATAGGTTGCCAATGTCTCGGCGTACTTTCTTTGAGCCTTTTTCGATTCTTTTTGTGATACTGCTTAACTTTCTAGGTTACCTTTTACTTTGCCTGTCCTGTTAATGTTTTTTTTTTGGTTTTCTTGCTTTTTGGTTACCAGTGTTTTCTTTCAGTTTTCTTTTTCTTTCTTATCTTCATTCATGTTTCGGTTCTTTCCTTCTCTACACTTTCCATGATATTTCTTTGTCTTCCTGTTTATAATTGGCCTTTCTTTCTCTTGGTTCCATCCAATGTGAGTTTGATTGATATATTTTTGTGTGCCTTTTGCTGTTATGTATTTTGACTCTTCCATCACTTATTTCTTTCCGGTACTGTCTTATGGATTGTTACAGGTATTGCTACAATGCTCCCTATTCTTTCCAGTTATGTATCTAGTGCTATGCTTCTTATACCTGTCTAATTCGCTTATTTATTTTCTGTTTGTTCATTTAATAAATGCTTATTTCTTTCCTTAATGTATAATTTTACTAGATTTAAGGTTTCTATCACTAGTGCAGTTTACAGTTCTCTAATATTTTAATGACTCTTCAGTTACATTTGCCATATTCTCACATGAATTCCTACATCACTCATAACTGCTCTACGAATTTTACGTCCATTGATTGATTTATTGTTTTCTATCGCTTTTTGCATAGTGCATATATGATTTAACTCCTTCTATGTATTGTTCCCCGATAGATATATTGCTTCTTCTAGATGTACTTTATTTACTCTTCACATGTCTATATACCTATCCATTATATTGTTACATGCATATTATACACAGGTTGTTCTCAGAATTTCATATTGATATAGCTTATAATCCTCTACTTTATCGTTATTCCATAGTCATGTTTTCTCTCTTCCCTATTAAGTATACTTCGTCCTGCTATACAGTGGGCTGTAGATTGCTGATTTCTATTATATTTGCTCCTTATGACGGCTCCCCTGGTTGTCGTCCCACGTTTCCCCCTATATATGACTTTGGTCTTTTTCAGACCCTCTCTGCTGGCTCTTCTCTTTCTTCTTTCTTCTTCTTCCTTTTCTCTTTTCTCTTTTCGGATTTCCCCAATGGTTTTTCCTTTTTGCACATTGCTGTTGAATTCTTGGATGTTTGTCTTCATATGGGTTGCTTTCTATCTATTATTTTTAACCTATGTTATTGTTTTCTATACTAGTCGATGCCTGGCTTGAATGTGTTATCCCTTAATGTTAAGGGCTTAAATCACCCTGTGAAACGATCCAAGATCTTGGATTATTGCAAATCTCTCTCTTCAGATTTAGTCCTATTTCAAGAAACAAAAATATCTGCCAAAGAAGCATTATTCTTGAAGAAGGATTGGGTTTCAGATGTTGTGTTTTCTGATGCGTGTGGCAAAAGAAATGGGGTTGTCACTTTGGTTTCCAGGAACTCAGGATTGTCCATTGTTTCTTCTGATCATGATTCTGAAGGTCGTTGGTTATTAACTAGATTGTCTGATGGTTCTTCTGATCTTTATGTTATGAACATCTACGCCCCTAATAAGGATGATCCGGCCTTTTGGAAATCAGTTGCCAAAAAATTGAATGATACGCCTCACTCTGGTAACCTTGTTGTTGGGGGAGATTTTAATTTGGTAATGGATCCTATTCTTGATAGGAATTCAGCTTTTCAATTTCGCCCTCCAAAATCCCATAAGCAAATGCTTAATATGTGCTCCCTTTCTCATCTGCAAGACATATGGCGCCTCCATAATCCTACGGGTAGCGATTTCTCTTTCTTTTCTTCGCCTCATTCTACCTTTTCTCGTATTGATTACTTATTAGTTCATTCTTCTCTTGTTCCTGCTTCCTCCTCTCCGATTATTCATCCTATTCTGATTGCTGATCATGCCGCGGTTACTTTTAATCTCTTGTCCTTTGCTCCCAAATCGAAAGCTAGGTCTTGGAGGTTAAACACAGAACTTTTATATGACACTACCCAGGTTGCTGAATTTGCTAGCGCGATTGACACTTTTTTTCTGGAAAATGAAGGTTCAGTCTCCTCCCCGATTGTTCTCTGGGACTCGTTCAAATGCACTTTCCGAGGCCAGGCTATTAAGTGTATGTCTAAAAGGAATGCTGATATTAAAAAAGAACTTGCAGATCTCGCTACCGGCATTAAAACTCTGGAATCTTCCTTTCGTCACTCTAAAGATACATCTTGCCTACAGTCAATTAAGCTCCTAAAATACAAATACAACACCATAGTTACCAAGAGAGCCTACATTGGGGTTCAAGCTCAGAAATCCCAGAGATTATTGTTAAAAAATAGAGCTGGAAAGATGCTCGCAGCTACGTTAAAATTCCAAGATTCTTCCTTTAAGTATTCCCAAATCTCTTCTATTACTGATCATCTAGGTGCTAAAAAATTTCAGACCGGGGAAATTCTTGAGGTTTTTCGTGATTTTTACAATAACCTGTACTCACCTTCTGATCAGGCCTCATTTGAACAATGTCAAGAATTTTTAAAATCTGTTCCTATGAAATCGGTTTCTCTGGAAGATACTACTCTTTTGGGTGGCCCTATTACTACTGATGAAATTACCTCCGCAATTAAGGCTACTCGTTCGGGAAAAGCTCCAGGGCCTGATGGTTACCCTATTCTTTTTTATAAAACCTTTCTTCCTGTGATTGTTCCCAAGCTTCAGTCTGTGTTTGATGCTTTTATTCAGAATGGATCTGTCTCTGGTACTGCGGCGGATGCTACGATCGTGGTCATCCCTAAAGAGGGAAAAGACCATTCAGATCCCAAAAATTTTCGCCCCATTTCCCTTTTGAATATGGAAGCTAAGATCTTTGCTAAGATTTTGGCCAAGAGATTAGAATCCCTCATTCCTACATTGGTACATTCCTCTCAAACTGGTTTTGTGAAAGGCCGTCTTGCACGTGACAATATTCGCACATTCTGTCACATTCTTGGAGCTGCCAAACGTTCTACTCTCCCAGCTGCGGCCTTGGCGCTTGATGCTGAAAAGGCCTTTGATAAGGTTTCCTGGCCATTTCTGCGGGCTGTCTTATATGCACATAATCTTGGTGACTCCTTTATTAACATGGTCATGTCCTTATACGCTCAGCCCAGAGCTAATATACGAGTTAAGGGCACCAGACAGGGATGTCCCTTATCCCCTCTTTTATTTTTGTTATCCATTGACCCTCTCCTTAGATTGATTGAGCTGAATCCGGATATTAAAGGTTTTTCGTTTGGTCCTCACTGCATTAAAACTGCTGCATATGCAGATGACGTCCTTATTTTTTCAGACGATATTGCCGTGGCTATACCTGCTATCTCAGATACGATTGCACTTTTCTCAAAGGTTTCTGGTTATACCTTAAATAAAGAGAAAACAGAGTTGTTTCCCTTGAATGCCTATCGCTTCCCCACACATATGGGTTCTGCTGGCTTCAAATGGCAGTCTAAACACTTAAAATATTTGGGTATTTATTTCTGTTCTACTTTATATGACACAATTGCCTATAATGAAAACCAGACTATTCTTAAAGTTCGCCGTCTTTTAGATACCTGGTCACCGAAACACATTTCTTGGTGGGGTCGTCTTCAGACTCTTAAAATGATGATTACACCCATTGTTAACTTTGTATCCTCCATGCTTCCGGTGAAACTTTCAGATTCCTTTTTTCATGAAGTTGACGTTTTGACGTCAAAATTTTATGGAATGATAAACGAGCGAGAATGGCTTATAAATTCTTACGGAAGCCCTATGATATGGGAGGGGTTAATCTGCCTGACTGGGATAAATACCAAACTGCCTTTTTGGCTTCCCAAGGTGCTCTTTGGTTTTCTTGTCCCTTTAATCATGTGCCTTCCTGGCTGTTCATAGAGCAGGAATTGGCTTCTCCATTACCGACTGCATCTTTTGGCACTGCGTCTACCTTATCTATCCCTTTTCCCCGCTCTATCATTTTAGACACTATGTCTGCGGTTCAAAAGGTGGACAAGCTGGTAGCGTTTCCACTTCATAAATCTAGATGGTCGTCTATCTGGCGGAATTCTAACATTAAAATTAATATTGATCCTTCCTTGATTTCCTACTGGGCGACTAAAGGGATATCGTTGGTTAAACATCTTTATGGTCCTAACGATGAGCCTCTACCCTTTTCCTCTTTAGCTCAACAATTCTCCTTAACTAATTTAGATTTTTATACTTTTCTTAAAATAAAGGTGGCACTTGCTAGGGTACGTCTTCATCTCACTTCTTCTACGGTTACTCTTTTTCATATCTGGTTAAAATCTGGTCATGTAGCCTCAAAGATTTATAAATTTTTATCTACGTCTTCTTCTTCCTCTCATACGGTTGCTCAACATAAATGGTTACATCATTTTGAACATAGTGTCATTGAACATATTTCTTCGGATACATGGCAGATGATTGGTAAACTTTCTCTTCGCAACAAACTCGCCCCATCGTTAATGCAATCTAAATTTTTCTCTATCAATCTTTTTCATTGGACACCTGTGCGCCTACATTCGCTCAATCTCAAAGAAGATAATTTATGCTGGAGTTGTGGCTTATCGCCAGGAGATTTTTCACATATGTGTTTTAACTGCTCTTTACTCCAACCCTTTTGGGACCTCATTCATAAGCATATTATGCTCATCTTTGATATTAAATTTCAACTTTCTCTCCCATTAATTTTATTAGGCCCTCTTGCGGCTTCATCTCCTCTCCCCTTGGAGCACATGGAGCTACAATTATTGGATCTTCTATTGTCCGTTGCTGTGAAAGTAATTCTTATGGACTGGAAATCCTTCTCCTCTGTTTCGTATCATACTTGGTGGGCTTGGGTTTCCTTCCTACGCAGTGCTCATACTTCGGTTGACCAAGCTCATCTCTCCCCGTCGATTGCTAGTGGGGTTTGGACTGCTCTAGACAATTACATGGATTTGTCATCACAAGGGTTGGTTGACCAATATCCCTTTCGTATGTCTGGTTGACTGGCGTCTTGGTTGTTCAGATTTACTTCCTATTTTTAAGGGTTATTCATTGGGGAATCCTTCTTTCCTTTTTTCCCCTCTTTCTTCTCTGTATCCTCTTTTTTCCATCTGCTCCCTCTTAATCTCGCTTTTCTTCCTTCTTTTTCTGCTTTCTTCTTCTTCTGATTCGATCAACTGATAGTGATACATTTGTGAATGGTTCCATATATGCTAAACTGCTTGGTCTTCATGAATGCCTATTTTTATTTCGGGCAGATTACTTTTATTTATTATATATGGATGCATTTCATATGTTTTATTATTGGATTTCATCTTCTGATGGTCTGTTTTATTGCTCTCAAATGTATCACTTTATTTATATTCTGTATCTTCATTTGTTTATTTATAACAATAAAAGCGTTTGAAATCAAAAAGAATAGACTGTGAAAAACATGGTGTGCAGAGAATTATGTATTAAATGTTTTCTGTTGTCTAGCTAATAGACGATGCTGGCTGTATGCACTAGGAATTGTTGTCTTCCTACAGTAATTGGGGCAAACAGGCTGGCCAGTAAAAAAAGACCTGTCTCAAAAGCAAACAAGACGTTTACAGTCAATGAAGCTCAACGTTGTAATGGATGATCGCATTTGCTGGCCTTTACAGCAAAGGCAGTTTCACGCCTGAAGGAAGGCACTTCTGGAAGCTGCTGCTGCTTTGCTGAAAAGGTTAAGCAGATGCATTCCCATTATTTCTCAGCAATATCTGTCCCCACTTGACACAAGTAGTGAGATAGCCAGACATGTTCATGATGACAGGACATACTCTTGAACCTAAAGTGTCATTCAGATCAGGATTCAGAGGGAGACTGCTGCCGCATGTTCATACTATAGGGACACCTTCCTGCAAATAAACACTCTTAACAGGTGATTTGTTCAAGCCATGTGTGCTGCAGAATGCAGCACACGTGGAGAGAGCAATATATGAGGAGCAAAAAGCATTTCTCTTCCTATCACCTGTTTAAGACCAGGTATTTCCTGGTCTGAGCGCTGCCCCATACCTTGTAAATATGGGGCAACATCAAATAACAATGGGTGTTGTGGTGGAACGCCCACTAAAACACGCACTGCCCGTCCCTTTCTCACTTAGTGTTGTGTGAATAGGTCAATCATTTACAAGGTGGCGTTGAGCCACGTTAAGTGGCTTAACGCTGCCTTGTAAATAGGGCAAAGGACTTAACGGCACCAAAACATCACAAAAAGTGATGTTCTGGTGGCGTTAACTCCTTGGAAATATGCCCCTAATAATCAGTCCCCAAGGGCTTGATTTAGAGTGGGGCGGATGGCATAAATCACAAATGTGGCGAACATTCAGTCTGGTGATCATACTTCATCATCGGGCATCTCGTGCTCGTCAAAGCATACTCTAATGGTGTGTGGGCCCTTCATTAGAGGCTGAGGGGAATCTTTATTTGAAGGAAATTCAGAGAAGGGTAATTTCATATAAAAAACCCTACCACCTACCAAGAAGAGTTTATTATATGGCAGAAGGGGGATGGTTAAAAACAGTAATAGAACAGATAAGACTCAAATATGGAACTCCTGTATTATTAGGTCGACATGCTTCAGCCATCATGTGGCCCAAGAAGGGTCCCGGGCTTCCTTCAGGACCAAAAGTAGACTCGAAGTGACCCTATTTATATTTATCTAGCTGCATACACACGCACATAGATACAATACAAGATCTCTAATTTCTTGTCCGGTCAGTCCACAAACATTCCCCTTTAACATTGGTCCCCAACTGAGGGCGAATCCTACTTCATGGAAGAGGGGAGAGAGGGAACCTTATGGTCACACATTCGTCAAAGGTCTACCCCATTTATGGCACCTATTACGTGATACGATCTCCTCCCGAAGCACTATCCAGTCTGCCCTACTGCAAGTCCATTATAGTCTATGCCATTGTAATAGAGTGGACAGGACATCTGCCACATTTGTGATAGAGTATCTCGCTTGCCAAACTCTAAGGGCCCGATGTAGGTGGCAAATACCGGTCGGAAACGGCCGAATTCGGCCGTTTCCAACCGGTATTTGGCATCTTGAGATGTAGGGGGCCAGATTTTACAGATTCTGTAAATTAACCGAATCGGTAAATTTACAGAATCTGTAAAATACCGAATCGGTATTTTTACCGATTCGGTACCTTCCAGATGTAGGTGGGACTCTTCTGAGTCCCACAGGCCTTTAGGAGTCGGTATTTTACCACCCAATCCAATTTGGTGGTAAAATTCTGAATCCAGGTGTGCATGCACATCTGTGCATGCACACCTGTGCCATGTGACACACAGACATGCCCTTAGGGCATGTATGTTTGCCACATGGCACACAAGCCTGTAATCGGGGTGCTAGAGGGTGTCAAAGTGACACCCCCTGCACCCTTGCAAGAATAGGTAATTACAGAATCGGTAAATACCGATTCGGTATTCCACATTGATTCCTATGGGCTTCAAGGAAATACCGAATCATACAGATTCTGTATTTATTTACCGAATCAGAATTACCTACATTCCCCCCCCTCTAATTTACCACTTCTTAAATACCGAATCGGCATGATTCGGTATTTTAGAAGTAGTAAATTAGATTTATCTACATCAGGCCCTAGATATGGCCTTTTGACATGAAGTACCGATTCTGAAAAACAGAAAAAGAAGTCATTCTGCACTTGCATCCTTGCCATAATGCAAAGGTGGCAGCAACATGTCCTATCAAGATACTATGGGGTCTCTACTATCTAAATAAACTTAATCAATTCTTAATATGGTTATTCTGGGCATTGTAATACAAACAGAACAGCAAGTGCAATCCAGTAGGATCCAATTGACTTTGAATGCAGTATTAGGTACTGTGTGCCAAATATGCCTGGATGCATTTGCTGTGCTACATTGTGTCTGACAGTACATTTTGAGCTGCTGCAATTAGATTAAGGGCCAGGGTGGACCCAACCGTACTCTCACCACTCCACCATAGGTTAAATGCCAGCCTTTGAGTTTGCACAGTATTAGGTCACAGTAATACTCAGGGCTTAATTATGATGGTTCGCAGTTTAGAAGCAGAGAATAACTGATTCATGTTGGTAATTGGCCCTGAAAGCCCAGTCATTAGTAGATTGAGTCCCCAGACTGGGTAACAACAACATGAAACCACAGTATTATTGAAAGATTCCCTGGGGGTGGAGGGGGGAGTACTAGTATTTTATAGGTTATTTTTACCTGGATAATGGGGGTTCATACTTCCTGCGCTCACTTACGTACTTCTATCCTTTTCCCTAGTAAGTATACTGGGGGTAGCAAAGTGAAAAGGCAGGGTGCTGTTAGGTAAAGAACTTAGCTAAAGTGAACAGAGCAAGTGTACCTCACGCTGTGTTCCTTATCCCCAATGTAACAAGACATGTGAACAAACATATACATGCGAGGTGCCATTTCTAAGAACAAACAAACAATGTCACCTGCAAAGCATAATGATTCATTTTAAGTAATTTATTTACCTTATAGCAGCATTGATTCAAAAGAGATCAATAGGACCTTTCCTTCCAAATAGTTCTGCGTATTCCTAGAAGGCCTAGCAAGCCCAAGATCACGAAAAAGCACTACAATAAGTAGAGGCTACCCAAAATCCTAAGGAATCTGGGTCAAATAAAACTAATGTCACAAGAGGGGGTTGTAATGTGCAAATAATGTTTCTTTTGAAAAAAAGCAATGCCCCTGGAAGACATGTGGAAATGAAGGAAAGCAATGAGGGTCAAGCACTACTTGTAACACCCTTACTTGATGTGATATTGATTTATGTATTAGTCTAAAATGTATGTATACCTTGGGGCGGCTTTACTAAACGTTCAGGCAAGGCAGCAAAGCAAGTTGCTGTGATAAACTGTGAATGGGAGAGAGCTGAACAGTGCAATATTTGCAAAGATATGGCACTGTTCATCTCTCCCCTTGCGCTCTTTTTCGCTGCATAGCACCAACGCTGGCACCCTTGCGCCATGATGCAAGAGTGCCTGTGAGTTGGGTTGAACAGATTTTGTGCAGCAAGGGATACCTTGCTGCACAAAAACTATTCATAAAGGCTGATTCCTCCTTACCGGGTGCTGCAGAATGGTCCTGCAAGAGGTGCAACTCAGCCAGAGCGAATGATTTGCATATGTTTCTTGAATGGCCCGGTTTGAAAGTATTCTAGGAGAACATAAGTGCAGTGATGCCAGAAATTGCTAACAGAGAAATTAAGGTAAGCCCTCAATTAATCATGTTCGGAATATTAAAGGAAAGCAAAATACACTTGCTCACTTTGCTACTGGATTCAAGACAGCCTGGCTGATGAGGCGTGTTACCCCGAAACTGGTCCCAGGATGCTTGTTTCTGTTTCAGGGAAAACCTGGCTTGGCAGTTCTGGCTGGAATGTTCCCATAAGGCACATGGTCAAGACTGATTTGCAAATAACTGGGTCTGAACAGAGGTGGCAAAGTGCGCTAAAAAACAATGGTGGATTCAACACAGATCTGTGACTTGTGAGTGTCTGAAAAGTTTCAGTGATCCATCTATCATCTCCTCGTGTCTGCTGTGTTTGCCCTAAGTTGGCAGGGTATGCCCAGACGTGGGTCCCTTGCTCACTTTGCCACTGGATTCAAGCTAGCCTGGCTGATGAGGGCTGTAACCCCAAAACTGGTCCCAGGATGCCTGTTTCCGGTTCAGGGAAGACCTGGTTTGGCAGTTCGGGCTGGACTGTTCCCATGAGGCACAGGGTCAAGGCTGAATTGCATATAGCTGTGTCTGAAGTGAGGTGGTGAAGTGAGCTAAAGAATGATGATGGATTCAACCCAGATCTGTAAATAAGGGTGAGTGTCTGAAAAGTTTCAGCGCTCTGTCCATCATCTCCTTGGGTTTGCTTTGTTTGCCCTAAGTTGGCAGTGTATGCCCAGATGTGGGTCCCTTGCTCACTTTGCCACTGGATCAAAGCTAGCCTTGCTGATGAGGGGTGTTACCCTGAAACCGGTCCCAGGATGTTTGTTTCCGGTTCAGGGAATACCTGGCTTGGCAGTTCGAGCTGGACTGTTCCCATGAGGCACAGGGTCAAAGCTGATTTGCATATAGCTGGTTCTGAAGTGAGGCGGTGAAGTGAGCTAAAGAACGGTAATGGATTGAAACCATATCTGTAACTAGGGGTGAGTGTCTGAAAAGGTTCAGTGCTTCGTTCATAATCTCCTTGTGTTTGCTTTGTTCGCCCTAAGTTGGCAGGGTATGCCCAGATGTGGGTCCCTTGCTCACTTTGCCGCTGAATTCAAGCTAGCCTGGTTGATGAGGGGTGTTACCCCGAAACTGGTCCCAGGATGCTTGCTACTGGTTCAAGGTAGACCTGACTTGCCAGTTCTGGCTGGACTGTTCCCATGAGGCACAGGGTAAAGACAGATTTGTGTATAGCTGGGACTGAACTGAATGATGAGGGATACAACCCAAATCTGTGAACAGGGGTTAGTGTCTGAAAAGTTTCAGCACTCCGTCCATCATCTCCTCGTGTTTGCTTTATTCGCCCTAAGTGTGCAGAGTATGCTCGGACGTGGGTTCCTTTGAAAGTATTCTAGAAGAACATAAGCGCAATGATGCCAGAAATTGCTAACAGAGAAATGAAGGTAAGCCCTCAATTAATCATGTTCAGAATATTAAGGGAAAGCAAAAGACACTTGCTCACTTTGCCACTGGATTGAAGCTAGCCTGGCTTATAAGGGGTGTTACCACGAAACCGGTCCCAGGACGCATGTTTCCTGTTCAGGAAAGACCTGGCTTGTCAGTTGAGGCTGAACTGTTCCCATGAGGCACAGGGTCAAGATTGATTTGCATATAGCTGGGTCTGAACTAAGAATTGGTTAGAACAAATTAAAAATATGTGCTCGAAGGACCGAGCAAGCTGTAATTATAAAAGTAAATCCAATGTTGGGCTCCCAGTGATTGAATGGTTGAGAGATAGAAATGAAAGGGTCCAATGATTAATAACATCTGTGCTGATTGCATCTGTGCCAGAGGAATGACATAAGACCCTCCACTAAAGGAATAGCCCCACCAGTTGTGTAGTGTGGTGTAAATGTTTAAATGACTATTGTTGATGATTGGGTCAAGATCGCATGGTGATGAGGACTAAAACATCTAAAGAAAAACAAAATAAAAAGAGCAAGTAACGAGGAGAAATAAAGATATTTCTCTTCCTTACACCAGCCACAGGGAGTTGCTCCATTTTGGCACAAACCTAGGTTTTCTTATCTTAGTAAATCTGGGGTTGCATCAAAATCCTTGGGTGGATGCAAATGAATACTCATGCTGCACCTATGTAAAGCCTGCCCAAAACAAGGCAATGCAAAGCATCTCAGAATACTGCCTTACATTACTTTATTTTTAGCAAAGCTGCGCAAAGACACACAATTTGCACTTGTACATTCGAAAAACCATTTTGCATCATGGCTTCGCCGAAAAAGTGGCACAACCGCAACTCAAAAAGTTATTTAATCTGGCCCCTTATTTTCAAATCCCCTCATGTGTACAGGTTACTTTGCTTCATTAGTATGCAGTTTATTCATAAATGAGCTCTGAAATAATACACCAATTTCGGGTACCAGTACAATAGGCCCTCTAAAGCTCTACCAAGAGTATTATTGTTCTCAGAATAATCACAATTTGTAGCATTACTTTCCTTTCAAGACAGCAGCTAGGAAACCATTCGGAGATGGAACAATTGGTACCAATGACTCTTTGGACAAGTTACAGGGACTAGCAGAGACCATGAATATTTTTATCCTCAAACCTTACAGGATAACAAAGATTGTAGGGGCAGTGCTAGCACAGAACAACTTTACCTTGTGGGATATTTGGAATCAGACAATACTAAGGGGCACATTGGGATGGCAGGCGGACTTTGTCCGCCTGCCATCCTGTCGTAAAAAGGGACCGCCCGCCATAAGGGCTGGGGTCCCGTGTGTGCCATTAGGATGCGCCCGCCACAGTGGCGGGCCCATCCTGCATCCCTAACATTCTGGCAGGCGGTGCACTCAGCATCTGTATACCCACATTCTAATATGACTGGCGGTGTCTTTCAGACACCGCCACCATATAGAACCATTTTCCACCCGGTCGACATGTCGACCGGGCGGAAAAGCGGCGGACGGTCTTTCCGTCCGCCATGGACCCCCCAGCCATTATAATATGGAGGGGGGTCATTTCGGCATGGATGGCGGGAGCGATCCGCCTGCCATCCTAATGGGGCTATAAGAGTCTTGCATACAACCAGGGCAGAATAAGGTAACTGAAATGACCACTGGTTATTGCATGAGCAGTCTTGTATTAACAATAACTCAGTTACAAGGCCAAAAGAAGATCTAGATATAACCACCTCTGCCGGTGAACCCAAACAAAGAATGACACCCGTTGTACAATATTTAAGGGTCAGACAAAAGCTACAATCTATCGAAACGCCAATGCATATTAAGGACGATAACGTGACCTCTTTAAGACTGGTAAAATCTAATCAGGAGGTTATATCTACCAGGGTTGTTCAAGTTGATAACAAAGAAGAGTCATTGCATCTCCCCCTCTCAGGCAACCCCATACGTCATCGTATTGAAAAATGTTCCTAGGCTAGATGATAAAAACCGTGAAACATATGATTCATTGAAAAATCAAGTGGTACACTAATATGTAATTACAAAATCGAAGTCAGAGAAGTACAACAACCAACACAGTTGTTTAGGGATTAAGGTCTTTGCTGTCTTCAGAAATTGAAGATTTTTATGGGCGGAGAATACGGTAATGGTGTTTTTGGCTCCCAATAAATAGTGTCTCCAATGCTCAAATGCATCTTTAACTGCCAGCAATTCCTTTTCAGCTATGGTGTAATTGATCTCGGCTGGACCTGGCTTTCAGGATCGAAATGCCATCGGATGCAGTTGTCCAGTATCCCAGTGCCGTTGTGAAAGCATTCCTCCAATGGCTTGGTCGGAAGCATCAGCTTCCACAAAGAAGGGTTCAGTGGGGTCTGCATGTAACAAAATTGGGGCTGAGGTCAAACTTTTCTTTAAGCACATAAAGGCTTGTTCAGCTTCTGGTGTGAAATTTCACTCCCTTCTTCAGTAAACGAGTGATGGGAACAATCAATTGTGAAAAACCTTGATTAAACCGCCGGTAGAAATTGGCAAACCTAAGAAATCTCTGGATCTCCTTTACATCTTTTGGAGATGGCCAACTCTCCACTGCTTGCACTTTTCCGGGCCCATGGTTATGCCTTGAGACGATAGGATGAACCCCAAAAATTCCACATGAGGAGAGCTGAAAATGTATTTCTCAAGCTTGACATAGAGATGGTGAGTGCGAAGATGTTCCAACATCATTCTGACATGCCATCGGTGGTCCTGAAGATCGTGCAAGAAGATTAGTATGTCATCCAAATATATAACTGCAATTTTGTCAATCAAATCTCCCATCACGTCATTGATGAAATGCTGGAATACAGCAGGCGCATTGCAGAGACCAAAGGGCATCACTCTGTATTCAAACAACCCAAACTTGGTTCTGAACGCCGTCACCAACTCATGACCCTCTTTCATACGGGCCAAATGATAGGCCTCGCATAGATCTAGTTTAGTAAAAATTCGGGCCTCCCTTATTTGATCCAAAAGGACGGAAATTAAAGGAAGGGCTAATGATTTTTGACTGTGACTCAGTTCACTGCTTGATAGTCGATGCCAGATCTTAAAGTCCCTTCTTTCTTAGGGATGAAAAATAACGGGGAAGAGACCGGAGATTGGGAGGGTCTAATAAACCCATTAGCCAAATAATGGTCCAAATATTCCTTAAGATGGTTATTTTCAGCTTCGGTTAAAGCTTATATTCTGCTACATGGAAGTACGGCTCCTGGCTCTAAATTGATGACACAGTCGTAAGGACGATGAGGAGGCAAGTGTTCAGCTTCTTGCTCACTAAATACTTCCTTGAAATCTTGATATTCCGTTGGAATTGCCATGGAGTCAATTACTCCAATTGACTGTCCTCCAAAAGATAACAACGAGGCTTGTGAAGGTTCAGTAATCTCCTCTGGAGAGTAATAACAATGTTCCGAACAAAAGGTGGATTGCATTTTAACATTTCGATTCTCCCAATCAATGGCAGGATTTTGAATTGCTAGCCAAGGCAATCCCAAGATGAGCTGAAATTGGGGCACATCAATAAGGTTAAATTGAAGTATTTCACAATGACCATCAGACTGAATAAGTTCTGAAGGCTCAGTGTGGCTGGTGATTGGACCCGAAGACGAATTGGTGCCATTGACTGCACAAACCGGTTCACTTCTTTCCGTACAGATAGCTTGAACTCCAATTCATTGAGCATATTTGATGTCACTGAAGTTACCCTTGGCTCCCGAGTCCAACATAATGGCCACTCCAGTGATTTATTGGTCATGGAACTTAAGTGTCATATGTAAGATCAAGTGAGGAGTCAAGGTCTGTAAAGTGTTGATAATCAGATGAGAGTCTGGGATTGTCTTCTCTTCTTTCGCTATCAGAGCGACCCCTTCTACTGATGGTTTTGGGCGTTTCCCTCACGGGGAATTTGGGTCGTATTGGACATTCCTTCACTAGGTCCCAGAAGCGCCACAATATAAACACAATTTCTTTAACCGACGTTGTTCTTTTCCTTCTATACTCAAGGGACCACGGACCGCTCCAATCTGCATTGCTTCCACGTCAGTACTCGACCAACCTTCTGACCTGATTCTGTCAAAGCGTGGAAAACTCATCCTGAACTCTTTCTTCTTTTTGCCCTTCGCTCCGAACAACAAAAGTCAATTTCTAAAACTAAGTCAACTAAAGCAGAGAGCTCAGTAGGATGATTAGGAATTTGGGCTAATGTATCCTTGATCTCATCTCGCAGCCCACAATAGAAGAGACAACCTCATTGTTGAGCTCACGATCCTTAATCAGTAGTATATACATTAAATGGACGACAATAGCAACAAACCAAAATCTAAATCATAATGCAATTTATTGTACTTTGTTGTAGCTGATGATATATTGATTACATTTGTAATGATACAATTCTTGACAGAAGAGGTTGCTCCAAGAGGGAACGTGCATAGGAGAGTAATGCTCAGTGTGATTTAGTGAGAGGGAGAAGTAAAAAGTGAAAGGAAGGCACTTTTCATTATTTAACAAAGTGGGACTGGTTGTAAATCACCGTCCTAGTAGATCTAGCCACATTTATACAGTTTTTGATTTGAGTTCCTTGGACACGGTATGGGTCTCATATAAGTTGTCTAGGTTTTTCGGGGGGGTCGACATTTCGACCCGACTTAGGGCTTCAGGGGTGGTTGCAGGCCTCGGCCGTGTGGGTCTTCATCAGGACAGGGGTGGGGTGTGGGAGTACAACCTGGTTCAAGAGGGCTTTGTCACCTAGAATGAATGGGACTGTAGTCAGGTTTGTTGCAAGCGGTAACGGTGGTTATAATTAAATTAATTACCCAGGCTGTTGGAGCTGGCTTACCATCAGCGATATATGTGAAGCGCAGACCCGGTGCACACCAATGGTGTGACCGTTGGGGCAATCCCAGCTGGTGATTGCACAAGGTAGCTAGAAGGAATTAATCAAAGGAGCAAGTAAGTTACCCTAAATTAAAGAATAGATGTTTACCATTTACTATGCGTTGGGTTAGGACACCGAGACATACCTCAGATACTTGTCCGAATAGGGAGGCCGTCTTAAACTTGAATCAATCAAGGTCGAGTCTTGGGCAACTGCAGATAATTAAAATGTAGAGAGAGGGACATTGATCACTCTCTGCATGTGGGTAATTAAGAGTTCAAACGTCCGACTCTGAAAGCGGTCTCGAGAGTCACCTTACCTTGTACGATTGGCTTTTTGTGTGCACGTTCAATTCCAGCACACATGTTTTTTGGCAAAAGCGGCTAAATCCGCCTTACTGATGTAGCTGCGTGTACGTAGGCGGGCGTACCGGCGCTGCTGCTGTCATGGTGAACAGACTAGTGGTGGCAGAGTTGCCAGTGAGCACGTATTTGGAAGAAAGTTTCAACGATCAGTGCGTACAGTAATTGTAAATTATTGCGGGCAACCCAGAACGATTACTTCATAGACCAACATATTTAGGAAACAACAATGTTAGCGCAATTACGGTAATATTGAGACACGTGTAACATCAGTGCGTGACATACTATTTACATAAGTTATACATTAGATCTCCACAGTGATTCTATCTTTGTGTAATGAAGCCTACGGAAACATTTAAGGCTGTGTGTCCCCACACGATAAGTTAAGAGTACATTGAATACAAGATAGGTTATGTCTTCCCCTAGGGATTGGTTCACCATGTACATTTCGGGTTTGTACATAACGGGCAAAGATGAACAATGTACATTTGGATGGCCGCATATCCGAGACATCGAGGTAACGTGATTGAGACTAAATAATGTGTGTGAACAATAGTACAGTGCTTGAATTAACAAAAATTAAAAACATATTTACAATTCATACGGTAGGAACAGCACATCAGTAGTACCTCCGCAGGAGGTTCTCGTGCCTATACATAGCAGATAGTGAATTACCACAGGATTTATCTACAGGGTACAGTTTTGGTGTTGTGAAGGCAGAGGGAGGGTAACCTGTCCGTTTATCGGGTAAGTGTAGGTCCACACCAGCAAACCGGTTTAGGCATACAAAAGAGTCTGTCTACGGGCTATGTGGAGTGGTCAGGCATTATCCATTATTAAGGACCGATACCAGTCTGCTAATTTCCTCCGATTCATTGAGGCCCCTTGCGATCGTGTCCATACAGTGTATCCATCTACATTCCCGTTTGCTCAATATACTGGTGAAGTTACCTCCCCTAGGGTTGGGTCTAACTTTTTCTATCACCCACCATCTGAGACTGTCAGTACTGTGTTCGAAGGTGGTGAAATAGTCAACCAGGGGTGCTCCTTGTACCTTGCACCTTATGCGGCTGCAATGTTGTAGGATGCGACATTAGAGTTTTTGTATCGTCTGCCCTACACATATAAATCCACAGGAGCCGGACGAATTGCAGTTACTGTGATCGTGAAGTTTATAGGTCTGGCCATTGTGTGTGAACTCAGTTATTTCGGTGGTCATAGGACAAGCTTTACATTTACCACATTTATGATGGCCCGTGATAGGTGGAAGACCCCAGAGCGTGGTTTGTCCCATGGTGCTAGAAGATGGTAGTAAAGATTTGACCACATGATCTCTAAAATGTTTGCCTTTTTTGATGGCATGTAGCGAGCGGGGGTGGTATGTTGCCCAGTTCATCCTTTACCAGGTGCCAGTTTTCTTGATTGTGTTACTTTTGCTGTTAAATGTTGTAACACAAACCAAACGTTCCTCACAGGTGTTTCTTGTTTTGGGGACCAAAAGGAATTCTCTGTGATTATGCCATGCCCTTTGGCGTACCTTTTTTAGGAGTCTGAGCGGGTAGCCACGTTCCAGTAGTCTAGTGAGAAGACCTGCAGATTCTATAAAATAGTCTTCTTTTTTAGAGCAATTCCTCCGCAACCTCAGGAATTGGCCAAAAGGTAGGTTGTCCCTGAGGTTACGTGGATGGTGACTGTTGTACCTCAGTAAAGTGTTGCGTTCACTACTCTTTTTGTACAAATTCGTGTGCAATTTACCTGACTCTGTTTTTATACTAATGTCCAGGAAGTTGATTGCCATTTTGTCAAACTCCAATGTAAACTGTATGTCAGTTGAACAGGAGTTCAGCCAACTGTGAAACAGTCTAAGTTGGTCAGAATCTCCCTCCCAAATGATTAAAACGTCATTGATGTAGCGACGCCATAGTTTAATTCAGTTGTGGTATGGGGTATAGAGGCTCAGGATAAATTGTTGTTTGTATTCAGACATGTAGATGATGGCCAGGTTAGGAGCAAAACTCGCCCCCATTGCCACACCATTAGTTTGTTCAAAGTAGTTCCCTTGAAAATAGAATTTTTTTTTGTCATTGCTATATTCAATAGGTCAATGATAAACTTAGTAGGGACCTTGTGGGGTGCTGGTCTACGATTGAGTACTGTTTCTATGCATTCGAGGGCTGGGGCTTCTGCGATATTGGTGTAAAGGGCAGATATGTCCATTGTAGCTGGCAAGTTGGTATTGGCCCTCATGTGGTCGTGCATCTACGAGTAGGATTGTCTCCATGGTGTCCCTGAGGTAAGTTGGGGTACTCTCTGCTATAGGTTTAAGGAACACATCGATGTATTTATATCAAGGTTCGAGGATCGAGCCACAACCCGAAATTATCGGTCTCCCCGGGGGTCCTGCATGCTCTTGTGGATCTTGGGCAGGGTGTAAATGGTGGGCATCCTCAGGTGTTTGTTGTTGAGATAGTCAAATTCTGGCTTACTGAGGTAAGCTGCTTCAAGTGCCTTTCTAGGTCAAAAGGGATATCCTTTTCACAATGTCTTTGGTCGGGTCCTTACTGAGTTGCTCATAGTTGCCTCTGACGGCTAACTGTGAAAATATCTCTCTTTTATAATTCTAAACATCTTGTACAACAATAGCCCCCCTTATTGGCGGGCTTGATGACAATGTCCATGTTAGTCTTTAAAGATGTCAAGGCTTCACGTTCAAGTTTGCTTACATTATACTTGACGTATTGTCGTTCTGCGAGTATCGCATTCACATCCCTCATCACTACTTGTTCGTATGCTAAAAGCTTAAAATGATAAATATATTGGTCTATGAATTAATTGTTCTGGGTTGCCCGCAATAATTTACAATCACTGTACACACTGATAGTTGAACCTTTTTTTTTTTCCTCACCGGCAATTCTGCCGCCACTAGTCTGTTCACTATGATAGCAGCGGCGCCGGTACTCACGACCACCTTCATCAGTAAGGCAGATTTAGCCGCTTTTGCCAAAAAACGTTTGTGCTGGAATTGAACGCGCACACGAAAAACCGATCATACAAGGTAAGGTGACTCTCGAGACCGCTTTCAGAGTCGGACGTTTGAACTTTTAATTACCCGCATGCAGAGAGTGATCATTGTTCCTCTCTATATATTTTAATTATCTGCAGTTGCCCGAGACTCAGCCTTGATTGATTCAAGTTTAAGACGGCCTCCCTATTCGGACAAGTATCTGAGGTATGTCTCGGTGTCCTAACCCAATGAATAGTAAATGGCAAACCTCTGTTCTTTAATTTAGGGTAACTTACTTGCTCCTTTGATTCATTCCTTCTAGTTATCTTGTGCAATCACCAGCTGGGATTGCCCTGACGGACACACCATTGGTGTGCACCGTGTCTACGCTTCACATATATTGCTGATGGTAAGCCAGCTCCCACAGCCTGGGGAATTAATTTAATTATAATCACTGTTACCACTTGCAACAAACCTGACTACAGTCCTATTCATTCTAGGTGACAATGCCCTCTTGAACCAGGTTGTACTCCCACACCCCACCCCTGTCCTGATGAAGACCCGCACGGCCGAGGCCTGCAACCACCCCTGAAGCCCTAAGTCGGGTCAAAACGTCGATGCCCCCGAAAAACCTAGACCACTTATATGTGACCCATACCGTGCCCAAGGAACTCAACTCCTTTGTTTAAATCAAAAACTGTATATTTGTGGCTAGGTCTACTAGGACGGTGATTTACAACCAGTCCCATTGTGTTAAATAATGAAAAGTGCCTTCCTTTCTCTTTTTACTTCTCCCTCTCACTAAATCACATTGAGCACTACTCTCCTATGCACGTTCCCTCTTGGAGCAACCTCTTCTGTCAAGAATTGTATCATTACAAATGTAATCAATATATCATCAGCTACAACAAAGTACAATAAATTGCATGATTTAGATTTTGGATTGTTGCTATTGCCGTCCATTTAATTTATGAACTACAGATTAAGGATCGTCAGCTCCACAATTAGGTTGTCTTTTTTAGCTCCGCTATTGACAAACCATACCCTGATGGATTAATGATTAATATCTTTTTTGAACCAGGGCCAGGACCACTGTCTTTCATATTATACTGTACCCAGGTCCAGGACCTTAATTGGGTGATACCCCATTTTTTTAAATGGCCACAATAGAAGAGGGCAGCCCTCTTTTCCTCCGGCCAGTTTGTTTCAACAATCAGTTTGTTAAATTGAGTCAAGTATGAAATCAGATCCCTTGAACCCTGACGAAGTTCCAATAATTCATTATCAGTGGCCTGGGATATTCTGCTTCTATCAAAAATTCTGAGAAATTCTGTCTTAAATAGCTCAAAATCGTGAAGAAAGGGATCATCTCTAGATACCAAGGGCATTGCCCAGTTTACTGCATCTCCCCCCAAATAGGACAGGACAAAGGCCACTCTGGACAGTGCATCCGGAAATATTGTGGATGTAAAATGTAATGAACACTGAGTCAAAAAAAGTTGGGCCTTCTGTGGATCTGCCTGAAATCTTTCTGGAGCAGCTAGAGGGATAAGTGGGGAGATTGAATTATTTACCTGCACTACAGTACGGGGATCTGACTCTCGTGAAGTTTTTGCTGAGGTGGATGGAGGGGCAACAGGATCTCCCATGGTCAACCCATCTACCTTGTGTGACAAAAATATTTGATGTGAAGCAATTAGTTCTTGATCGAAATTTTTATTTTCCTCCCTGATTGCTCCAATCTCTCTCTGAATTCCTTCTAACATTTCCCCTGAAGCTTTTAGGGTAAACCCCTCCGCCATTCTGCTTGGGCGAAGAAACTTTGTGGGCACTACAAACTGGCAGGCTCACAAGTCTTTGCGGAAGCAGAACGGATGCTGGTCCCATTTCCCGCCCACTGGTGACGCCGCGCTATATTGAGCAACGTCACCAATAGGGGGGAAAGGGGAATGGGACAAGAAGAGACACTTCTTCTTTGGCTACCACCCTCTTACTGCTCCCAGGAATCTTCATTGTTCGAATTCCAGGATGAAAATGGGTGCCTAATACACAGAGAAGGAGAGAACATAAATACTACAACAACCTCTCTCTTATTTGTACTCCCTTTACGAGCTTCTATAATGTAACTCTTCCTACCAGCTGTAGCAGGATTATATGCCTCTCTTCTATATTTTACTATACTATTGCGACATGGTAGTCTTCTGTGTGAGGAAGGACAAGGATACCGGAAACTGAGAAAAGATATTCATGAACATATAGTAGCTCGATATTTCTACTATATACTGTGCAATGAGCTTGTCTCTAACTATACCTTCAGTTTTAATCTGAAAGAATTATATATTACATTTAAAACAGTGTCCTTCACATAGATGATAGTTCTTCTTGGCAATACTTCTGTAACATACTGGTGCTCCACTAGATTATCTTGCGATGCCTTCCACTATAACGCGCAAAAAGGAACGAGGAAGGGAAAGGAGGGAGGAAAGGAAAAGGTAAAGATTGTCAATCCTAGCGCATGGTTAGAAGCGCTGTTGCAGAAGCGGAATTAGTCTCTGAATCGAAGCACAAGATGTTAGGTGAGCCTTATTTGATAGGTGAATTCATCGAGATACCTGGATACTCTGAGGCTCAATGAATATGTCCTGTGACTCTGGAACTCTCACGGACTGCCGGTAGACTTGGAAAACTCAGACCTGAAGGCAATGACGTGATGAAGCCTGGTGAATGTGCGAGTATCACAACTCTCGAGCGGAACTTCCCTTCAGAATTGCCTTTGGAAGCGGTAAATTATGTCTCCGTAAACTCCTAACTAAATCTAAGAAACCCACTGTCTCACTCAACTAATGCTGAGGAGAAGCGGAGGAAACGTGACTAACTTCAGTTGAAGTGCGCAGCAGGAATCGTGCGCACTTTCCTTAAAGACTAGAACGGTACAGAAGGTAGCAAAGAGTGTTCATTTGTGCTACCAATCTAAGTCTCTCCAAAGATTGACCAAACAGGGTTTAACAATGACCCTAGCCTTTTTCAATTTAGTGAGCTTGTTCAGACACATAACAGTGGCAACCATGAGATTCCTGACACTATTCATGTCAGAAAAGAATCTCCAGCTTAACCTTAATAAAACATTTGTTATGACATGTCGAAGCAATATACAAAATACTAGACAACACCATGTGGGAGGAGTAGTGATGAACAGAGTTCCATCTCTTTCGTACTTGGGACTACTTTTCAATAGAAGTGGCAGTTGGAACACTCACATAGAATTATGAAATCTGACATTTTAAAGAATAACGGAGGGTATTTTCAGAGTTTCAGCTAAAATGGGAAACAGACCGATTTGGAAAATTCTGGCCCTGTATAGAAGTAAATGTATAGCAGGTGTCTGCTATGGGGCGGCTATATGGGGAAGAGCTAACATTGATTCACTGCAAACACAAGAAAATAAATTTTTAAAAAGATTATTGGCAGTCCCAAGTTCTACAGCTAACTATATATTGCATAAAGAATTGTCTGTACCGAATTTAAGTGATTCTATCCACATAGAGGGACTTACCTTCTGGTGAGGGATATGGGCAAAAGACTAAACTAAATTCACCAAAGATTTAATTATGGATTGCCTGGCCCTCGATCACAGTAAGAGAATACCGTGGATAGAACACATACGCAACTTGCTAATAAACTGCAAAATAGATTTTGATAGGAAGAACCCAGCACATATTCTGGAGCATAGTAAAAGTGATCTGAAGCTTAAATATATTACTGCTAGGCAATGTGTAAGAATGGTTGATGCTGGCAGTAAGCGAAGTGTTGTTGCCTACTGTGAACGCCCTCTTGAGATGGGAATACAAACATAGTTAATTCTGGTAAGAAATATACAACACAGATTTTATCTAACCAGATTAAGGTTTAATACTTTACAATATTTATTAGCATTCCCTAGAACTGAAAATTGTTCCAACAATCTACCCCGTTGTCCATTTGATGGAAAATCCCTCCAGTCCACGATGCACTTTATGCTCTTTTGTAGTTTTTATAAGGACATTCAGAAGTCAGTTTTAAAACCACTTTTTTTTATTGAACATGCTCTTCCATTATTTACATGCTTTTAACTTGATATGTAGTTTATCAGTTTTATACAAAGGGCTATTAGGAGAAGAAGAGATCTTTCACATCTAGACACATTAATATTTGAAAATTTGGAGGAATGAATTTTGAAATACCACTTAACTCTTAGATATTAGCGTTATTCATGACAAAGGCTACAATTGATAAATGTTGTCATGCACTCTGAAACAGGCCATTTTGTGCGTTGTTTTTTTAGGCGAATCATAATGTGTAGTTTTTAACCCAAATAAATATCAACAGTTTATCTCTTATAATTACCCACAGAAATGTTTACGCTAGTATGAAATACGATTTATCCCCATCAAGTTGTTTGCCATTTTGCACATTACGTATCTCCATGATATAGGCTTTTCCTTTTGCACCTTATGATGTACGCTGCTTTGCACCCTGCACTTTATGTGATGTCTATTAGTTAACTTAAAAATGACTATAGTTTGTACTTTATCAAGACGTATAGACTGATTATGAAATACTGTCATCTTTGTTTTTATCCTTTGGTTACTGCTGTGTATGTCTTTCAAAATGTTTAATAGGATCAATGTAACAATGTAACATTTTGAGGCGAAAAAGGTTATTAGTATGCTTTTATGGTTGTTTACCTCATACCGAATAAAGATGTTTTGATTTGATTTGCATGAGCAGTCAAAGATCTTCAAGTTAGAGATCAATGGTAGAGGTTAAGTTGTCATCTGCAAGCAAGCAGAGTGCCATCAGCAGTACATTGAGAGGAAGCTCTACCCCTCCACCCATGTGAGCATCTTGTTAAACTCATCCAGCCATAGAGTACCAGAATAAGTCAATGTCTGTTGCGTTCTCAGAGATGGGGGTCCTAGGTATTAGGGGAACTACTTCAAAAGGATGAAACTGAATCAGCTGAAGGAACACTTTATCCAGTTATGGTGGCAATGTTGGACTCACTCACTAAAGACATTATTTGATAGCCTTCCAGGAGAACAAATGTATCAACACAATTAATGCACCTTGAGTGGAACAGCTGTCAACTATTCCAGAGCAGTTGGAGTTTCTTCCAAAGAAACCAGTGTACAAAAGGCTCAGTAAGGCTTTATGTGCACAGGGTAGGATCTATGCTAAGCTTAGCAAAAGCATTGTGTGGTGCTTGGATGTAATGGCATAGATTGACAAAGTTGAACCAAACTTTTAATGTGCAAAGTTGGCACCAAACGTGGATATATAGCAGCAGGAATACAAAAATATTCATACAGCCTCATTTTATAATCAAAGCAAATAATTCTATGGCATTAAAGATGGTTGAAGGCATATGCGCATAAATACACAATGAGCTTTTAATTTCATTGAATTGAGACAGTAAAACCAGAAATATTCCTCACTGAAGGTCTGATTTACAAAGGGGCCTTGCACATGGCGGAGGCCCCGCAGTCAAGAGGAAGTCTCCATACTTGGGCCAGAATCTCCTCAATGGGAGCTCTCGTAGATCCCACCCTGAGTGCGGACACTCCCCCAGGACTGAAGGGCATCCACCAGGAGTGTGGAGGCCTTTATGTAACAGGCCCAGGCTTGTATTATGTAAAACTTGATTTTATGCTAGAACATACATTCTCACACCAATGTACTTATTACACCTGACTGTAAACTTGAGGAATTTTTACCTTCATTTAAGGATAATGAGCAAAGGAAATAAATATTTTATGGGTATTTGCCAACTTGAGGATGAGCCATATCACTACACCTTCAAGTCGGTAGGGTACCACAATATCCAAGTGGAGAAACTCTAATAGAGGCTCAGTTCGCTACTAAATGCAGTGTTTCTGTCGTGATATGGTACTGCACAGCTCACTACACTTGCTTAAAGCAAGTTAACAGTGATAGGTCATGTTGGTGTATCAAAGACAGATGTGACTGTTAGCCAATTGTATACACTATTGAAGTCATAAACATTTTAACTTGCAGTCTGAATTAAAGAAAAAGTTACAAGAAAACAGCGATTCTATGTCAGAATATTGTCTACAGAAATATAGTTTAACATTCATTATTTGAGTTGAGGGTAATAGTCCTCGTGAAGTCCTTCTTTTCCGCAATGTGGCAACCATGAGAACAAGTACATTGATCAAGGTGCCCAAGTGTTGTACTTCAGAATATCCAGAAAAATAATATTATCCGACTAAAATACTATGTCTTGAATATAATTTACAAAATGATGCTGCCCTGAGTGTGATGCGTTACTTTGAGCTGGCTACCATGCCTTTTTCTGTATGACAAGACAAAGCCCGAAAATAACAGTGATCACAGGCTGAAACAGACTAGAGAGAGGGGTAATCAAACCTGTATGAGTATAAATCTTGGGGGTGTCTCACCAGGTTATAGAGAATTTAGCCTACTTTGCTACAGTTAAGAGACATCACCAAGGTGTATTGGATGTTGACTATCAGCCAATATTTGAGCCCTGAAGAAGTCTCTATGTATGAGACGAAACGCGTCGGCCAAGAAGAAAATCCATTTGTGATCTTGGATTTTTCCTGACCCTGTATTGCCAAAATAAAGAACTTTGAAAAAGCAAACTTCACTGCAATCCGGACTTATTCTTACAAAATTATACATTTTGACTTATGTGATGGACTTTTGGAAATAATTTCAGAAAATATTTTGGATGGGTGCTGATTCCTTATCGTGCATTACAATTTTTGGGGTATTCGCCCCTGAAGGAACAGAAAGGGTTGTGTTTCTTGGATTCCCAAGCACCATCCCCACAACTTCCAAGCCACAGGTGAAAGCAGGTGCATTTCTCTTGCCCCAACCCTTTTTTTCTGTGTATAATTTACAAAAAGGATCACCTCATTGGGAGCATTTTGTCAATTATGAATGGTAATTTTTTTTTTTTTTAAACATTATAAGCACATGAATATTTATTGCAGAAGATAGTCTACCACTAATATTCTGGTACCATTGCTATTTATCACTCCAAATAACACAAGTCCATACCCGCATATCTGCTAGAATTTTTAAAATGAACTTCTCTACTGCATTTCCAACGGAGCAAAATCCTAAACATACCCACTATCCCATCAGTCAGACAACCATGGAAAACTCATATATGGGCTGAGGTTTGCCGGATGTATGTCTCTGCTTGAGGACAGCTGAAGAGTAAGGATGTATTTGGATAACTTTTGGAAATATTCTGAAACCATTTGGTCTCCCAGTCAGCCAATTCGGGTGAAGAAGGTCACCCATAATGGATATATTCTTTACAATTTGCAGATGTTGACATCATGTGACTCAGAAATCATATGACATAGATATGTTCCTCCAGCCTAGAGGTTAATATTTCCAAGTAAATTACATAAGATAAAAAACAATCTTTCTACTAGATAAAAAAATCATTAGTCATTTTTGAAGCCTCACGTAACAGTGGATGCTTCACATATGACCATCATATTGGTAATCAGTACAAGTGTATATGTGGTTAGACCGTGGCCTCCATAATCTCTTGGATAAAACACAAGGGGGCTTATTTACAATAGAATGGCAGAGCGTGGTGGTGAGCTAACATGGATAACACTGTGCTCTGCCATTGTGAAAACGCAGGGATGCGCTGTATTTACAATGATATGGCACACCCCTACATTTTCCCTATATATGGTGCTAAATTCAGCTGCCTATCGCCAATACAGGCACTTTTGCATAATGGGAATGATCGCTTATCAAGGTGTACCTCCCTGCATATAAACTATCACTAATGGTGTTTTGAAACTTGTATGTGTGCTGCATTGTGCAGCAGACATAGGAGTTGCAAATTGTAATGTTTTTTATCAATTATTTATGTGCAGGTAGGGACACCTTCCTGAACATAAACAATCATTAATGGCGATTTACTGTTTCTGTGTGCTGCACAATACAACACACAAACACCCACATGCATCATCCCGGCCGTTTGCGAATTCTAAATTGCGAAAAATAGCGAATCGCAATTTAGAATTCGCAAAACGGGATGCATGAATATTTTCTAATAATATTAGCGATTCGGTAAAATTCGCATTTTTTACCGAATCGCTAATTTTATGCTAATTCTAATTTGCTAATTCACATTTCCCATTGATTCTTATGGGCCAAAAGGCCTATAGGAATCAATGGGAATTGCAAATTCGCAAATTAGAATTCGCATAATCTTCATGCATTCCATGGGTGCAGGGGGGGTCCAAAGGACCCCCCCTGCACCCCTGAAATGTATTTTTAAGTGGATGTTTCACACACACATGTCCTATGGACATGTGTGTCTGTAACATGCAAGTTTTAAAAATGCATTTTTTTGCTTTTTTAACAATTTTCGCAAATTAACACGAGGGTCAACCTCGTGTTAATTTGCACTTCCAATTTTCAAATTCGCAAATTTAAAAAAAATGATGCATTGCATTTAAGGAATCGCACAAATGCGATTCCTTAAATGCATTCGCATTTTTTAGAAATGCTAAAAAATGCGAATTGTGCACAAATGTTTGATGCATCCCAAAAACGGTTTTTGCATTCGCAAACGGCCGATTTTTCCGATTCGCACCGTTTGCGAATGCAAAAAACGTTGATGCATGTGGGCAATAGAAACAGCAAAAACAAGGAGAAATAAATTATTTCTCCTTGTTTCGCTATGTCAAGACTAGGTTATTTTTGGTGGTAATTTTGGCACTGCCCCATATTTATACCACCTTGGTAAATAGGGGCCAGCGTCAAAATCAAAGGGTGTTGCGGCGCAACGCCCATCACAACACCCATTGCCTACCCATTTCACACTCAGTGAAAAAAGTGACATTCCTCTGGCGATAAGCCCTTGAAATTATGCCCCAAGGTTAATGAAAAGAAACAGCATCATTCTCATTACCCTAAAAAACTTTCCCATTTAAGAACAGAGATCTAGATGCCAGATGTACAAAGCATTTTAACGGTCGCAAACACTCCCATTTGATGTTTGAAACCATTGAAATGCTTTTTTGTATGTATTAATACCATTTGAAAAGTGTGTAAACATTTACAGAGTCCTTAAATGGGATTGCGAACCCATACCAAATTGGTATTTGGATAGGGTACGTTGTAGTCGTCCCTTACAAATACTGATGCGACATGATATGTAACAGTGTTTTGTGGCTAAAATCCAATCGAAAAACTTTGAAAACTACTCACTCCAGAGTTGGAGTGGTAAAAGATTAGCAAAATGGAATGGGTCCCCTAGCACCCCTTCATCTTTGTGAATTAAAAAAAAAAGTTTACAGCGAAGAAAGCAATGGTCCAGGGGACCACTAACAACTTGCAAACAAACTTTTGAGGAGAACATGCTCAATTTAAAAAAAAAGTACACTTTGTTAAAATGTGATCAACAACTTGGTGGTTTGTTGAACCTAGCAGGCCACAATTGCTGTGATTGGTCCAATCATAATGACTCACAATTTGAGACCTACTGCATTAATATTCATGAAATAACTCGGATTACAACCTACTATGAGTAGATATTTTCGAACATGACCTATTAATGCGCAGGCAGATTCTTAAAATTCTATACTGGTCGCAATTTGCTATCAGTATTTAGCAATCAGTTTTATGTACATCTGGTCTTTCATTCTCTCCTGGACTGCATCCTACTCAACAAGTGCAGCTCCACCTACCATAGAATGAATATGAGCTAGTCATTTGAAAACGCTTCACATCTGAGCTTTTGGTTAGCTCTTATAGATGCTCCAAACCCACCATGCATGTGAGGTTCCCCTACAATCAAAAGAGCCTGGAGAAAATATATTTAGGTTGAATTTTGCTGAAGAATTGATTATGTGTAGGAATAATGAAGAGCATTGTCATATTTGGGAATTCTGTGAAAATACTTAAAACGACATTTTGTGTGCAGCCTTTCAGTGTTCAGTTCAGAGTAGTCAGATATCTTGATATGACACTCACAACTGCATTGTGATGGGAACTATGTGAGCAAGACTATCCTTCAAGGGCATGTCTACAGCAAGTGAGGGTGAAAATAATGTGGAGGCCCCATGAGACCTACAATGTAGTTAACTAGTTAATTACTTTACTGAACAAAAAATCTGCCCATAATTCCTGAAAACACACCAAAAAATATTTTTGGAACTAAGGTTTCGTAGAATTTGGAAAACCCTGGAGGACGCAGTAAGCATTACTGGTGGAAGCATCATTAATCCTAGGTCAGTGAATCAGCGTAACCAAGGTCTGGTTGAAACCACTAAATAAAAAGGTGTCAGGGTGCTGAGTCGTTTTTTTATTGCTTGTTTGACTGTAGCAAGACTAACTTCATTGCAGTTAACCAGTCCCACTATAAATATGAATTGGAATGGGCTTCTTATTTGTATAGCATTGGTTGGAACTTCTGTTTGAGACTGAGGGCCAGATGTACGATAGAAAATTAAATGGAGAAACGTGTTTGTGATCCTTTTGCTCATGCAATATTCCTTTGAGCCATGTACAAACACTATTTTGTATTTTGTGAGTCGCAAATAATTTGCCACTTGCAAAATTGTGTTTTGCGACTCGCTATTAGGAAGGGGCGTTGCTTTCCTAATAGCGACTCAAAAGCAATGTACGAATGTTTTGCAATTGCGGTCGCAAAACACTTGCAATTTACCGCTCTCTTCAGGAGGGTGGCAATGCAATCGCATAAGGGAAGGGGTCCCAAGGGGACCCATTCACCTTTGCAAATGCAGGGGAAAATATTTTTTAGGGGCAGGCAGTGGTCCCAGGGACCACTACCTGCCCTTAAAAAATTAAAAGGAAACGTTTTTTTTTTTTTTTTAATGTTTCCCGTTGTCCTTTAAGGAAAACAGGCTGCATTTTAAAAAAAACTGCTTTATTTAAAAGCAGTCCCAGACATGGAGGTCTGCTGTGCCCAGCAGGCCACCATCCAGGGAGGACCAGCCATTCCCAATGGGGTCGCAAATTGCGAGCGCTTCATTAATATTCACGACGCTCGCATTTTGCGACCCCATTGGGGATCTCAATCAGTGTCTCAGACACTGTTGTACATTTGAAATTGCGCAATTTGCGCCTCACAATTTCAAATAGTTTTGCATCTGGCCCTAAGTTTCCTCACACAAGGAGAGCACTGGGCTGTTACCAGTTAAATGCTGGTAATATTGTGGCTGGCAGTGTCACAGCGAGATACTATATTACTTATTTTCTGAACTTTATGTAGACCAATGAAACATGGCTTAAACCTTTGAGACACTTTTTCTAATTAAATATTCTTTATGGATAAGTAATCTATATTATTCAGAGTCTGTACCAAAGATGCTGTAACTATTGTTATGTGAATCATTTTACATTTCTCTACTTTCCAATGAGATTGAGCAAATGTGATGAGAAACTGCCACTGTTACAGTAGTTGGGATTTTGTAAGTAGCTCTTTTCATTTGAGTAAAATGCAAATTTTCCACAGCCTTGTGGAAAGAAAATCATGATTTTATCAGAGACACAGGTCAAATATTATGCAGACTTCTTTCATTGCCAGCAACTAGGATAGATCTTTCATATATTAATTAAACACAACATTCTAGACCATGAAAAAAATTGAAGAACCCGCAGCAATCTTCCTTCTTTCCTGCCAAAAAACACAGCTTTAAACTTCAGAATGTAACAAATTCATTTGAACTCCACATGTGTTGTCCTTCCTTTGTCGGCAAGATCATCAAACGCTTCCTCTCATCCTTCTAAGCTTTGTGCTAATATGTCCAGACAAAAAAAGAAAATTAAAGGTGGAAAACAACACAGAGAGATGTAATATTTGCTTCTGTGGCATCAATAAAAGCATGGTTTTCTTCCTAACAGGCTGTGGAAAATCTATATTTTGTTGCAGGGCACAGAGATCAATATTATGCATGTTCAGGACTTTACAACAACATTTTCCACATTTCTTTACATTAGTTTAAAATAGAATCTTTTGAATGTCATATACCCCGATCAATCAGCATACTTTATAATATCATTCAAACTTCCAACAACCATCATAGCTATACTGGCCATAGAGATTCACACCGAGTACATACTGAACTTCTGTACATTCACTCCTGCCTCCCTCATAAATTCCTTAATCAATTTTGTGAAACTTTGAAAAGAAACCTCATTAAAAGGTTGCCTAACTTTCAAACCTTCCAATCTCTTCTCAAACTATCAAAACTAAACACAAAGGCATAGCAGATTTTATTGACAAAGAACATGTCAATGTATCAATTACTCCCCAACTCCAAAGCATCTGTAAAATCTTGTTTGCATCCATAGTGTATGATATTTAGTCGGTAGAGAACCTTCAAGCCACATGCTCCTCAACTACCACAGAGTTACAAAACATGACTGCGTGTCAGTGTATATTGTGTACTAGAAGAAGCTGAATTAATCGAAAGCTGGGATTAAATAATTGGACTATCTCCACGCTCTGTCAATGTAAACCGGTTGGTACTTTTGATTAATTCAGCTTCTTCTAGTCCACAATATATACACGGACACGCACAGAATCATGCTTTCAATCTAGACGCTTGTCTCCACAACATAGGAACCTTCGGGTCATTTTTTCTCGAGTATTTCCACCAGAATCTTCAGGGTGGTTTTAAGGGTATCTCCCTTTGTCCTGAGGAAGACCCCCACATGAGGATTCAAATTTCCTGCCCACATACCTTGGGGTCGAAACACCAAAGGTTTTATTTCATGACCATGTACAGACAACAGTGATTGTTTAACTAACTGTATCATTAAAATACTATGGTTTTCATGTATATTTATCTTTCAAAGTGGCTGGCTAAGTTTCTATCATTGGTGATGTATATATTGCACACTGCCCTTCCTTTTTCCGCCAACCCTCACCAACTAAAATCCAGCACACATAGAAAGAGCAAAATACGGGGATAAATTAATAATATCTCCTTGTATCGCCATCCTAAAACCAGGGTTTACCCGGTCTTAGATTTGGGCACTGCCCCATTCCTGTAAATATGGGGCAGTGTCAAAAAGCAATGGGTGTTGCAGTGGAATGGCCACAGCAACATCCATTGCCCATCACTTTGCCGCAGTGGACTGCTGAGGTAAGGGGCATATTTACAAGGTGGTTTCAAGCCACGTTAAGTAAATATGCGGTAGATAGCAACGCCAACAGATCGTCAGTAAAAGTGATGCTCCAGTGGCGTTAGGGGCTTGTAAATATGCCCCTGAGCTTCCTTACTCAAGGACAGCACTGGACTGTTACCACTTAAATGTTCTGGATGGCAGTGCCACTGCCAGCTAAAACATTACTCATTTTCTGAACTTGATGTAGACCAATGAAACATGGTTTAAACATTTGAGACAATTTTTGTAATTAAATATTATTTATGGATAATTAATCTATATCATTCACAGACTGTATGAGTGATGGTGTAGCGATTGGTACGTAAATCATTTTACATTTCTCGGCGGTGTTGAGAAACTGCCACTGTTACAGTATTGAAAGTTGGGATTTTATCTCACAATATTTGAGAATGGTAAATGGTATGTTCAGAGAATAAAAATATCTTGACAGCAGAATGTCAAGTATTACTATTCACATATTTGGCTAATTTCAGAAATGTAAGTAGCCTTTTTCATGCGGATAAAATGCAGATTTTCCACAGCATGGTGGAAAGAAAATCCTGATTTTATCAAAGACATGGGTCAAATAGTATGTAGACTTCCTTCATTGCCAGCAACTAGGATATTTCTTTTACATATTAATTAAAAACAACACTCTAGCCCATGAATAAAACCACAGAACAGTCAGACATTGTCCTTCTTTCTTTACTGCGAAAAAGCACTGCTTAAAACTTCATAATGTTCACTTAAACTCAAAACTCATTGTCCTTCCCTTGTCTCCAAGATCAGCAAAAGTTTCCTCTTATCCTTCTGTTAATCTGTCCATACTAAAAAGCAAGATTAAAGATGCAATATTTTCTTCTGGGTCTTCAATAAAATCATGATTTTCTTCCTAGCAAGCAGTGGTAAACTTGCACTTTGTGGCACTGCGTAAAGACCAATATTATGCTTGTTCAAAGCCTTGCCATAACAAGTGCTTTCAATTGGCCTAAAATAGAATCTTTTGAATGAAATATCCCCTGATCAATCAGCACACTTTATAATATCACTCAAACTTCCATAAACTATTACAGATGTGCTGGCCATAGAGAGTCACACTGAGTACATACCAAACTTCTTTACATTCACTCCAGCTTCCCTCATAAATTCCTTAAACCATCTTTTGATACTTAGAACAGAAACCTCTTTAAAAGTTTTCCTAACTTTCATACCTTCGAATCTCTTCTCATACTCTTAGAACTAAGCACAAAAACATGGCCAATTTCGATGACAAAGAGCACAATGCCAGTGTATCAATTTCTCCCCAACTCCAAAGCATCTGAACAATCTTGTTCACATCCCACAGTGGATTATATTTAGCCGATGGACAACCTTCAACCCACATGCTCCTCAACAACCCTAGAGCATTCTGTCTAATCAGAATAGGTTCTTGCAAAAACATAGGGGCATATAACCAAGGGTGGCGATAGGCAATTATCGCGGGTTTAGCGGCCGTTTTCCGCCACTAAGTGGCGATATTTCTATCGCTCCATTGGCAAGCTGTCGCTAACTGATGTTAGTGACAGCTTTTAGGTGATAGCAAGCGGTTTGAGGCCCGCTTTGCATGTCAGCGATATTTATCACTAATGACATGCAAAGTGGGCGTACCCAACCTGTTAGCGACTGAAAGCAGTCGCTAACGTCGCTATCGCCTATTAGCAAGGCAGGTGTAGCGATGGAAATATTCCCGCTATCACCAAAGACCAACGCCTGCTCAGACCAGTTCTTAGCCATATTACCCAATGGGAGGTGGATAACATGGCTAAGAGCATTTCGTCGCTAATGCGTGAATATCGCTGTATTCTCAGCGATATTCACGCATTTCGGCGCTATCGCTGGATATTTTAGCACAATGGAGAAAAACATTGCTAATGGCATGTTTTCTCCGCTAACATATCCAGTGATAGGCAGCAATAAAAAAATCGGCGCTAAGCCTATTTAGCGATAAATATCGCTACTTGTTGGTAATATGCCCCATAATTCCCAAAATACCAGAGCTATATAAAATGCCAGCACTACAAGAAACAGCCCCAAGAAATAATTGCTGCTAAAAAAATCATCTAATCGGGTACAAAAGCCAATAAGGGATTCAACTCTACCAGCACACCAATAAACACAACTTCTCCAAGCCAGCATGTATGCCTTCCTCACTCTAACAGCCCAATAATCCTTGCTGAGATGTGTACCCTCCTCTAAAAATCCTAGCACATTATAGACTCTGACAACATCTGCCAAACCATCAGTTGTAAATGGCTCTCCAGAATTAATCTGTGACAGTGTCATACCATATTAATCTCAAAACAGAATACTTAAACAACAAGAGGTGCCCATGGGTCTCATCAATCAAACCTTCAGCCTGTACGTGGCAAGGGCCAACAAAACTAAATGTTGGAACAAAATAATGCTAACCGTGTGTGGCTAAGGCAAAACAGTATATCTCAAGAGACGTAAAAGATACCCATCAGTTGCTGTCCGATACCGCCCTTGTCATCATCTGGGTTTCCTCACACCAAGGAGCTCACAGTTGTAGCCATCAAAACTAGAATATTCCCCTAACCTGTGTTACTACGTACAACACGATCTCCAATGAGGTCACCAGAGTAATTAATAAACATTGGTCCATTCTGAACTCTGGCAAGATGAAATGGGAAAAACCACTTTTCTCCTACAAAAAGGCGAAAAGTATAAAAGATGCAGTAGTGAACACCAGGCCGATCCAAAAAGCAGCGGAAGCAGAATCAGTGCTGAATGCATGGGGCTTACCAAGAGTGACGGGCCACTACAGATGCGGTAATTGCAGTGTGTGCCCCTTCACTACCAACACTAAGACACTACAACTGGAACCAGGAAAAACCTGGATCATCCGAGGACATACGAATTGTAACACCGAAAATGTAGTGTACTTGATAACCTGCCCCTGTAACCTACATTACGTGGGTATGACCAACCGTAAGGTAAAACTGAGAATCGGGGAACACAGAAGCACCATCAGGTGCAAGAAGTCGATGACCAGACTTACAGAGCACTATCTGACAGCAGGGCATACGCCCGAAGATATACAATGGACAATCATTGAGCAGATCAGTGCAGGGAACAATCAAAACCAATGCCTTTTTGAAAAGGAACAGAGATGGGTGTACAGGCTGGGCACCCATAGGACGGGTCTGAATGACAATATTCCATGGAATTCTATCATGGGCTGAGTTTGTGTGCATCAAGATTACCTCTACATCCATTGAAAATACACGGGCGATATGTATATTGTATTGATGTGTATACACCATGGTGCCATTGACCAATCAATATAGAAACGGTAACACTGTAAAACCATCGCCTTAGCATTAAGATTACCTCTACATCCATTGAAATTACACGGGCGATATGTATATCTGAAAGAAACAGGTTAGTATTAGATTCCTTACCTTAGAATATCCCCAGGCGTCAGTCTGGATCCGGAAACTTTTGCGTAGCAGTACCCCTGCGCGTCGGTAGGCGTGGTCTGCAGGCGTCCCCTGCGGCTCCGCGTCCATTGTTGGCGTCGTGCGCCGTGATGACGTCGCTGGAGTATATAGACGCCGCCTCTGCGCGCTGACGTCAGTTCTTCTTTTTTCCGCGCCAGTTAGCGCAGATCCGAAGAGCAGTACTCCGGTCTTTTGACCAAAGCTTTTGATTACTATCTAACTCTTAAGGTGCCAGTAGGATGCCCGGTTTTAAGAATTGTGACGGGTGTGACCGCACGATGTCGGTCACGGACCACCACCGACTCTGCCTCCGGTGCCTGGGCGCGGACCACGACGTGGACTCCTGCGTCGACTGCCGGGCCTTGACGAGTAAGGCTAGACGGGAGCGGTCCCGCAAGCTACTCGAGCTCCGGGTGTCGGACCCGCGTCGAGAGCGGTCCCGGTCCGGCCGGAGGTCGAGGGAGCGGTCGAGGGAACGGTCGCGGAGCCACCACGAGCGCTCCGGAAGTCGTCACCATTCCTCTGGTTCCTCAGGTAAGAGACACAAGAAGTCGGGGCGTCGTCATCGTACCCCCGACTCCCCCCGACGCTCGCGCGATGCGGCCAGGGGTTCGGGTGGCCCCACCCCCGCGGCTCCGCGTGGGTCGCCGGCGCTGCCTGCTCCATACCCGACGGTCCCTGGGCAAGGCGCGTCGCGCGAGGAGATAGAGGAGTTCCTCATGGCTATGAGGGCACTGTCTCCTCCGACGGGGCCTACGGCGCCTGCGGGCCCGGTGGTCCCGTCCGGGGGCCCGAGCGGTTCGGGTGCTCCTGCCCCGACGCCGTCGGGTGCTCCGGACCCGACGCCGCCGGCGGCTCCGGCCCCGGTGCCGCTGGGCCCTTCAGGGTCGACGCCGGCTGGTCGGCCGGCCTCTCCGGCGCCAATTCCATCGGGGCAACCCATGGTGCCGCCTCCGCGCGGCGCCGGGACTCCGATGCTGGCTCCGGCCGGCGTCGGGGCTCCGGCGCCGGCTCCGGGCGGCGCCATCCCCATTCCCTCTCCTACTCCGGACGCGGAGTCGGACCGGCGTCGTCCGACGCCGAGTCCGGCGCCGATGGGGCCCATTGACCCCGAGGAGCCGGTCTACATCGTTGACTCTGAATATGGTGAGGATGCAGATTATGGAGAGGGTTGGGAGGGGTCTGAGGACCCTCTGTCACGCGAGTGTCAGTACGACGTGGACTGGACAGGTGACTTGGGTGACGCCAGTGGTCTGGACGACTCTCCTAACCCTGGCTTTGTCTCGCCTCCTACTGTGGCTTCGGAGGCTGGGGCTGCTTATTCAGTGGTGTTGATGAGGGCTGCCAAGGCTTTACACCTTGAGCTCCCCGTCACGGTCGTGAGGCCTAACATCCTCACTGAGGTCTTCAAACCGCAGTCATGCCCACAGGAGCCACTGCTGCCGTTCAATGAAGCCTTGACAGACGTTCTTTTGGGCACGTGGTCCAGGCCCGCTTCAGGTTCGCCTGTTGATAGGAACGTGGCCAGACGCCACCGTCCGTGTCCGGACGACCCCAAGTTCCTGTCCACCCATCCCACCCCTGAGAGTCTGGTGATCCAGGCCTCTACTTCCCAGACCGCATTTCCGTCGGCCCCGCCCGACCGGGAATCAAAGAGGTACGACCAGTATGGGAAGAAGGTCTTCTCGTCCCTGAGTTTGGGACTGCGGTCTTGCAACACCTCGTGCCTCTTGGGCCGCTACACCCACTCTCTGTGGGATACGGTCGCGGAGTGTCTGCCAGAATGCCCGCAGGAGGTACGGGCGAAGCTCGGCAAGGCTATGATTGAAGGCCGAGACGCAGCACGATATACCATCAGGTGTGGTCTTGATACGACCGACTCGCTGGGCAGAGCGATGTCCACGACGGTGGCGATTCGTCGCCACGCCTGGCTGAGATCCGCCAACTTTTCGGCGGATGTCCAAAATACTTTGATGGACATGCCGTTCGATGGCAGTCGCTTGTTTGGCGACAAAGCGGACCACGCGCTGGAGCGCTTCAAGGACTCCAGGGTCACAGCCAAGTCCTTGGGTCTCTCGACCCAGCGCCAGCAAACGGGTTCGTTTCGCTCCTTTCGTGGCCACGGAAGGGGCGGTCCCACACGTGCTGCCAGCCACGCACAGCAGAATACTTCTCAACGCGGTGGCGGCAGTGGATTCCGCCGTGGAGGCGGTCGGGGACAACGGCGAGGTCAGGCCACACCTCCCCCCGCAGCATCAGCCTCCAAATCCTCCTAGTCCGAGCTTTCAGGCCCATGTGACGCCAGTGGGTGGCAGGGTTCGCCATCACCACTCCCGCTGGCGCACCATCACATCGGACAGGTGGGTGCTGCAGCTCGTCCGAAGGGGCTACTCCCTCCCCTTCGAGAGCACTCCTCCAGCCATGCCACCGCAGAACCACCGTGTGTCGGGGGACCACTTGACACTTCTGCAGGAGGAAGTTACGGCCCTCTTGGCCAAGAGGGCCATCGAGCGCGTTCTTGGGCCAGAAGTAGGGTGTGGTTGCTATTCCCACTACTTTCTGGTACCCAAGAAGGACAAGGGGGGCCTGCGTCTTGGATCTACGGAACATCAACGGCTTCCTCCGGAAGGAGAAGTTCAAGATGTTGACTTTGGCTCAGGTCTTGGCTGCTCTAGACCCGCAAGACTGGATGGTGGCGTTGGACTTGCAGGATGCGTATTTTCACATCCCCGTCCTGCCGGCCCACCGGCGTTTCCTGCGGTTCACGGTAGGCCATGAGCACTTTCAGTTTATCGTGCTCCCATTCGGCCTTACCAGCGCCCCACGGGTGTTCACGAAAGTGATGGCGGTGGTCGCAGCTCATCTGCGCCGGTTAGGGGTTTCAGTCTTCCCCTACCTCGACGACTGGTTGTTGAAGGCGGGCTCGCACCAGACAGTCGTCCACCACCTTCAGATGATGGCAGACCTCCTGCACGAGCTGGGGTTTTCCATCAATGTGCCGAAATCACACCTGTGTCCCTCTCAAAAGCTCCTTTTCATCGGAGCGGTTCTCGACTCGCGCAGTTTCGGGTTTATCCTCCGGAACGGCGGGTCCGGGATATACAGGCTTTGATTCCCATCTTTCAGCCGTTATCCCGGGTTTCGGTCAGGTTGACGCTGCGGCTGCTGGGGCTGATGGCTTCCTGCATCCTTCTGGTGCATCACGCCCGGTGGCGGATGCAGGCTCTGCAGTGGGACCTGAAGTTTCAGTGGGCCCAGCATCAAGGCAACCTATCCGACCATGTCCTGATCTCGGAGGGCACTGCGAGACAGTTGCAGTGGTGGCTTACGGACCGCGATTGGGTCAGAGGCAGATCCCTCTCCCTTCCCCAACCGGAGCACGTAGTTGTGACGGACGCGTCCCTCCAGGGCTGGGGAGGCCACTTGGGAGAGGCGGAGATCAGAGGCATCTGGTCTCCGGCGGAGTCCCGGCTCCATATCAACATGTTGGAGCTGCGGGCGATTCGCCTAGCACTGAAGGCATTCCTCCCCTTTGTCAACGGGAGTGTAGTGCAGGTGTTCACGGACAACACCACCGCCATGTGGTACTGCAACAAGCAGGGCGGAGTGGGGTCGTGGACCCTTTGCCAGGAGGCTCTGCGTCTCTGGCAATGGCTGGAACGTCAGGGCGTGACTCTGACGGTTCAACACCTGGCAGGTTCTCTGAACGCCAGGGCGGACGAACTCAGCCGTCGGTGCTCGGTGGATCACGAATGGCGTCTGAACTCGGACGTGGCGAAAGGCCTCTTTCTGCAATGGGGAGAGCCTTGGTTAGATCTATTCGCCACAGAAGAGAACGCGCAATGTCATCAGTTCTGCGCGTTGGAGTTTCCAAGACGGCACTCGCACGGCGACGCCTTTCGGCGCGAGTGGAGCTGCGGTCTGTTGTACGCCTTTCCGCCTATACCACTTCTGCCCAGAGTGCTGAAGAAGATCAGGCGCGACCGGGCCCAAGTTATCCTTGTGGCTCCGGACTGGGCTCGAAGGTACTGGTATCCCGAGCTACTCAGCATGTCAGTCGGTCCCTCGATCCGCCTGCCCCTTCGGGAGGACCTTCTGTCGCAGCAGCAGGGGACGGTCCTCCACCCGAACCTGTCCAGTCTCCACCTCCATGCGTGGAGATTGAGCATCGACAGTTGAGGCCATTTGACTTGCCTCCTGAAGTCTGTGATGTGATTCTGGCAGCCAGGCGTCCCTCCACAAAGTCGGTATACGCCTGCCGGTGGAACAGATTTGTGGCATGGTGCACAGCAAAGGCTGTGGACCCTCTCTCTGCCCCTCTTTCCGAGGTTCTCCTCTTTCTTCTCTCTCTTGCCCAGCAGGGCTCTGCTCTGGGCACTATCAAGGGCTACCTTTCTGCCCTTTCGGCCTTTCTAAGGCTGCCTGATCAACCTTCTTTGTTCAAGTCCCCTATTGTAACTAGATTCTTGAAGGGCATCACGCACATGTATCCACCTGTTCCGTTCGTGATGCCTCAGTGGGACTTGAACCTGGTTCTGACCTTCTTGATGTGCGCTCCCTTTGAGCCACTTCATTCCTGTCCTCTCCGTCTCCTGACTGGCCTTCCTGGTTGCCATCACCTCTGCCAGGAGAGTGAGTGAGCTCCAGGCTCTTTCTGTCAAACCTCCTTTCCTGTCCATTCATCCAGACAAGGTGGTTCTACGAACTAGACCTTCTTTCCTGCCCAAAGTAGTCTCTGCTTTTCACATCGGGCAGTCCATCACCCTCCCCTCCTTCTTCCTGCCTCCGCATCCTTCAAAGGATGAAGAGCGGCTCCATCGTCTGGACCCAAAACTTGCGCTTTCATTTTATATGGATCGCACACGCCAGTTCCGGGTGGATGACCAACTGTTTGTTGGCTACGTGGGTGCGAAGAAGGGACGGGCGGTACATAAACGGACCATCTCTCGGTGGGTCGTTCTGTGCATCAAAGCGTGCTGCTCTTTGGCTCGGAAGGAGCCTCCTGTTGGGCTGAGAGCCCATTCCACTCGGGCCACGGCGGCTACTACTGCCCTGGGCCGGGGAGTCCCTTTACAGGACATTTGCCAGGCGGCTACGTGGGCCTCGCTGCACACCTTTGCGAGGCACTACTGCCTGGACAGTCAAGTCCGGAGGGATGGCTTCTTTGGCCGTTCGGTCCTCCAGGACTTTCTGGTGTAGGTTTGTATTGGTTCGCAGACCCACCACCGGGGTTGGTATTGCTGGGGTATCTATTCTAAGGTAAGGAATCTAATACTAACCTGTTTCTTTCAGATGAACAAGTTACTTACCTTCGGTAACGATATATCTGTAAGAAACAGTAGTTAGTATTAGATTCCTTACCGCCCCACCCATCCTCCCCGTTCTGCGAACTGATACCTAGGGTTAAGGACATCCCTTTCAGGGCCCTAGTTTCAAATGGCACCAGTGTTGGTTCTCACGTGGCTCTGCGTGTTCTGGCGCGGAAAAGCTATGTGCAAAGAACTGACGTCAGCGCGCGGAGGCGGCGTCTATATACTCCAGCGACGTCATCACGGCGCACGACACCAACGACGGACGCGGAGCCGCAGGGGACGCCTGCAGACGATGCCTACCGACGCGCAGGGGTACTGCTACGCAAAAGTTTCTGGATCCAGACTGACGCCTGGGGATATTCTAAGGTAAGGAATCTAATACTAACTACTGTTTCTTACAGATATATCGTTACCGAAGGTAAGTAACTTGTTCATTACTGTGTATTGATGTGTATACATCATGGTGCCATTGACCAATCAATATAGAAACGGTAACATTGTAAAATCATCGCCTTAGTCCAATTTGGCACCATTGATCCATGGTTGTGCCAGAACTGTCACACGAGGACATAATCGTGGTGTAACTTTCCCCATTGCATTTAACACGTAGTACAATTGGAGTCTGTCTGCTAGATTAAACTAAAACTAATTAAAAAGAAATAAACAACTCTCCCTGAGGCACACACCTTGTGTCCCTCTAGAGATTGGCCGTTCGTTCCAAACGGGTTTCTGTCTTTTTCTCCCTTCGGTCTTTCTATTTACATTTTTATTTATTTGATTTTCTGCATACACATTTAAATTCAATGCGGTGCAGTCAACAGGAATATTTCTCCCTGTGCCTCACGCTCCTATTGCGAAGCGCGTTGAATACAACCTGCCTCCGAGTCTGGTGTTTGCCATGATGTTTCCATGGCAACCATCACCAAGCCTCGTTCACACTCCCGGAACAGGGATTGGTTCCCTGTCCCACGTGACGACGGTCACGCCCCTGGGGCCCGTTTCCAGGAAGTATGGAGAACTAGATATACTTCGGTGAGAGTACGGGCAGCCAGGGACTTCCACGGGGTGTACCGAACTGGAACCAAGTAGGTTTTCGGTCCGATGAGCAGAAGCCACGAGTAAGTTGCTTTACCGTGCTATTTTAGGACGTGGTCGATATTTATAATACCGATACAAGCCACCTCATACCGGTATGTACCCGCTTCTGTTTTTATCTTGATCCAGGTGACGTGAGCATTTCTCTTGGAACCTGGACACCCATGTAGCGTCTTACAATGCTGTCTCAGTAAGCCGATTACGCCCTCACTGGGCCACTTTGTTTCGGACGATCATCCGAAGTATTGGTTAGATGTAGCGCTGGGTGTGTTTTAGATATATACGGTATCACACCAGTCTGAAACACCACGGCACTTCCCTGAGCGCACTCTTAGACGTTTTTTGCCCACACTTCACCGCTCTTGGTTAGCCAACACCCCTAGGCGGCATGCCAGATCCACCGATGCACCGCGAAGTATACCACTGCACTTCCACTCGGCATCGGTATATGTATTCTGGTGGCATTCCCCCAACTAGCATGGGCCACTATCCAGGCAGCCATTTCTGCTACTTATTTTTATGAGCACAATATATGTTAAGTGTACAAACAATCGTCTGTCTACGTGTGTACGTGATCCCAACCCCATTTTTCCCTTTACAGGTTTTTCTTCCGGAGTGGGGAGAAGACTTTTGTATTTTTGTATAGGTCCATCATTTTGTGGGCCATATATTCTCACTTGATCGAGGACTGGACGCACCTTAGCGTGTGCGTACCACCCAGATCACTTCCTTCGGTCCTGACGAAAACCCACAATCGCTAGATGGTTGAAACATGTAGACCTAATTTTAAAATCACATAGCACACTTTGCTATTTTTAAACACTACACGTCTTAGACATCACAGTCTACCTAATTAGACACTGATGTCACATAGTAATTTTATCGGGGCGCAATCACTAAGGAATAAAGTCTTGTAGTGAGTAGTATTGTTCCCTTTTTAACCCACTTAGTTTTTATAATCATTGCACATATAATAAAGAAATACCCGCTCCACTGTAATCAGGTGTCGCAGCACACCCTGTTTGCACTCGGCCTTCGGGGTGGGACCCCGATGATGAAGCATGTCACCAACCAGGTTGGTGAGTGAGGGGTCTTTAAAAAGGACATGCTTTGTCCTGACATAAGGTTGGACACACTGTGCTCCATAGAGCCTTAAACTCTGGGTGCAGAGATTTTCTCTGTTACTCTTCCAGGGGGTACTCCTCCAATTGTTGTTCAATATTGAAGCAGGGGACCAGGAGTTCCTACCTTACACTGAGTTTAACACCCTTACTCTCTCACTTTGTTTTGATATGGACGCCATCTTTATTCAATAAGGTAAGCTCTCACCGCAAACCACACTCCCACAAACCACGACAAAGAACACCTGACCAAAAAACACCGCTCTACCACGCTCCCAGCCACCAGGTCACCAGTACCTAAAATGGTGGCCTACGAAAACGCGGGCACCCCCTATAAACCCCTTGGGCTTGGAATTCTGAAGTTGGGCTGCCTTTGGGCTACTCCCAGGCAGCCCAAAGCAGCGAAATGGCCGCTCCCGCGCTCGCCCCCTTCCCACTCCCAAATCTGCCCGGGGCAGACCTCGCGGCTCGGCTGCTCCCTAATCCTCCCTTGTAATAAGATACCCCATTTAGACTCCGTCCTAGTTAATAAGTCAGTGAGGGATAACACGCATACTTGACATTGTAGGTGCTGCCCCCAGACTCCTTCAAAAAACAAAAAAAGAAACAGAGACGAGTGGAGCGACGACAGCACGCCTCACGAGTGAGTAAAAAGAGAAATGTAAAGCCGGTTTCATACACAGGCAGTTAGAGCAAAAGGTTTTTAATAGGAGGACTTTTTGTTGTTGCCTTTTCAGGAAAAAGCGGCTAGAAATTAAATATTGACACGAGAGGAATCGCACAGAAATTCCCATTTAAGAGAACACGTTTTTTGAAGTAGACTGTTGGACAATGTTTGCACATGACAGAGAGGAAGTGCTAAACCCAAGTCAAAAAGGAAGATCATCCTGGAGTGATTCTGAAGTCATTCGATGACTTCAGCCAGGCGATTCCTGCAATTAACTGAGGATGTCATCCGAAGCCATCCTGAAGTCTGCCCACAGGGTAAAATATTTAAATGGGATGACTTTATCTAGAGTCATCAGAGAAACTACACCAGGATTAGGGCCTGATTACTTCAGTGGAAAAGATGTGATTAGCTTGAACTACTGCTGGATGATCCCATGCTGATTACAGGATTAGGGTGGATTACTCCAGGATGGGTCCCTGATTACTTCAGTGGAAAACATGTGATGACCTTGTACTACTCCAGAATGATCCCATGATGATTTCAGATTAGGCTGGATTACTCCAGGATGATCCTTTGAGTATTTCAGGATGGGGCTGTATTATTACAGAATCATTTTGTGATGACTTCAGAATGAGGCTGCATTACTCATGGATGATCCAAGGATAACTTTAGAACGTGACTGGAACCGTACTGTTTGATTAATTAATAATGGGTATGTATTACCGGAGGATGGGTTCTGGCTGTATTACTGCATGTCGGTGTAATAGTAATACTTGTTTGCCATTCACAAGATGTTAAGAAATAGTTTTATTACTTTGTTAGCAGAGCAAATATTGGTTACAGAAACAAGCATTTGCAAAACCAATAGGTTTTGCTTTTTCGACCATGTGACTTGCCAATGTCTTTTGTCGATGATTTGTAGTATTGGTTAAAATGAAAAAGCATTGGCAAAACCAAATGGTCTGGCCTTTGCAAGAGCTATTGTCTTTGCCAATATGTTTTAGCCATATTGTACACGAGCGTGGCTGTTCAGCACGGCTAAAAGTTAGTGGGGTAAAGAACAGTTGCATGTTGAAAAGTGCAATGTAATGAAGTAGCATAGATTCTAGCGACAGTGTGTCATGGAGTGGTGTAGATCAGAGTGGCGTTAAGTGTTGCGTAGACTAGATTGCTGTGGAGTGGCATAAAGTGGGGTAGTGTAGGAGTGTGGAGTAAAGTGTTGTAGAATCGAGTGTGAGTGGAGTGGCATGGAGTAGAGCGGAGTAGTATGTTGTAGAATAAAGTGGACTAAAGTGGCATGGAGGGTGTTAGGTGGAGCGTTGTTGAGTAGTGTTGAAGAGTGACATAGCATGTAGTAGTGTTGTAGAGTGGAGTGGCAAAGAGTCGAGTAGAGGTGTATGGAGTAGAGCATCACAGAGTGGAGTACCAAAGCTTATAGTGTGTTAAAGTGCAGTAGCCTAGATTGAGGCAGTGTAAAAAAAACAGTGGTGCAGAGTAGACTGGCGTCGAGTGCACTGGTTAAGTAGAGTGGTGTAGAGTGCATTGGCGCAGAGTAGAGCGATGTAGAGTGCAGAATAGATTGCAGTGGTGTAAAGTAGATTGTTTCAGAGAAGAGTGGCATAGAGTGGAGTGGCGCAGGGTAGATTGCAGAGGTGTAGAGCAGAGTAGTTAACAGTAATATTTGATGTTAGTGGAGCTCTGACAACTTTTAGCCATGGTGCCACTGAACCTGCTGCACCATTCAAATCATGACCCTATTGTCGGTAAGGTAGCTGCACTTGTGACTGCCTGTTTAGTAGTAAAATATTACAATATTTGGTGTTTAGAGGGGTTCCTAGAGCTTTGGAACCCGGTGTCACTGCACCTGCTGCACCATTGAAATGATGACCCTATTGCCTGCAAGCTAACTGCACTTGTGGTTGCCTGTTTAGGAATAACACATAGCAATACTTGGTGTTTAGTAGGGTGCCTGGAGCTTTTGGTCCTGATGCCATTGCACCTGCTGCACTATTGAAATCACGGCCCTAGTGCTTGCTAGATAACTGCACGTGTGACTGCCTGTTTAGTAATAAAAGATAGCAATATTTGGTGTTTAGTTTTTATTCTTCTTGATGTCCAAGCCCTTTCCGTTTGAGTAGAGTTGTTTGATTCTTTTTTACCTTCTTTATGAGGGACTGCAATTTCGAGTGATTTTGTTAGAATTTCCCTATTCTCTGTATTTTTATCTTTTGTCTTTTTCTGCCACGTTATACTTTTGACACTCTTTAGGCTCTCTTTGTGCTCACTCGCTATGCTTGAGTCAGTAGAGGCACTCGAGGCAATCCCTGTACTGCCGGCAGAATCAAGGAGTTGAATCCGCTCCCTTTTGACTCCACCGCTCGTGCCCCGGAACTGATAGCTCAGTCTTCCGGAGGCACGGCGGCAGCGCGATCTTGCTGCTGCTGCAGCGTCCCACCTGTGGAGCTGCTCCCCGGCTCCTACGAGGCTCTCTGGCCCCCGGCCAAACTCACCTCGGCCACGGCTCCCACCTACACCAGTCGACGCCCTCCTAACCCCCAGGCGGCAAACCACGGCCTCCTCGCAGACACCAGGCGGATACCAAGCGGAAGGCGGAAAACGCCGAACTTCAATCGACACCCCACGATCCGGCGGGGGAGAGAGAGAAACGAGGGAACACACCATCCCAGGAAAGATTTCAGTGAAGGTAGGCTCTTGTGATCATATAACTCCGTACGTCTTTCTTGCTCGCAGGTGCTTTTTTTTCCAACCGCTACAGTCGTTGCATCACGGGTGCTCCGGGAGCTCTCCGACTGAGCTTCCTACTCAGCCGCCATCTTCCCCCCTTAAATTGCTTATCACCGCAGAATAACACATGTAACAATATTAACAATTTTAACAATCAGTTCACTGCCCATTCTGCTTCCCTAGAAGAAAAATCACCTGCAGACTATCAGCTTATGAGTAATACCATAAAAATAGCACAGGAGGAAAAAGAGGACCTACTTCAAGATCTAAAAGAGAACACTGGTAAAAAAAATCGAGGGGGGGAAACATCAGAATCTCAACAATCAGAGAGCCAGGTCAAACAAGTCAAATCCTTCTATAGCTTGCGCAACAGAAACTTCTTGAGCCAAGAGCAATTCCCCAAAGGGATAACACCGAGAGTAAGTAGAAAAAGACAAAAAACCATACCAAAAGGCCACCTCAAGAGCACCACAGAGAAGGAAGAAAATAAACTGGATACAGCTCTAAGAACAAAAATAAAGGTCACTCCCTCATTAAGAACCTATTTTAAAATCCAGCAGCAAGGGTCAAAGGCTGAGTCTCAAGCTTCTACGCAATTACAGTTTTCTTCGAAAACTTTGAGGGGAGATAAAGAGGAGACTATCAAACTTGCAGAGACTTTCTCTTTGGAAAAAGAGAACCCGCAGTCGTCTCCCCTCCGAGTTGGAAAAACAGGTTCAAGCAGCATAAGTAAAAGGGGAAAACCCAGAAACAAGAAAAAGAACTTGTTAGAAGCAAAGAGCTTGGAAGATATTTGGAAAACTAACAAAGGAAGCAGAACATTAGAAAAAGTTGAAGCTCAAGAGACACACATGGCGGAGGAGGGAACAGAACCCTCAGTCGCAGCAGTACATATAACTGAAGAAGACGAGGACAAAGAAGAAGAAGACAAGGAGAAATCTCAAGGGAGCCGCACAGACGAACTTCTTGAGAGGATATGGGCAGAAATGAAAGAAAAATTCTCCATCTCAGAAGCAAAACAAAATAAGATCCAGGAAGTTTGTGAAAAATTAGACAATAAGTTAAACGCGCTAGGAGACAGAGTCTCAGCAGTGGAGAATGAAGTTGTTGTGCTAGACAAAAGGGTGGAAAAAAATAGAAAGGAAATAAACTCACTAAGGTTAGAAAACAAAATCATGAACGATAAATTGGAATCCTTGGAGAATCAAGCAAGGAAAAACAATATCAGGGTCCTAAATGTGCCGGAAAATCAAGAAGGCAAGGATATTAAAACATTTGTAGTGGCACTCCTGACAGAATATTTCCCATGGGCAGACAAAACGACACTGGAAGATGACATACAGAGAGTACATAGAGACCCATATGGAAAGAGCAAAGAAAGAAAAAACCCCAGGAAGATCCTAATCAATTTTAAAACGTATTTGCTGAAAGACAGGATCCTGGGAGAAGCTCTCAAAAAAGGAACCTACAACAAGGATAGTTGGACTTTTAAAATAAGATCCGATATGTCAAAAGCATCCCAGACCAGGCAATGGGAATTGGGAAATTTAATGTCAGAACTACAACAACTAGGTGCCACGGTGCAGATGAAATTTCCACCGTCGTTACGTATCATGTGGAGAAACAAAATGAGAAACATGAGAGAGCCAGAAGAGGTGAAAGCCTTGATAGAGCAAATAAAAGATCAAGTGCGTTCAGAGGAACCCCTAAACTAATGACCTACTGAGTTAAATGAACTTTTGTAAAGAAAATAAATACCCTGATGAGAAATCATATGAAATCATATATAATCCAAAACATATTTTGAGCACAAAAGTCGAAAAAGAAAACAAAGCATGAAGGTGTTTTCAACCAATCAACTCTCTATTTAACTGTAAATAGGAAAAATCACGGGAACGGGAAGCTAAAAGGGTTACGAAGATAACCGAAGGAAAAGAAGATGGAGGCTTCCCCGGGGAGGGCAACTCTAAAGCACAACTAAAAGAACATAAAATCACACGAAAAAGGGTGGGGAGCAAAATAGGGAAAAAAACAAAAAATTCCTCATCTGCGAAAACTTAGAAATTTAAGACAAATCGGAGTTATACCGCATAAAAAATCACAACAAATAAATAAAATAAATGGGGAGTGCAAGTAGAGGAGTAAAAATCTTATCTTGGAATGTAAATGGCATGAGGACAAAAAGTAGGAGAGACAACATTTTGGAATACATTAGAACCGAAAAAAGTGAGATAATAATACTACAAGAAACTCATCTCTTAAAAGAAGAATGGGATCAAATAATCAAAAACTTAGGGTGGGTAGACACCCTTGTATGCACTACACAACAGTGTAACATTAAGGGAATCGCGATAATATTTAAAAAATCCCTAAAAGCAACTGTAACTTCCTTAGAAGCAGACAGCAAAGGTAGATGGGCCATAGCTAGCATTAAAATAGGAAACTCTCCTTTCACCATTGCAGGTTACTATGGGCCCAACTTGGATGATGCCGATCCTTTGCGAAAATTATACTCACAGTTGTTACTAGCCACCTCTCCCATAATATTGGGAGGTGACTTCAATCTAGTGCTAGATCTAAAAGTAGACAGATCACCACCAGGGAGACAGTCTAATTTGAAAAAAATGAGAGAATGGATAGGGATCTACAAAAGAGATCTCGACCTAGTAGACATTTGGAAAATTAAAGGAGATAAAACCCACCCTTTCACCCTGCATAATAAAAAACTGGGGCATAAATCTAGGATCGATTATTTTTTGATTGGTAATGAATTAACAAAGAACGTAGATAAAGTATCCCACTTACCAGCTCATTTGTCAGATCATTCGGCAGTACAATTAACATTACAAGTCACAGTGAAAATAACGGAAAGTAGATTCACAGTCGAGAGAGCCTTGCTACAAGACGATCAGTTAATAAAAGAACTGAAGAGTGAGACAAATAATTTTTTTGAATTAAACGCCTCAGGCACCACAGAACAAATAACTTGGGACACCTTTAAGGCCGTTATAAGGGGCAAACTTCTGAGTCTAGGGGCTCGCAAAAACAAGCAATTAAAACAAGAGATCTCAGATTTAGAAAGTACTATTAACTCCTTAGATATCGCTATTTCTATGGAACAAGAGGAGGAAAAGAAACTAGAACTTCTTAAAAAAAAAACAGAGGCAAAAGATAAAATTGATCACATTTTGGAAGAAAGATTGAAAAAAAAATGGGACTCCAGCAAACTAGCAAGGCATGAATATGGCGAAGGTTGTGGTAAATGGCTGGCATGGAAACTTAAAACGGACTTGGCAAGAAATAAAGTGGGAAGCATAATTCCGGACGACCAAACTGTTCCAAATTCTGACGAAAATATCATCAGGCAAGAATTTTGGAAATTCTTTAAAGAGCTTTATACGGAGGATATAAATCCATCAGATGAAAAGATCAACTCCTACCTGGAAGATGCGGCACTTTTAAAACTAACAGAAGATGAAAGAGAAGGTTTGGAAAAAGAAGTCCTCGAAGACGAAGTGGCGGAGGCCATTAAAAGTTTAAGTTTAAAATATTTATCAAGCGCAACGTACACCTGGGCGGTTTCTTGGCGCTAAAGTAGCAGGCAGCCAGCTGGGCAAGAACAGTCGCAAAGACGTCGACTGGAAAGGCAGGCAGAGCTTACGAAAGAAGAGCCTGAGAAAATAAAAAGGTCTTCAAAGCTTTGCGGAAACTGGAATACTGGGTAAGGGACCTAAGATGGAAGGGGAGAGAGTTCCAGAACATGGGGGCAAGAGTGGAAAATTTTGAGCCACCCTGTTTTTTTTTCCGGTAGCGGGGTACTGCTAGAAGAAGTTGTGCCGAGGAGCGGAGGTCTCTGCCAGGGACATAAGCCTTGATGGCAGAAGATATGAAAAGGGGGGCCAGGCCAGTCCTGGCCTGAAACGCCATGCAGCCTAATTTAAACAAGGCGCGTTCCCGCACAGGGAGCCAGTGGAGGGTTTTCAAGAGGGGGGAGGTATGGTGGAATTTGGGAAGACCGAAGGCAAGGCGGGCAGCCTGGTTCTGCACTAGTTGCAGTTTACGGAGGCTGTACTGAGGGATGCCATTGAACAAAATGTTCCCGTAGTCCAGGCGGGACAGGACCAGTGCGGACATAATTAGTTTGAGTGCAGGGAAAGAAAAGAAACGAGAGATAGAGCGGATAGTACGAAGAGTAAGAGAGCAGGAAGAAACCACCGAACCAATCTGGGAGTGCATAGTGAGTTGATCATTTAGCTTGATGCCAAGAGTCTTAACAGAGGAAACAGGGGTAGGAGGAGAACCAAAGGAGGGGGGCCAAAAGAGAGAATTCCAGGGACTGGAGCAACCACCCGTCACCACAAGTTCCGTTTTATCGGGATTGAGTTTCAGGTGGTTGAAATTCATCCAGTCCCTGATGAAAGATAGGATAGGAAAGCCTGAAAAAAGGAAAAGCAGCAGGGCCTGATGCATTACCGAATGAACTATACATGATACTAAATGACTCTATACGTCCTCATTTGACCAAATTAATCAATACAATTCATATACATCATAAATCTATACCTGACTCCTGGAACGACGCCATAATTACAATCATCCTGAAACCCGGAAAGAACCCTGCCAAATGCGAGTCGTATCGTCCGATATCATTGCTGAACGCTGACTATAAAATATTTGCAAAAATTTTGGCAACTCGGTTAGGGAAAGTATTGTCAAAATTGCTACATCAGGATCAAAAAGGGTTCATCAAAGGGAGAAACCTACATGAAGTCACTCATGAATTACTTACTGCAATAGATATCGCAACACATGAGAAAACTCCTCTCACTATACTCACCGTGGATGCCGCCAAGGCTTTCGATAGGGTCAACTGGGTCTTCCTTGAGAAAGTTATGAGTAACAACAACATAGGATCAAACTTTATACACATGATAAAGCAAATTTATAAGGATCCAAGATCTAAGGTTTTAATAAATGGTAATCTCACAGAAAATATAAAGATAAGCAGAGGAACGAGGCAGGGTTGTCCCCTTTCTCCTTTGTTATTCAACCTATATATTGAACCATTAGCGAATAAACTAAGAAATAACAAAAACATCACTCCGTTTAAACACCGCACATGGGAGAAGAAAATCGCACTATATGCGGATGACTTAACGATCTTTACGGATGACTACTTAAGAGCCAAGGATTCAATCGGGAAATCCATAGAAACATTTGGGAAAGTCTCAGGATACCTTGTAAATCAAACGAAAACGGAGATCATGACTTGGAATACTTCCTTTCAAAGTAACAACATAAAAAAAGAAATCAGACATCTAGGAATCCTAGTGAATAACGATATAGGGAAGATTCCACAGCGCAATCTGAACAAAGTAGCCGGAGATGTAAGAAAATTGCTTGAGGCCTGGGCCTCTTTACCATTAAGTTTGATAGGGAGGTCAAATATAGTCAAAATGACCATCTTACCAAAGTATACTTTCCTATTTAACGCAATACCATTAGAATTTGGAAAAACGAAGCTAGCACGAGCACAGAGAGACATCACAAGCTTCATATGGGCCACAAAAAATACGAGGATCGCTTGGAAAAAAATCAGGAGGAGGAAAAAAGATGGAGGGCTAGCCAGCCCAGACCTGGTGGAGTACTGTAGAGCTTTCCAACTCAAGAATATCAGAGTACTACTAAAAAGCCATGACTACTATCCGAACCTACTTACAAGCAATCACAAAATCAGATGATCATGTACTGTTTAAATTTGGACACCCTAAGTACTTCAAAAAAATAAAACTTAAGACACTAAGGGATGCAGCAAAGTTGTGGGCACAAATAAGAGGTATTTTGAAAATATCGTACTACAGCAAATGGGCCCCCATCTGGGACTCGCCTGGAACCCCAGATTGCTTCAAAGACATGCTTGCACTTCCAATAAAGAGAGCCAATGTAAAGTACTGGGGGCAAATAGTAAACGGACCCAATCTGAAAACATGGTCAGAGTTTCAAGAGTTAACAAACCATACACTATCCAAACTCAAATTTTATCAGATTTCAAGTTGGTTCAAAACTTTACCCGGTGTAAACAAAGCTATTGACAAAGTAGAAAACGATATGGTTAAAACAATACGAATACCAAAAGAAGTAGCGAAATGGTACTGGGCTCTGATAAGGGCCAACGACATAAACCTCAATATAGAAACACAAATATGGGGGAAAGACATAATAACAGCAGATCTTGATCTAATCTGGGAAAAATCTGTGGCAAAGTGTTGGTCAACTCTGAAATCCGCGGCCTTGAAAAGGAACCATCTGTACACAATTCACCGGGCATACTGGACACCAAGAAAGCTCTCCAAATTTAAAAATGCAGGAATAAAGAAATGCCCAAAATGCGGAGAGGAAAGAGCAGACGACATCCACATGTTCAAAACCTGCCCCCGATTGAAAGAATTTTGGGACCAAGTTGGTAAGACCCTGAGCACTATACTGTCCAAGCAACTAACTGTAAGTATAATCTTATCACTTTTTGGGATTGTAGACCCAGGAAATGGAGGGGGGCTCACTAAAAAGCAAGAAAACCTCCTTTTTGTATTAATAGTTCTTGCAAGGAGGGAAATTTGTATTAAATGGATAGGATCTTCTAGCCCAACCCATGCTGATTGGTTGAACTCGGCCATAAGAATTAACAAACTTGACAGAATAGGGAATGCAAGTAAGAGATTTAAATTCTGGGAAAGTTTTGAAAGTTTCTTATACCCCAAATAAGATCTAAAAGTGAGTCCTATGATTAATGTGATACTTCTTCTGGTGGACAAGTATGATACTTGTCGAGTAGTCAAGATGACTAGCTCACCCCGATCCAAATCAGAAGTAATGGTATGTAACGGGTAAAGGAAACTCCTCAAAAATAACCAACAGGAGGAAGATAAATACTCCCCAGACAAGAGAGATCGAGGGGCAGTGTCGGAAAAGAACCTGAGGCAGACACCTGATACTCCGTATTCATACAGATATCGCAAAATGAGGACAAAAAAAAAAAAATTGGTGTTTAGTGGAGTTATGACAACTTTTGGCCCTGGTACCACTGCACCTGCTGCACTATTTAAATCAAGTCCCTTTCAAATGCAAGGTAACTGCAATTGTGACTTCCTCTTTAGTAGTAAAATATAGCATAGTTCTTATGTATTAACTTTATTTTTAACATCCAGTGTTTATTACAACATTTAGAATATGATCATAATGACCAAATAGCTTAAAAAAATCATTCACATAATGCCTATGAAGCGCAAAGAAAAGTACTGGAAGCATGAATAGGAAATGCCACAAACATTCTCTAAGGCTAAAGCATCTGGTTTACACAACTAAATAATAACAAGCATTGACATAGCCAATAGGTCTCGCGTTTGGGAACTTATAAGTGTTTAGCCAGAGATATTGACTTTACCTATGTCTTTACCCGCATGCGTGCGGCCGTTTTTCCCGCTGTATGCGGCATTTTTAAAATTACCGCGATTCATGACTGGTAACGCTGATGACGAGCTGAGCTCGTCATCAGCATGGAAGGGTTTACCTATGTCTTTAAGCTGTGCTCTATAGAAGTCTGTAGCATGCTGAAAAATTATAATAAAGAAGTGTCAGAAGCATTTTTGTTACCTTAGATATGACCAAAAAAGCATTATGTACAACTGAACAACCATATTAAAAAAGCGTTAAAAATAATGTCTTGAGTTTTTTTGTCCTTTCAATGCTGGCAAGTTGTATCTGCCTGTCCCAATGGTTGCTTGTTGTGGGTTTTTTTTGTTATGGGGGAGCATAAATAACATGATATTTCCCTCGTCTTCATTGCTTTATTTTGCTAATGAGAAAGTGTCACTCATAGTCGTTGATATGTCACTCTTAATTACACTGAAATTATAAAAATGTCACACATGGCAATCTGAAACCTTGGCAGATATGTAATAGCAAGACCAGAGTTACGGGTTGGCTCAGGCTGTAAAAGCTGGTGCATGAGCACAATTTAAAAATATTTTCTGTCAGAATACAACAAATATCATGTTACATTAAAATATGGTGTCTTTACAGTTCAAATAAATATATCTCTTTTATATGCTGAATTGTGGTAAATCATATTATTTGTTATCTTTTAAACGTAAAAGTATACTGAGAAACATTGACTTGTCATAAATGTACAATGTTAATATTAAATACTCAATTTCAGTAAGGCAGCATACTACACTCTACTTCCTGGTGCGTGAAGACCCCATAAGTATGAAGCAACATTTATTTGTATGTAAATGAAAACTTGTGAATTAGCTAAACGGTGTTCATTGTTCACTAATCAACAAGTAATTCTTAAATTAGTACTAAGGCTTATTTTTTGTGACAAAAATGAAACTAGAACAGAGAAAGGCTCTTCAAGTAATAAGCAAGCCCTCCTCAAACCATCAGGGCCACTTTAATTTTTGTTAGTGCCTATGAAGTAAACAGATAGTCATCTTAAAAGCATCCTCAAATCATCAGGAACCATCTTATCTTGAGACGTCATCGACTGCTAATCCTCTGATCATCAGAAACAATCACACCTTGTGGCATCATCAGATACTCATTTTCAACTCATCCTCAAATCATCAGGCTCACTTTTCCAAGCTCTGCTGATGACCTCAAGAGCTTGATGATGTCTGATGATGTGAAAATGACTTCTAGAGTAGTTGATTGATCATTCAATGACTCTGGTATGGCTTCTAAAGTAATCCTGTTTGACCTGGGAATGCCTGTTTTCGATTTGTGTTTCCTATTTTTGTGATATAGATGACAAAGTAGAGCATGCTAGATCGGCTGATCTAGCCTACGATTGAGGTAAGCATATGTTGCCAAATAGAATAGAGTGCAAAGAGAGGTTGTCCAGGGCATCTAGAGAGACTGATAGAGTGTTTGTTTTTTGTTTTAACTTTGAGGTCCTGATGAGAACCCCGTGAATTGAGGGGTTTGAAATGCGTAGACCTGTATTATTAGCCATAAGAATTGTGAACAACGTTGAATTTGCGTCATATAGTGATTGATATTACAACTCGTTTTTTATGGCTTTTTTGAATGTTTTCAAAAACACAGTTATTATTTTTTTGCTTCGGGTGAATGATGGTTGTATGGTGAATGAGTGATAACAAAGTATGTGTGGGGGTGGAATGGTATGAAGTGGGAAGAATGGATGAATAGATAGTGTATGACAATGTGTTTTAATTGGAAGTTTTTTTGTTATTCAAGGTGCGAGGTATAATGAATTGAAGAATTGTGGATTATTTATGTATTTATATGTGAAAAATAAATTGAGTTGAATAAAAAAGGATTCTTTTCAGACTGAAAAAGTGGTCTGAGGCACGTGTTGTTTGATTTCAATATGGCCCCTCGAAAATAAGTGAGTATGAATAGACAGCAGTATTGGCAATCGCTTAGTTCTTTGTTTAATTGAGGCTTGGCCTTACTGTCCAGACCCAGTTTTGGTATTGGCCTTTGAAAAAGAGCACATGAACACTGCCATATGAGTATTGAAACACATTCCAGTATTGACAGTAAGACAAAACCCAGTATTGACAGCAAAACTTGCCCACATGAACGTCAAAACAGAAATTTGATGTCAAAACAGAAATTGCATGCAAACTGCCATAGCAGATGTCACCTTCATTGCTCATCCGGCATGAGCACTATGACAGTATCACTTACAGAATATGTGGGAAGCATTACCTGGTCGGTTCGAGAAGACTGGTTCCACACGAAGGGCAAGAGGCCAGTAGCTTGTGACTTAGTCACATGATGCACACTCTACACATTTCACAAATGTCAATGTGTGTGAACAATGTGCATGAACAGAAGCATGAATCACAAAGGTGAGATGTGTGCATACCACAGAGACAAGCGATAGACTTCAGTATGAAGCGGTGTCCAAACTAATAGGGCTACTTCACATGGTACAAGATGAAAGGTTGAATGTGTGAGTATCATGGAGGCACGTGAGAGTCTTCTGTATGATACGCTGTCTCCTTCACGTTGATGTGTCAGAACAAGTCAGATGTTAAGAACTGTTCCTGGGTGGGCGCGTCTGAACGCTGCTGTCAGGATTCCATGGGTGCTGAAGCCAGGGAAGCGCATGATACCACTCGAGCAGTGCAGTCAGGGTTCCTTTGAAGCTGGGGCCTCCACAGAAACACGTCACCGCTCGAGTGCTGTGGCCAGGGAAGTGCGTGGTGCTGCTCAAGCAGGCAACGGACACTGTAGATAAAAGGGACCATTCAACATTACCTCAAAAGCGGTTTCTCACCCCATCAGTCTCACAGTTTTTATGATGTGTCCTCATCCCAATTGGGTTGAGTGTAACATCTCCTCGTTAGTCGTTATCAGTGTGTCAAGGTCTCCTTATTTATTTAGTTCCTGGTTTCTTGCCAATGTTGTTGCTGATGTGTCTCTCAGCTCTGTGGGTCATGATACAGTCGCTCATCGCCAATGTTAAGTTGCAAATGATAGCCATGTACCACACCAGATAAATAAAGAGAAATCCTTGTATTAAATGCAATTGACCTGATCCAAATCAGGGAGTGCTGCAGTTCAGATCCAGTCCTCATGAACTGACTCCTTTACAATTACAACTGCTATATTCTAGTGATGATGTGTTGGTTGCAGATCAACACATCACCACATGGTTACAGAACACTTATGTCACAAGTAACAGTAACTTATGGTACAGAATACCACAATGTCCTTTACAGAGTTTTACCCAAATAATAGACCCTCAAATGAAGCACTACCTTACTTATTTGTCAATACTGCCAACTTAGAGTCCATTTTCACAAGATTGCTCTTTTTACATTCCAAGCAAATAAAGGTGCCTAATAGACAAACCGTCTTCTGAACCCAATGTTGAACTACATTTACATCAAAAGTGCCATTATTAAAATTAGCACTCTAAGCCATGTCGAAAAAAACGTTTGTAAGAAAGCCCAGCACATCCAGCAACCTCAGCCCTTATCCAAACCCTTCCTTTGGTCATGGCCTGACTTATTAAAAACTAACAGCATCTTGAGGGATGATTTAATCGTATAGTGTCAGCCACCTTACTCGCTAATGAAGGTTTGGGGCACTCTAACATCATAAGAGTGTGTACTTCATTAGGCTTTCTTGCCTAATCCTGTGCACCACGTATTCAGGAACATGAAGCAGTAAGAATCACTGTGGAGAAAGAGGGTGTTGAATAAATGATGGTTGAATCATATATTCTTCTAAAGGATAAACAATATATGTGCTCTTTTCAAAATAGGTCCCTTTTTCCATATTTTGCATTTCTCTGTATCCTGACCTGAAGACCAGGTTATCTCCACGTCTCAAATTCCCGAAGATACTGCATATACAGAAATGTGGCATTGACTCTTTTTACCTTGCCACAAAACACAACAACCTTCTTGGGCTTCCGTTTATTCTCGAGATATAGGGTTGTCATGGCTCTTCTTGTTTTGATTTTTCCTCACCCTTAAATATACTATTACTCCAACACACATATTTAGGACACCCTCATACTTGCACCCTTCATCATATGGCAAACACAATAAAAGATCTCCACTAAAGCAACCCTTCATGGGGCCCGTAGGTAATTGCAGCGCCGGCCCAAAGAGGAACAATGCCAGATGATGAAGCATGACAACCCCAGGGATGTGTGAGGCCACCAATTAATCCTTAGGATCCCACTCCATGCTTTGCCCACCATTTTGTCTACTTTTCTTTTTCTCTGTCAGGAGCAGGACCTCCCTTGTTAGTGTACTACACTCAATACCATTCTGTAGAAATAAAGAATAGCAACGGGAAGCCCCAACCTCCTGAAGAAGTTAAGCCAGACTAAAATGATGAAGACCAAAAGCTATGCAATAGCACCACAGAACAAAAGAAGTAATCACTTGATGTTCTGACAGAGCTCACTATTTCTCCCTACAATGCATGTAGGACATCAGTAAAATGCCACAGTTTAAATGGAAGTTAAATTAAGACTCAATAATAGACTCAGACAGATATTAGATTAATTCAGTTATTGTATTAAAGATTCAAAGTTAATAGCAATAAGAAATCATTTGAGAATTTCAGTTAAGAGAAACACAGCTTGTAATAAAACACCAAACATTTAGGCAAGGTATTTATTGGATGGTTATTAACAACACATTCCAGTTACAGAGTTACAGAGTCCCACTACCATTAAGGCAGAAAGATAGTCTGTTTGTCTAACAGCTCGAATCCTGCGTTGAAGGAGAAAAGGGTTTAGATGTAAAGTCCAGCAAGAGAGAATTCATAGAACAAAGAAATTAAAATGTAAATGGTTCGGCATAGAAGATTAAGATCACAAGCTACCGACTGTGGCATCAGCCAAGCAGTCCATAACTAAAAGATAATTTTAAAAAAAAACGATCAACATGGCATCCTCTCACAAAAAGAAAAGAGAAAGTACAGGGATGCCCCTCCTTTGGGGTATCTTCTTTTTAAAGTTTCTAAGAACATCCCTATGAAGTGGCATTACAACACCATCGAAAAACTATTGTATGGTCAGATTCACATATTGTCACCTAGGGAACCTTCAAAAGTAAGATGCTTTCCCATGCTAGTCATGAGAAATGAAAGATTCAAAAGTCCACATAGGCCTAATATTGGTGAAAAATATAAACAAATTATTCATCTATAGCAATTGCTGAAATCCTGTTCCCACAGAAATATTTCACTGTGAACATCAAAGAAACGTTTAGAAATGTTGAAAACTGTACATGTACAGAGCAAAGAAAGCAACACTTCACTAGTTATAAATGATCTATTGTATTAAATCAGGGGAAAGGTCAGCATTAATGAAAAAGTATTTTCAAAAAGGCCTTTAAATAGGAATTACACATTTTGAATTAAATAACTCAATTGCAAATATATCGTAAATAAAATCAATTCAAATAAGGATTATGTTGAACTTTCACACAACATCATTACATAACGTGTATTTGTGAAGCACAAGTTGGCGCTGCATAGCAGATGTTTTTTGTTACCCAACTCAATGGTACTCATTTCATTGACCTCAGATGGATGAAAGGCTGAGTGTACCCACCAGGATTTGAACCTGCGACCAGGAGGTTGAACACAGGCTCCTGCAGATGATACATAAGTCTATTGATCCACAAGACCCAACATGGAAATAACTATCATTAGAAATACCCTACTACCACAATTTTTTTCAACATTCATGTAACTGTATACTTTTATAAATTCACACTACAAAATATGTTTCACTTTTCATAAAATATTGAATCTCTAGTATTATTATGGAAAATTTCAAGATCATACCTAGTTTCTACACATTTATGTATCGAATTTCCAAATTGGTACATTCTAGTAAAAGACAATGGAAATACTAGGCTATTTTATAAATGTTCCATCAGTAAATGTTAATAAACAACATATTCAGAAGAAAATCATTAGTGCAACTCGTTTATATGTATTATTATTGCTTTGTACGTATGTCTTCTTCCTCTTACATTTTAAAGCACGCTTTTAATGTGCTTCTACTACATTGGTATAAGTTTCTTATGTCGCTGTCTCTAACATGTGCAAAGTGCACTTACAGCTTTTCTTTAATCAGTAAATGTGCCGTACATTATGATTTTTAAAGGCATGAATAATTCGAAGTAGTAAGCGAACTAAGAGAGATGTATTGCTGTGTGGTACATCTTGGGACTAGGGAGACAAAGTCCTCCAGAAGTGGTGTCCACCTAAAGCTTGGGGCTGAGAGGCTGGGGCTGCTCCCTGCCTGATGTAGCGTCTGATCTGAGAATCTATGGTCCATAGTTTTGGCAAGGGAATGGGTACCAGCAGCATGCCAAAAACGTAATTCAAGTGCAGGTCCACAACCATCGTGAAGGTTTGAACCCTTCCCCACAGTGAAGGCTGTAGATTTGGACAAGTTATAAAATCTCTCTGCATTTGGTCTGTGAGAGAGTCAAAGTAGTTGGATACCATGCAATATGGGTTAGACTGATTTGAGACTGAGATATTTAATTCAGGGTGATATCCAAAGGAGCTGCGAGCCATATAGGCTATGTAGTCTTGTACATGGGGTCCTGTGGAGGGCCGACCTTTTGGACCAGTTGATACAGTAGCCACTGAAGATCGAGAAAAGGTCAACGATCCTCATTATAGCTGGGACAGAAATGCTGGTGAAGATAGTGTTATTAACAAACGTCATTCTCGAAGAGCATTTCCTCTGCTGGCGTAGATATTCCTTCCACTTCTGGTGACCTGCGAATGGATATCGCCAGAGGTTCTAGGTCTAAGATGGTGAGCAGGGGGAGAGCGTGCACCAATAGCGGTTGGTGGTGGGAGTAGCTGCCGGGCGGTGACGTGGGGAGGGCGAGGGGCAGCGTGGGGGGTAGTAAACTTTGGATTACAGACGATTACAAGTAAGTAAACATATAAATAAATAAAACGAATTTCGTTGTGCGCACTGCATCCCCAAATGCGATGCAGTGTGCGCAACAGAATTCCTCATGTGCAAAGCTTACCAACCTCCCACAGGACTTGCTGGGAGGATACAGAGCACTCATTGTGGTCTGCATAGTCCTGTAGGTAAATCACCAGTTTTCGTTTGTTCTCAGACAATTTATACCTGTGGGTATAACTTTTCCAGACTTAGTCATGGGGTAATTGAAGACGATAGTCTAGCTCTAGAGGGATCAGGCATGGTCCAAAACACATTGCACCCCTCTTACACAGGAAACAACCTTCATCAGAAGAGAGGTGCTGAGAAGAAAATAATCGATAGAGGCATAAGTAAAAAGAGTAATCACTATCGACTGGGTGAGTAAGTCTCCAGGGGACCACAAACCAGTCATTAGGTCACATCAGACGTCTCGTTCAGAGCTGAGTTGTGGACCTTGGCATCTGGATCAATACATAACAGGATTGGGACAAGTTTTCACTTGGGGCATACCAGGAGCAGGTGATTTCACACCTCAGTATGGATTCTGTTAAGTCTGGTTAAAAAATCCTTTTTATCTCCTGTTGGTGCATAGATGGAACCCACCAATGTAGTTTGGGATTGGAAAGTAAGTTGCAAAAACACACAATTACCGGGGGGGGGGGGGTGGAACAGGACTTTTTCAAATTTTAATTGTAAAGCATTTGTGAACAAGGATAGCCACTCTACCTTTCTTTCTCTGTAAAAAAGGGTTTGTGGTGGTGAGGGTTTAGTGTCTGAGGTGGCAATCACTTTGCTAACCAAGTCTTTTTTCACTCTGTGTGTTTCCTATTGGGTCATATCTGTCTCCTGGATTAGCACTATGTTCAGTTTCTTGGTTCCTAGGAAGGTAAGAATCTTTTTGCGTTGCATGCGTCCTCTTGTGTCATGCATGTTGAGGGACCACATCAAGAAGGCTTTAATCATTGAATCAGCCATTGGGGCAGCTGAAGTAGTCTTGTTTATCATCAAGGCTGGCCCCATAGAAATGGAAATCTAACAGGTTCAGATGTATACAGTGGTTTTCCAGGTAGAGCAAGGTCTGAGGTCGTCTGCAGAGATAGAGGTGGTGTAGAGCATCTGGTATTCTAAGTCAAGTGGGTACGTAAGATCCACAGCTACTGTCACTAACTTTATAAAGGTCAGCAATCCTTGATGTCTAATCCCTACTGGTACTTGCTTGAAGTAGGGTGGAGTGAAATTGATACATAGTTCGGGGTACTGAAAAAATCCATAATATGTAAAGTAACAGAGGCCTTGATCTGGGGTTACCCGCAACATTCCAAGAGCCTGTAATGGTTTATGGGGAGATTGTGATTTATCCCATGCTTTGGCATGACGGTTGATAGGGATGCACAACATTCTTGGGGGAATTGCAAGTACTCTGCAAGTGTTATTGTGCTGTCAGGTTGTTAGAATTCTCCAGTGGCATCCACAGGGGGGAGGGCAATATTGTATCCACGGTGGTATGATCTAGTGAGTCTAAAAAGTTCCCCATTTGTTGTGGTTCTGTGAATTCTCATGTTGATCTGCCGATTGTGAAGATCATTGTGGCTGAATCTTGTAACTTTTACTGGATCCCCTTCTGTTACAGTATGGGAAAAAGAAAGATACATTTTTGATGGAGCACACAAGTGTTGTGGGAGAAGTCTGCAGAGAGCCCTACAGAACTCTCCTTGTAAGTGAAAGGGCCATGTTGATGTGCCAATTTTCGAATCTGCCATGCCTGTATTTGATGAATAGGACACATTATGATCTGTCGGGAATGGTTCAATGCGTCCAGCCTGCCGCGTTTCAGCGTGTGTGTGCCTGTTCAAATTGCAAGAAGATTTGGAATTCTGTGTGGAGTAGGCAGGGGAGGAAGTTACACAAACAACTTTGGAGGGCATCTACTACTTCCTTATTGGGCATACCATACAAATAGACCTCATTTTGGCTGCTGCGGTTATCTAGGTCTGAAACTTTTCATTGAAGGGTCACATTGCTTGTCCTGAGTGTGAGGAGTTATACAAATAGCGTTGTTATCTGTCATGTCCAGTTTAGTCTTAAAAGTAGACAATTTGGCATGCAGAGATTTCAATTCAGTCATTGTAGCAGGCAAGGCCGTTTCCACTGTGTGCATTGAGTTTTTGGTGTTTTTCAGTTTTTAGAGTGTTGGTTTGCCCCCTGCCATTGTATTGTGCCTGTCTGTGAATTTCCTTCAGTATCAGACACGACTTCAGAAAATAGTAATTGTTGCAACATTTTCTCCATTGACATTGAGGAGTAGTGGTAGCTGTGTAGAGGCCCTCCATGTGAACTAACAGCAGTTGAGGTACCCCCTAGGTGAGTTTAGCATCTGCCCTTCTTGTAATGGGTCACAATATACCCAGAATGAGGATTGCCTGTTGTTTCATTGTTAAAAAGCGGTTCTGTCTTACAAGTGTGTCTAATCCAAGATGGCCGCCCCGCGTCTGATGAGGGATCAGACTAGTGGTTCATGTTCACCCTTATGGCGCAGGAAGGGGGTGGTGCCAGTGATGGACATATCATCCAAGTTACCCCTTTATGTCTGGTCTGCAAGGCAGGTTATAATATCCAATTTATTGCAGCTCTATGGACAGCTGAGTCCACGTGTGTCTACAAAGGTGCAGTTATGTAGCAGAGGTGATGTAGGGTGGGTGGCTTACGACGTAGGGATTAGTGCGGTAGCACCAGGGTCCCCATGCTGCTGGATGGGGTGCACCGGGTAACTGAAAGCCTCCTCTTCCCTAACAGGAGGTGGGGAGGGAGTGCTGTTCCTCAGCTGTATTACCAGCAGCAGCCGCTGCAGGGAGCCCTAGCCATTGGGAGCTGGACACAGGCATGAAAGAGGGGGTGCCTTGCCATGGAAAGCTGGGGCGGTAGCACCAACTCCTCCTGTCATCACCCACCTTTGGACGTCACATAGTCCTGTAAGCAAGGGCCCCCTGATGAGTAGCTGTTCCACAGTGGTGGTTGCAGGGATGCTGCCTCTTTGAGAAGTCTTGGCTGGGTGAGTCCATACACACATGCATGTGATGGGGGCAGCTTAGAGTAAGAAACTGGGATGGCAGCACCAGCACCCCCACCAAGCATTAGCTCAACACCCCATGTGGTGTGCATAGCAGTTCCATTTGCTGACGAGCCCTCGCCTTGAGCATCAGCCTGCAGAGTACTCTGTAGGCCCTGCTCAGTGAATGGTGAGGTGGGGCAGTTTCTCCCCAGAAGCCTTGGTGCCTTAGTTGTTCTTGGTTCATGGGCACTCTGGATTCACTTCCCAGTAATTTGGAGCCCCTGTTCAGGATATAATGATGGGTTTCGAGGAAAGCCTGAGTGAAGTAAATGGCAGGGTGGCCATTTTTCTTGTGAAACAAGCTCCTCCTTGAGTTAAATGTCAATGTTTGTGAATTGTAAGCAACTGGGTGCAACATGCCTGCTAAAGGAGAAGTAGGATTCTAAACCCGTTTTTTTAGTCTTTGTGGATATAGCCGAACCCACAGTGAGTTATACCGTTAAAAACGTTATACATTATTACAACATGTAATCAGATAGTCTTGGTAACCTAGGGTCGGTTTTACGTTTGCTTTCAGGATATTGACACGTCTTATTTCTCGGGAACCGACAGGATCATGCTCACACCCTCTTTACGTTGGTTTAAACTACACAAGTGAGTTAACTTTATGGATGTAATGAGAATAACTTTCAATGAGATGATGTCCTGAATTTTTTACTCGTTTGTTTATGATCAAAAACAGATTGAGTCTTGTATAGATCAACTGGTAAATACCAGTTTATAAGACGTGGCTGATAAATTACACTAGTCATAATGTAGTAGACAGATTTATGTTGTAACTAACTGTAACTCATGACGCTGAAGGTTCTTCTAGATGGTGAAAGTATGTATTTGTTTATTTTTCAGGTACAGCCCCTGACGAAGGGCCGTGTGGCCCGAAATGCATTGGGCAAGGGCAGTTTGTGAGAAAAAAATGGAATCTATGAATTAATTGTTTCTATGAATAATACGATTGTATATAAGGAATGTTATGATATAAAATAATGTTCTGAGGTACTAAGAAAACTTCAGTAAAAGATGCATTGACTGAACAATTTTTGTCAAAATTTTCTTTAAAAAATCACAGAATACATTTAATGAAGAGTTGTATGTCCAACCAGGATTCGCAACAGTGCACAGAGGGCAAGCGGTTTCGCTTGAGTATATTATTCATTACTGCTCCTACTGCCATGTTTAAATTGTGTAATGTAGCTTTTTATATACAGATTTTTATAGAACGTAAACCTCTTCCAGAGGCAACCAAGCGCTGTACAAAAAATAGCACATACATATAACAACAATCACAGAGTAACAGGGAAGAACTGTTAGATGGAGCCTTCAACCTGTGAACTATTAGGTTTTTCAGGTAATGAAGACTGTGAAAATTGATTAGGAAAACACAAATCTTCAGGGAAAGAGTTTTGGGGTTTTGGTCTATAACTGTAAAAACTTTGTTGGTTATTTTAAGTATTGAGATTTCCTAATTTCTATTATCAAGTCGGGTTCAACTGCAGTATTTTGTTTTCTTCTTGTTTTTATTAGCTTTTCATGGAGGTATGCTAGTTGATGGACATGGATTGCTTTATGTGTGATGCAGAGAATTTTGAAGGCATTTTGGGCTCTCAGTCAGTGTAGATTTATGTTTATGAGAGGTTAGCGTTTCTCTTGAGTTAATGAATATGTTATTGTTGTCATTGATGTTGTAATTTGTTCTCATCAGTAAATCCATTAATGATGTTGCTTAAAAAGTCATCAATTATGTCATGTATGTAAACCTTGTTTTTGTTCTCAGAATTGCCCAGGTTACCAGAAATAAAGGGTCGTCTGTTTCATTTTATATTGATAACTCATACTACACACATCACAAATGCATGGCCTTCAACCCAATGAATCAAACTAAATCAGAGATACACATATCAACTCATCGGAGCTCCTCCTCAGGGTCCATATATATATACGTTGATCCATTCTCTATATAACCACATATTATGAGCCATGAACCACCAAATCTTTCTCCCTAGGAAAACTATTGCTTAAGGCTGCAACCATCAACCAACAGCAAGCACTAAGACCACAAAACTCAACTCAATGAGCTTTACATTCAGGATCCCACTGACATGATGGAGGGAACTGGAATCTAATATGCTACCTAAAATAAAGGATGACACATAAATCAGTTGCAGCCCAGACCTCATGACTAAGACTGCAACCATAAGGTCTGTCTGCATAATTTTATGTGAGTAAAATTCTTCCATGAGAGTCAGATCCTTCTCCAAATGGGAACACAGAAAACTGAATCATGTTATCCCATAACAAAATCATCAAATTTTTCTGGAATCTTGTAACACAATGGAACCAGATCTAGGTGCTCTCACAACTTCATATAACCCAACCGATATGGCCCCAACTTCACCGATAGATTTCACCATAACTCCTTCTCCCCATCAACAGTTTCATCCATTTCACTGACCCTCTTTCTTTTTGCTGAATCCTTCTTCACTATTATTCTCCTAGTACCTACTCACACCATCATTGTGTCTGCATGAAGAGACCCAACCTAAGATGTCACACTTTATCTCCATCCAATTTTACCGCTGACTTCTAAAACTCAACTATGTTCTGGGGGTCAAAAGATCAGACCCGATTCCCTATACCTGACACACTGAGCAAACTAAACCTTGTACCACCCAGCTTTACTACCTTTGTTGCATTTCATGTACTTTGTCATTTTCTCTTCATACATCTTGATCTTCCCCTTCATTTCAACATCATCACCAACATATTTTATTGCCTCTTAACAATCATGGAACCAATAGCGTTGCTGGTTTACAAACTCTCAGCAATTCAGATTGAGTTTTTCCCTGTAACAGCATTTGAAATATCTATATGACAATCAGCAGCATCCAGAGTTTTCCTCCTACAAATTCCAGACTTAACACCTAGTTGAATGGACTCTTTCACCACACTATTGAAATATTACACTGGCTGTTTGCTTCTAAGTCATGTATAAATACAAATAAATGTTTAATTCCACAACATCCTAAAAAATGTCCCACCTTTTCAGATGTGAACTGCACTCCACTGTCTGAAACAATTGCCTGTTGTATGCCTTCCCTACAAAAGACATCCTCTATGAACCCAATAACCTCCTCAGAAATGACACACTCCGCCATCCTCATTTCTGGCCGTCACTGCGATAATCTGTTAAAAAAGTGGCCCATGACTGTTTCTGAGGTACAATGGAGAACAGATCAACAAAATCATAGTCACCTTCCTCCAGGGATGGAATGGCAATTCGGAGCACAAAAACCTTGGGAAACGTATCACTCTTACAAAAGACCTCACAAGCTCTATCCACATTGTTTTCATGCCAGGCTATCACACCACATCCTGGTCGTCATTGCTGAAAAGAAAGACTTCACAAGATGAACAAAGAAAAAAGGAAGAGCACACCGACACAAACCCACAAAACTGTCCAGAAGCCCTTCCTTGCCTACTACATTTCACGTATACAACCATGAACACAACATTCCAGATCACATTCCTTCGATATTCCATTCCACACATAAGCCACTCAGCACCCAGCCATCCCCAATCCTTTCACATCATGTTTGTTTCGTAAAAGTGCATGCAATTGCTATGCCCTTAACTTCTGAAAATTATCCATGGTGCTAAACATTGTAGATCTTTGGAAGGGGCAGAAAAGGACAGGTGCTAGAACAAGATAAATTCTGGAGTCCATAAGAATATTCACGTCAAAAGGATCTGGGAATAAATGAGTACAACAGAAACACAATGTGTGCAATATCTAGACACGTATGTTCAGAGCCAAAGCAGCCCCATCAGCCACAAACTAAGCATGGGAAAAAAGAAAGAACAAAGGTCATGCTACAGATATATACCTACATTCTGAGCAAAAGTAACTTACTCTTCTAATCCTGAAAGATGGATCATGTCATACAATTGCACATATACTAAAAAGTTCTTAAGGCAACTACCGAAAGCATAAGGTAGGTCATAACAGAACACCAGAACCTGAAATACACCAAACTTACAAAGTTTGAGAGACACAGTACTTATGTGCAAAGCAAAGAATATGCATCACAAAACAAAAGAAGCCTACTTGGAGATATGCCAACAGAGTTTTTTGCAACTGTTTCAGCAGTGTAAAGGAAATCCAGGGAATTACCAGCAATGTTGATGAGTGAGAGCAAGCAATATCTGAATCAGAACGTTCACTAAAGTTTATCTTGAATGCATAAGTCAAACTAAGGGCCGTATTTACAAGAAACTGTTAGAGTGTAGCGTTACACCAAAATTGGTAACATTGCGCTCCGACTATTTCAAAATGCAGGGATATGCTGTATTTACAAGAATACGGTGCGCCCCTGTGTTACCCCTAGCGCCGGTGCTGAAAAAGCTGCCTAGTGCTAGTACAGGCACCCTAACTTCATTTTGCTAGGGTGCCAGCGCTGCAGTGGCAATTGTTTATGTGCAGGAAGGAACACCTTCCTGCACATAAATATTTTTACAGGCAATTTGCTCTATTTATGGGCAGAATGTAGTACACATGGAAAGAACAAACTATGAGGGGAAATAAAACATTTCTCCTTGTATCTCCTGCTTAAGGCCATGGTATTCTATGGTGGTATTTTTGGTGTTGCCCCATTGCAAATATGGGGCAGCATCAAAAAGTAAAGGGTGTTGCAGCGGAACACCCACTGCAACACCCATTTCATGCCCCTTTCACGCTAAGTGGGCATTATTTACAAAGTAGCATTAAGCCACATTACGTAGGTTAGTGCCGCCTTGCAAATAAGTCGTAGGTGTTAACGACACCAGAATGTTGGAAAAAGTGACATTCTGCTGGGGTTAACTCCATGTAGAATTTGAATTTGAAATCCTTGTAAATAAGCCCCTAAGTGTTTCAACGGCAAAACTAGTGGAGGGCATTCCTTGCTTACCCGAAGACTTTCAGAGAACTATCAGCCGTGCCTGCAATTACCAGTTGGACATGACCCTCGGAAGGTACTAGAGGAGGGTGCAACTGCAAGACAGAGAGAGGCATGGGGAGAGAAGTATGGCGGGCCAAACTTTATAGCGTTTGCCCAGGCCACTGCAGGGAAGATGGAAGGGTTAGAACCACAGTAAATGCTTCACAATTCTCATGGTGGAATCCCAGACAACCTGAGAAGAGATACAACCGTAGGTGCCCAGTAACAATGTTTTTGCTGAAGTGCTTTTCTTCAAACAGACTATTATCGGAAATCTTTTTTTCAGAGATAGTCACTGAAGTTTCAATTTTGCAAAAGTGACAAACGAAGTTATGCTATCATGCGTAGCCTGAGGTTGGTCAACATTTTTAAAGAAAAAAAAATCATGGAGCTCTGAAGCAGTCAGACAAACCTGTGGTCACTTCTTTTTCTGGGAATAAATACATGCATTATGTATACAAACAAATTGGAGTATATTGAATGCCAACACTCTCAGGCTCTCAGTTCATGAAAGGAACAACCTTCAGTCTTAAGCCTCTGAGAGTTATATCAGTGATCTCTTTGTGAGCGATCTCTCGACCGTAGCTTTTTTCTTAGTTCCTGTCTGTTCTTACCGTAGTGACACTCACTTGCAGTCATTATTCTGCACACAATTTTCAGTCTCACTTTTACAGTCTCATTTACTTCATTATATGTCTTGCTCTCATTCTCCCAATCTTTGCCTTCTTCTCTCTCACCACTCTGTTTCCCCCTTTTTTCCATTTGTCTCTCACCTTATTTTAGTAACTCATCGGCTGCCGTCCCTTAAACAAGCTATAACACTTTCTTTCATATTCTTTGTATCACCAAGCCTCTATTATCTCCTCCCCACCTGAAAAAGCTCTTCAGTCTCTACTCTTTGAAAGTTTCTCATGCTATCTCTTTCACTATTTTTTTTAAATATTATTTTATTAGTCATCCAGAATCAAAGTAAAATCGTAGCAACAATTACACATCGCAGATGATTATCTTAACAAATCCAGCATATCTTTTCGAGGATAGGACAGGTACAACTGATACCTTTCATTAATATAACAGATTACCGTGTTTGGATATAACATCATTGTTACAAGGAAATGTATCATAACAGTAAACTCTTAACCCCACCCCAGGGTTGCATAAAGAAACTCCCCCTCATACCATACACCACAGGTCAGACTACATATCGCTATTATGTTGTGTCTACTACATTCTCGGACTGCAATTGCCCCCAGATGGTGCCGCAGCCCCTGATTCAGCTAGGCCATTGTGAGTCTCCGCTATCTCTTGCAAGGTGAGGAGGACTTCTCTCATGGGAACTTCTCTGATAATGATAAACCAGGACCTCGCATCATCTTCCAACTTTTCATCTCTCCTAACGCACCTCATGCGGATCCCCATAGTAATTCCACCAGTAGGTGGTCTAGTTGTCGACAATATGCCTGTGGTATGTGGTAAAGGACTACAAGCTTCCAGCATTCGCGCTGCGTGTAAAACGCTCTTCTTGCATTTTAATATTTTAAAATTGTTATTCCTTTGCTTTGCGCCGAGCGCCCGCTCTTTCTACATTTCTTTTGCCTGCGCCGCTTAGAGGGAGCTCTTACCCGCATTTAATTCCTGCACACCCACACTTCGTGGGGTAGAAGGGACTCAGGGGCACTGTGTAATCATCGCGCCGGTTTCAGAGCGCCATCTTGGATTGGGGAGAAGGATTTCCTCACGGAGCGCCATCTTGGGTGAGGGAGAGCCACTCGCCCTGCCAGGACCCACGTATTGGAGGAGGAGGTAATAAAAGTAGGGCCTCCTACCTCGCTCAGGCAGACTACAAGCTTCCAGCATTCGCGCTGCGTGTAAAACGCTCTTCTTGCATTTTAATATTTTAAAATTGTTATTCCTTTGCTTTGCGCCGAGCGCCCGCTCTTTCTACATTTCTTTTGCCTGCGCCGCTTAGAGGGAATTACAGGGAGCTCTTACCCGCATTTAATTCCTGCACACCCACACTTCGTGGGGTAGAAGGGACTCGGGGGCACTGTGTAATCATCGCGCCGGTTTCAGAGCGCCATCTTGGATTGGGAAGAAGGATTTCCTCACAGAGCGCCATCTTGGGTGAGGGAGAGCCACTCGCCCTGCCAGGACCCACGTATTGGAGGAGGAGGTAATAAAAGTAGGACCTCCTACCTCGCTCAGGCAGACTACAAGCTTCCAGCATTCGCGCTGCGTGTAAAACGCTCTTCTTGCATTTTAATATTTTAAAATTGTTATTCCTTTGCTTTGCGCCGAGTGCCCGCTCTTTCTACATTTCTTTTGCCTGCGCCGCTTAGAGGGAATTACAGGGAGCTCTTACCCGCATTTAATTCCTGCACACCCACACTTCGTGGGGTAGAAGGGACTCGGGGACACTGTGTAATCATCGCGCCGGTTTCAGAGCGCCATCTTGGATTGGGGAGAAGGATTTCCTCACGGAGCGCCATCTTGGGTGAGGGAGAGCCACTCGCCCTGCAGGACCCACGTGATCTCTTAGCCTTGGCTTTTTAAGATGGCTGCTAGACCGGCGCGCAGCGGGTGCGCCGCAGGGGCGCCGGAGGTGCGCCAGAGGTAAGCCTGTTTGCGCCCGTTCGCGCAACGGACGCGCCGGGGGCCGGTCCCCCTGGATTACCATCTCAGGGGACTATCACCTATACTCGAGATGAACTCCTATGTATTAACACCAGTTCCTCGCTAAGAGGACTAGCAGTGGCAGCGGGGAAGCAGACAGACTCGTTTAGCTGCGGCCTTCTAAACGTGAGGTCGCTGTGTTCACATCACGAAGATATTGCCTTCATAATTGACTGCCATGAGTTAGATATTCTACTCATGACAGAGACATGGACAAGCACGGACTGTGCAGTGGAGCTGGGCTTGGCCTGCCCCTCTGGATATAAAATTAGGCACATCCCTCGGATTGGTGCTAGAGGGGGAGGACTGGGTTTAATTTTCAGAGAATCAATAGATCTATCCCTGATTGACATTAAGACCATTCCTGGTTGTGAACTACTAGCCTTCTCTCTGAATGGGCAGGGGGGCGCTCTATTTACCGGTCTGCTCTGTTATAGACCTCCATCTAGCCATTTTTCGGCCGTGACAGGGCTGATTGAGCTAATCCTTGATTTATTCACCTCGTACTCAAGGTTAATGGTACTGGGAGATTTCAATCTCTGGTTAGGCGGTTCTGGAGAGACTGCGCTCATAGACCTGACCCAGACCTGCCTGAGTATTCAGCTGCAGCAGCTGGTCCTCACCCATACCCACTTAAAGGGCCATATACTGGACCTAGTTTTCGCAGATCCAGAGTACGTAATTGTACGGAACATCCTGCCCCAGTGTTGGACGGACCATGCACTGGTGCATTTCTCTCTTACGCCCAAGGTGGGACAGGGGAGAAATAGGAATTCAGGTGGGGTTAAAAGTACCAGACAATGGTCAAAACTCTTGAGTCAGTCCCCTCTACCTTCACTACTCTCAGAGGGTTTCACCTTAGAGGAAAACGTAGACTTGAGCTACGAAAGGCTTAACCAACGGATTGTGTCCTCCCTAGACTCCTTGGCCCCTTTACGGAAAATCAGAAACAGGCCTACTCCGGCTATGCCATGGTTTTCCGAGGAGTTGCTTCAACTTAAACTCCAATGTAAGCGGGCGGAGCGTACTTGGAGAAAGAACTACCTGGACTCCGATCGGGCTCTCTATAAACAGGCCCTGTCCATCTATAAAGCACAGATCAAATGTGCGAAGGCCAGGTTTTTGGAAGAGTCTTTGCTGGTGGCAGTAAACAAATCACAGACCTTGTTTAAGATTGTGAAGGACCTGTCATGCCCTGCTACCGCGGCCAATGCTATCTCCGCATCTCAGTCTCTGTGCGACTCACTGGCACAGGCCTTTGAGGACAAAATCGCAGCTATTTTGAACAATCTTGGCGTTACATCCAGCGGTAATCCTCAAGGATGTAACGAAACGCATCCCGGGCCTACTACAGAAATAACCCCCAGCTTTGCCAGGTTGGACTGGTTTCCTTCTCCAACTTTTGAGGAATTTTGTTCCTTGGCTCACAGCGTGTCGTCGGGATCACCTTTGGACCCGCTTCCACATAAACACTGGAAGCTGTTCCGGGAAGAACTTTTCCCCCCGCTGTTTGCCATCTGTGATCAGTCCCTGGTTTCAGCACGGGTACCAGATTGCTGGAAATTAGCCGCGGTATCCCCTCTTCTTAAAAAGGACACCTTGGACCCGGCTTGCCCAGCAAATTATCGACCTATCTCCCTGCTCCCGTTTCCAATAAAGATTCTGGAAAAGTGGGTTACAAAACATCTGTCTAAGTACCTGGAGACCGGGTCCTGCTTGGATGAGGTTCAATTCGGGTTTAGACCGGCCCACGGGACGGAATCAGCGTTAGTGACTGTGCTAGACGATCTCAGGACGCGAGCCGACCATGGAAGAGCAGCCTTTTTAGTGCTGCTCGATATGTCGGCCGCGTTCGACACAGTCAGTCATGCAATTCTGATTAAAAGATTAGAGGAAGTAGGGGTGACAGGCCATGCCCTGAAGTGGCTGACATCATACCTTGGAAATCGTCATCAGGTAGTGTCATTGCCACCTTTCAAATCTAACATCAGAAGAGTGGAGCAAGGTGTTCCACAAGGGTCGGCCATCAGCCCTATCCTCTTCAACCTGTACCTGCGGCCCCTGGTTGCGTTGATTAGATCCTTCGGCATAGCGGTGACGAATTACGCGGATGACACTCAACTTGTCTTCTCGCTTGAGGGCAAGAAAGCAGTGGCGTTAGACACCTTCCACCGTTGTATGCTCGCAACTGCGGACTGGCTGAATCAGAATTCGCTGCAGTTTAACAGCTCTAAGACAGAAGTCTTACACTGCACTACTGATCGCGTCCCTAGACCTCTCCCGCCGGACTTTTGGCTGCCTTCCTTCCAGAGCACGACTGTGTCTGCCACCTCGGTCCGTAATCTGGGAGTGATGTTTGGGTCTAACCTCCAACTAGATGCAGCCGTTAATAAAACAGTGAGCACTTGTATGGGACTGCTTCGTATGCTGAGAAAGGTCCTTCCGATGCTTCCCATGGACAGCAGGCCAGAGGTGGTGAGGAGCATTATTGTAAGTCGCTTGGACTACTGTAATGCTCTATTTCTTGGAGCACCATCTACTTTGATAGGAAAACTGCAACGGGTGCAGAATCTCGCAGCCAGATTAGCGCTTGCTCGTCGCCGCCTTGATTCTTCCTCTCAGGCACTAAGGGACCTTCACTGGTTACCGGTCCTTCAGCGGATCGATTTTAAATCTTTATGTATTGTATTCAGGGCCCTTCATGGACCAGGCCCACTACCACTACAGAATATGTTCCATTGGTACACTCCGTCCAGATCCCTTCGTTCGGATTCTGCTTACCTTGCTGTGGTGCCTAAAGTTTTGAGATCGCGGCTGGGCGGCCGATCTTTCAGCTTTACGGCAGCCAGGCTATGGAACGCTCTTCCGCTAGGACTGAGAAGCATGAACGATCTCAATTCCTTTAAGAAAAATTTAAAAACACATCTCTTTCCTAAGGTTGGGTCACGCTAGTTCTTTTAAGTTAGCATGGTGCGAAGCAGGTTCCTTCTAGTCAAAGCGCCAGGATACCCGTTGGGTGACAGACATGCGCTATAAAAGAGTACCAATACATACATACATACATAAAGGGAGTTCTGCATGACATACAGACAGTGCTGTAGAATCACAATTTTTGTCAAGGCAACTCGGCCAATCAGGGATAACGGTAAGTCTCGCCAGAAAACAATTGATTTGTGAATGCCCTCTACACCTCTCACCACATTATTCTCCAGATAGGCAGCCTGTGTGTGTACAAGCCGGATCCCTAGGTAACGCACTTCATCTCTGACACACCACATTCCCACCAGGGGCAATTCTAACTTCTCCTTTTCAGCTAGGCTTCCCATGGGAAAAAGTTTAGATTTCCCCGGATTAAGGCACAATCCCAATATTTCTCCAAAGCCAGTCAGCTCCCTAAGGAGCACAAGACCTGCCTCGTCTGCATGTCAAAGATACACCAGTGTGTCATCAGCGTTCATTGACACCACATGGGTAGCAGTTCTCAACTCAATCCCCCAACGTTCCATCTTTTTCCTGAGGGTGATCGCCAGGGGCTCCATTGCGAGGGTGATTAGGAGTGGTGACGGGGGGCAGCCCTGATGAGTACCCCTCAGGAGCTCGAAGCTGTTGGACACCTGATTACGAAGGCAGACCAGAGCCGTCAGTCTAGTGTAGAGCAGTTTCAGCCACCCTATATATTTTCCCCCAACCCCATCTTACCAAGCACCATCCACATGTAGTCCCATTCAACTGAGTCGAAAGCCTGTTGGATATCAAGGAGACACAGAGCCCACTCCTCCTCCCGCAAGCTTGGCGTATGCCATATATGCATGAGTCTATGCAAGTTATGTGTGGTGTTTCGACTGGGGATAAACCCAGCCTGGTCCGGGCGAACCAGTCTGGAAGCATATGGCAGGAGACATGCCACCAGCTCGCCGCTTAGTATTTTCTCGTCCAAATTCAAAAGGAATATGGGCCTATATGATCCCGTAGAGAGGGGATCTCTATCCGGCTTAAGGATCATGGACACTAGTGCTTCCATCATGGTGTTAGGATATACCCATCAGGCCAGGGCTTCGTTATACACCTCCAAGAGGTGAACCACCAGCTGTGGAGAAAATGTTTTATAAAACTCCGCTGGGAGTCTGTCGTTCCCGGGGCACTTCTCTGATTTCAGCTTCTTAATTGATGTTAGTACTTCCTGCCTAGAAATTGGCGCCCCCTAGTGTCTCTGCTTCACCTTACCCCAAAGTGGGGAGCTCTATCCCATCAAAAAAATCCTGCTGTGCACATGGCCTAGCCTGGGTGTCATTCGAGCATGTTTGTCTTAGGTGAGTCGCAAATTCTTTTAGAATCGCATCCTGCATGTGCACCACCTTCCCCAAGCTGTTACGAAGCTGTAATACAGGTGTGTGTTCCGTCTCTGTCTAAAATAATCTAGCCAGGAGCACCCCTGATCAGTCCTCCTCCATATGTAGCCTCTGTCTGAAGGCATTGTACCTATGTTTCTCCAATCGGGACCAGGCCTCCAACAACTCCCCTCGAACCCTCGTCCATTCGGCCATGTCAGCCGGAGCCCTGTACAGAGTTTCATCCAGGTTATTTAGCCATTTTTCTAAGGAGTCAATGTCTGTACAGAGCTGATGTTGGACGCCATATGTGGCCCTCATGCAGACCCCTTTAAGGACTACTTCCATGGCCTCCCACTCTGTGGCTTCATTGGCTGTCAATCCCCAATTCTCCCCAAAATAATGTTGCAGGGCCTCTGCCACAGTCTGCGTATATGGGGGATCCGTGAGTACCACCACCCAGAGTCGCCATAGTGGGATGGCCAGTCATCCTGGTCCACTGGTCAAGGAAAATAGTAATGGTGCATAATCAGATAAATATCGGGGTAAATTGGAAATGCCCTCTGTTGTGGCGGAAAGACCGGCTGAGAGGCAGCAGTGGCCAATTCGCGAGAACGTATTAGCCGCAGCAGGTAAACAAGAAAACTCCCTTTTGGTGGGGTTGCATGCCCTTCACTCATCGCTTAGCTGCATGCCCTGAAGGATAACATCAAGGGATCTTGACATTCGGGGTTTGGTGTTCTCTCTAGGGGGCTCTCTATCCAGATCCCCGTAAAAGACTCAATTAAAGTCTCCGAAGAGGAGAATCTCTGCGTCCATATACGGTGTAGCTGCCTTTAGGACCCCTGGAAAGAAGGCGGGGTAGTCCAAGTTAGGTGCATAGACATTTTCTATACACATTTCCCTTACTTCCTATCTCCCAAACAAAACAACGTAATGCCCCTCTCGGTCCAGGACATAATGGATGTGTTGGAAAGGGACCCTCGGTGCCACCCACACCAGTGCTCCTCACACAAAGCCAGAGTACGATTTTCTTCCGAGAAACAACTGGGGGAGTTAGAACGTTGCCCCAAGCATTGTCTGCATGCCGTGACAGTTTATTTTTAAAACTGCTTCTAAACACCCAGGGGCAGATTTACAAGCCCCTTGCATCCCTTTTGCGTCACTTTAAACATGGGAAAAGTGACGCAAAAGTGGCGCAAGGGGTTTGTAAATCTGCCCCACAGTGCTTGGGCTCATGCGCCCCAACTTCCTTCAAACATAGTGAAGATCGCATTGTGATGTCACAGGTCGCTTGTAATAGCTTACTTATTACAAGCGACTGGGTTCGTCTTTTTCTTATAATTAGCACGTTCTGAAACCAGAACGTGCCAATTATAAGAAAATAAAAAAACAATGCATTATAGGGAAATCACAGGATATAATATAATATACTATAATATACTGTAATATAATATAAGATATTATAATATAATATAATATGATATATGATACGATACAATGTATCAAATAGAGCCATTGTGGCATGAGGCTATGAAGGAACCTATAGGTAACTTTGTAACATATATTTCCAGTATTTTTCGTGAACGTGTGCATTCTAGCTGAAGTTCTCAGGCCATTTGATAATTTTCCTCAAGGTGCAGGTGCCATATCTGAATGATGCTTTTTTTGCAGTTGGTGGATGGGTGGGGGTTGCAGGAGAAGGTTCACTAATTCAGAAGGGCAAACAGGTCCCCAACCTCCCAAACAGCTAACCATCGCGGAATAAGAATTAAGCCGAATGACTGGACCTTGTTCAGACTTAATCAGTTTCATTGCTCACATGACTCATTCCTGTTCATAATATTCGACGCATTTAGACAGAGGAACTGCGCTGCCAATGTGTATGGGGACATATCTGTCTTGAGCTCATGTGTACAGCAGGTGTCTTTGAAGACAAGGGTGAGGACAGAGAGCTTTGAGGAAGCTGCCACATTCATGAGTGCTAGAGACTATGAAGTGCCATGTGGTGCTTTGCTTTCAGCACTGTCTGTGTCTCAGCATTCCCTCCGGGACTCTCTGAACAGACTATCTGTCAGGGTCAGTCAATGTTAGAAGGAGCAGAGATCTGGTAGCAGTGCTGGGCTTCTCTGCCTTCTGAATGTAAAGAACAGACACTTGTTGGAAGCCCAGCTCTGCACCATGCACTTGTTATTGTATCCTCATGTCCTCCCTGGCCACTCCTGCCCCAATCCTCCTTCTTTACTACTCCCGTTGCAGACTGATTCGGGGGGAGTGCAGGTTATCCAGTGGCGCTGCAGAAGATGCCTCAAACCACACCCACACTGGTCCTGAGGTAGAGCAGGAGACCATCATGGGGGTACCTGAATGCTAGGCTAGATGGACGGGGGCAAAATAGGATCTGCGGTTGGGCATGCATGAGAGTGTATATGTATCAGTTTGAAACCTTGCAGATGGAACTATACTTGCCATATGATGGTGAGAATGAGCGTAAGCACTTACAGCTGTTCCAGGCACATGATGGTGCGTGCATAGATATATCAGGCAATGTCTTGGTAAAGAAGACTGTGTATGGGTATTTGAAGCAGAACCTTGGCATTTGATGCTGATCTTGTTAATATGTGGTGCACATTGGCATATTATGCAGCGCAGGATCATCTGCAGCACCCCATGGGCCTATATGGCTGCACATGGCGAGGAAGGCTGCACACTAGTGAGCTATACAATACTAGAAATTTCCCCCATAGCCTATATACCATTTTATTTAAACATTGTTCATATTCATTTGAACAAACATCAAAATGCAACAGTGACACATGTAATCATCTCATTATTATTTTTATTTTATCAAAATGTCCTTCTCTTTTTTTTAAAAACATAAATTTTTTCTTCTTTTTATGCGATTCTTTTAAAAAACATATTATACATAGACATTTCTTAATTTGCAATGGTTATAAATCCATCTTCATTAATAAGAGTTCAGATCAGAAACAGAATTATTCTCCTTAAATATACAAAACGACATCACAGAAAAAATACTTTTATAGAAAAAGACACATACAATCTCCCTGGCTAGCGGGGGTATCGAGCGGCTGACAGATAGATATCGTCAAACCTAACTTAGGACAAAAATACAAGAGGAATCCGCATTCCACTTATACATGTACCAATGAAAAAGAAGCATTATTAAAAAATGACCACAACAAGATCATCCTATGATTTTAGGACAAATTATTAGCATGCCTGCCTGCAATTATACCCTTGAGATGATGATGTCTGAACTCTATATCGCAGGTTAATGAAAATTATATGCGATAACAACTGAAACTATTGGTATACTGAGACACTTTTGAACTGGTGATCCGGCTGGACTCCAGTGTGGGAAATTTCATATGAATCCTTTTTAATCTGGATCTTTGTGTAAACAATTTATTTTCATTCCCTGGTTAATGAAAGTTTGGAGCAGCTATCTGGATAGGTCCTGAGGAAGGTGGATTCAATACCTTAATCCCACCGAAACGCGCTTCGACCTTGCGCGGAACCCTGTACTGAGTACTGTGGTTCCAGTTGTGACAGGAACTCCCCTGGCCACACACTATACTCAACTGTGTACAGATATTGTATGTTTCTGGTTGGTGTGAAAGTGGTTGAATTGGAATGATTGGAGTATGGGTGTATTTATTAAATTCTAGCCAGGGAGATCGTATGTGTCTTTTTCTATAAAAGTACTTTTTCTGTGATGTCGTTTTGTATATTTAAGGAGAATAATTTTGTTTCTGATCTGAACTCTTATCAATGAAGATGGATTTATAACCATTGCCAATTAAGAAATGTCTATGTATAATATGTTTTTGAAAAGAATCGCATAAAAAGAAAAAATAATGTATGTTTTTTAAAAAAAAGAGAAGGAAATTTTGATAAAATAAAAATAATAATGAGATGATTACATGTGTCACTGTTGCATTTTGATGTTTGTTCAAATGAATATGAACAATGTTTAAATAAAATGGTATATAGGCTATGAGGGAAATGTCTAGTATTGTATAGATTGTAATTCCCCTCTTTTCCCTGGCCTCAAGTATTGTTAGAGGGGGTCCCCCTTTTTGTTGTTATTGCACACTAGTGATCCTCATCTTGCCATCTAATGGCAGCACCTGGGTAGATGAGGGTGCTGAGCGACGTATGAGGCAGTCCATACCTGTCTCAACCTGGGCATATGAAGCTGATCCTGTAATATGGGCATCTGCCGCAGTACATGGATAGGTGAGCCTGAGTATATGTGTTATAATCAGAACCTTGCCATTCGAAAATGTCCTTTACATAGTACAGTCAAAATGGTCATATGAGCTAGTTTCCGGGCAGTTAAGACTGAATGTGGGTAATTGAAATGTCTCCTACATTAGGATTAAGCCACTTGGGCTATTTGTGCTATGAAGCTGACCATGGGGCTGTGTGGTTGACCTTGAAAATATGAAGCTATACCTGGCATATGGTAGGCATATGTGGGCAAATGAAACAGTAGCTGGACATATTGTGGTAGATCCTCGGATTGTAATGGATAAACCTGGCATTTGAGGCTGTTAATGGGCATCTAAGGCAAAATCAGTCTTGCATAAACATGCCCTTTTTTAAGGTTGCAAGTAAAATACTAGCCCTTTGGCAAAAGAGCTGTCTATGCTATATCGGGGTGTTATGTTCAGCAATTACATCTCACACTTCATCTACCGACTTCTTTTAATGGCTCTCTTGTTTGAAGGCACAGCTTTAATCTGGCAATGCAGTCCATTCTTTCTACCTTTACCTATTTTTGTAGCAGACTGTGAGATTTTATTTCTAGGACAGCTATGGACAATGTACACACAGAAAGTTGCCCAACTATTACTAACATCCTAACAAAACAGACCTGTTGGCATTGCAAGTGATTGTTTCCTATAACATCTTATCAGTGGAGGATTATCTGCCAGCCCAAACTGAGATTTTTGTAAGTATAGCACTTATAAATCATGGACCGTTGTGAGTGATCCCTGCCCTACTCCTTGATGGTGTTTTTATCAGATGAGTCGATAAGGTTGGGAGAACAGTGGTTGATGTCATTTATAGTGCTGCCAATTTGCCTTTCAGCTGAACGTATTATATCTGTGAATTCTGATACAATTTACGTGTGTACAACAGTCTGTGTAAGTTTGGGAAAATTGGCCATACCTGGGATAACAGCATTGTGATCAAAACATCCTCAAAAGGACAAGAGCATGGAAAACACCCCATCTATATTGGCCAGCAGCAAACACAGGCATGCACAAACACATCCATACACATGCTCTGCTCCTCCACCAATATCCTACCACTTAAAACACTTGGGGGAAGATATACGAAGCAGTTAACTGGTCGCAGACGACCCATTGAGCCATTTTGCTATTCAGTATTTGGAAAGGGTTTGTTAGGGAACCCCTTCCTAATACCGAATAGCACTGGTACGTGTGAATGTTTTGCAACTGGAATGCAGTCGCAAAACATTCATAATTTACCTACTTCGTAGAGCAGGCGGTAACCCATTCACAAACGGAAAGGGATCACAAAGGGACCCCTTCATCTTTGTGAATGTGGGTGAAAACATTTTTAAGAGCAGGCAGTGAACTACTGCCTACTCTTAAAAAATTAACAGAAAATGTTTCATTTTTATTTTTGTAGTGCAGCACATTTTCCTTTAAGAAAAATGGGTTGCATTACAAAAATAAATATTGCTTTATTTAAAAAGCAATCACAGACATGTTGGGCAGCTGACCCCAGCAGGCCACCATCTCTGTGATTGTAGCCATTCCCAAAGGGTGGCAAATTGCGACCTGCCTCTTAAGTATTGATGAGGCAGGTCCATTTGAGACCCATTGGGAATGAGACACTGTTATACATAGCTATTTGCAATTTCCTAATTGCGAATCGCAAAAATTTGCAATCAGGAAATCGCAAACTGGCTTTTTTTACATCTGGCCCTTGGAGCCATATGCATCGTGCATTTTTGCTGTCGCAAATGTCTCGATCAAGCCGTTTGTGATTGCAAAAATGCATTTTGGTATTTATGAATTCCAATTTGCAATTCGGTCGCAATTTCGAATTGCGACTACATACTGATTTGGTATTAGGAAGAGGCATGTTCAGGGCGTTCCTTCCTAATACCATATCATAGCGGTATGTAGGGATGTTTGTGATCAAAATGCAGTTGCAAAACTTTCACAGTTTACTATCTACTTCAAGTAGGGTGTAACCTATTTGCAAATGGGAAGGGGTCAATATGAACCTCTTTCACCTTTGTGAATTGTTAGCAAAAACGGTTTGTCAGAGCAGGCAGTGTTATCATAGACTACTGCCTACTCTTAAAAAATGAAAAGAATACTTTTATTTTTAATTTTTTTAAACACCTCCCGTTTTCCTTAAAGGATAACAAACGGGCTGCATTTTTTTAAAAAAAGACTAATTTATTTAAAAGCAATCACAGACATGGTGGTCTGCTGACCCCAGCAGGTCACTATTCCTGTGATTTTTGAGTTTCCTAATGGGTCGCAAATTGTGACCTCCTCAGGAATATTAATGAGGTAGGTCAATTTGCGACTCATTAGGACACGCTAAATGAAAGATGGAGTTTCATACATTCAAACAGCCATTACACGATTGCGATTAGCAGAGAATCGCAATTGGGTAATCCCTTTGTCTAATAATAGTACATATGGCCCCAGGGACTTCATAGCGAGTGGCACATAATATTCACTGGAATTATCGTTACCACGCGTCACAATAACTCTGGGAGGGAGGAAATAATTGAGATTGCATGTTTTTGGCGAGTGATATGAGGGAATTCGATTTACTATATCTATTCCCATATGTTTTGACTCTGGTATTTCACCTGGAGACGTCCACTACTTGCAGTAGCTAAAATCCCCGGATGAAACACAAAGAGCTGCCAGTATTTCTGCAAAACGTATAATTACTTTTTATGACCAACTTCCACGCTCCACAATTACATGTTCTTTCTGTTTCTTACTTAGCTCTACCCCCTCACTTCCTCCTTTGTGGCTCACCTCTTCCATGTTTCTAGCCTCCTCCTCCCCATTTCTGAACGTCTCGCACCAACCTCCACCGACACCTGTCTGCCGCGCTCGCGCGACCCAGCCCCCACTCTAATTTCTCTAGCGCGCGCCCCCGCATATTTCTTTTATTCGCACATCATCACATCAGGAAAATTGATAGAGCTCGCCTGGCGTGTTTCTTTCCTGTCTCCGCCGCTCCAAATGTATTATTAAACAGGCAGGTCACGGAGCTCAAACACAAATACCTGATGTTTTGCTTCCTTGCACAGATCAGCATTTGATTTCGCTATAATCTGAATTAATGTTTTCCGTCAAGCCCTCGTCTCTGCTAATGCGCAAACACGGTCGCCGGCTTCCCTAATGCCGCTTTCGTGACGATCTGTCAGGATCTCGCTGTGGTGAGGCCTAAATGCCCAATGGGGCCCTTATTGAATGACGTACGAGGCTGGCTATAACATTCAAACAGCAAGAATAAAGCATGTGCTTATAATGGAAGCTGCCAATAAAACAAAGAGGGGCATATTAACATGAAAATGTCGCAGCACGGTGACGCAAGCAATTTGCTGCTTGGAGCTGCATTATTTTCAAACGCAGGCAGAATTGTGTTTGTGCAAGAAGAGAGACCTTCCTGCACCAATACAATCATTGATAGAGTTTTGCTTTTTCTATGGACCTCATTTACTATATTTCGACCTATGTCCGTGCAGCAAGCCTTCCTGCTGCGCTCCCATGCGTCAAAATAAAAGGGCAGGAATGCTCCTTATTTATAAGATACAGCACATTCCTGTCCTCCACTGCGCCGGCAAAGAAACAGCACCAGTGCACCAAAGTAGACACCCTTGCGCCATGGTGCAAGGGTGCCTTTATTGCGGGGATACAGCGATAATTACTTATGTGAAGAAAGGGACACCTTTCTGCACATAAACAATAATTAAAGGTGATTTGCTCCTTCTATGTGTGAGAGAGAACAAAAAAACAAGAAGAAATAAAGTATTTCTCCTCGTTGCGCCACTCCAACACCTCCCGTGGAGAGGTGTAGGATTAAAATTCCCAGGTTTAAGACACTTTGTAAATCTGGGAATGTGTCAAGTTCCATGGATGTTGTGTAGGAACACCCACAGAAACACCCATGGGACACTCCATTCACGGAGAGTAATGCATGAAATGTGCCCATATTAGCAAGGCCATAAAAAGTCCTGCAGTGTGACTTTAAGTGGCTTTTTAAATATGGGCTGACATACTGATGCGTTTAAAAAAGTGATGCACCAGTAGCGCAATGGGCATGTAATGAGTTCCTTTGTGTGCTGCTGAATGCAGCCACATAGAAAGAGGAGAAATAAAAGTATTTCTCTTCGTTGTGCCACATTAATGCCTCCTTTTGAAATGCGTTAGTATTTACCGCTGCCTCAGATTTACAGATCCTTGTAAATCTGGAGCAGTGTCAAAAAGCCATGGGTGTTGCTGGGAACGCCCACAGCGACACCCACTGCACGCCCCTTTTCCACAGAAAACTGTGTTGCAGAGGGCGATATTTATAAGGCTGTGTTAAGCCACGTAAAGTGGCTTACCACAGTCTTGTAAATATGGGCTTTCATAGAGTGCCACCGGAGCGTAAAAAAGTGTGCTCTGGTGGTTCTAGGGGATTGTAAATAAGCCCCAGAGTCTTCTGAGCATCAGTTTCCAGGTATTTGTGTTAGGTTGAGACAATAATGGCACACATGCTAGATACATTGAAAGAGGAGGACATGGCATATTTTTCAGGGGTAGGTGATAACATCTCGGGAAGAAGTGAAGAGGAAGAACACCCTGGTTTGAGGCGTTCTTGACCATCGTTGGATCAGGAAGCCTTAACTGAATGTATCTTAGGGATTGTTGAGGCTATTTTGAAATTCGGAACATTCTCCAGGCCGGTGTCACTGATGGGCTGTTGGGTTGGGATAATGTCAGAAGTATGTAAAGCTTATTACTAAAACAGAAACCAATAGTGCAAGGATGTCCGCTCTCCCTGACTGTACATTTTACTTATAAGTGGAGTATCTAGTACTCTCCACCCCTTAACTCCCTCCTCTGTCTTTCCTGCGAGTAAATCCTATGGGTTTACATAGGCCAGTGGCATAGCATTAGGGGGTCCAGAGGGGCGGTTGCCTGGGCGCAACATATTTAGGGGGTGCAAAATATTAAAAGAAAGTATTGTGCCCAACCCATGGATTGTTAGCACTTCCTGAGCTAATGGTCCACGGGTTAGGGGGTGCTCTTCTTTCTTTTAACCTCTTGGATGCTATGGGAATTCCCCTGCTGTGCTGGGATTTCGTGATCCTCATTGGTTTATGACGAGCTGGGCTCGTCATGAGCGTGCGAGGAGGCTACTGCATGATGAGCCCAGCTCGTCATGAGCGTGGAAGGGGTTAAAATATTGCCCCAGGCATTGGGAACCCATGCTATGCCACTGGCATAGGCAGCATTTAACGATAAAGAGTGTTTTCTGTGCTCACATGTCGTCAAATCTGTCGCTACTCCCTGCCTCCACCACTTTCTTTACACTAAGTAACTCTTTCTGACATTGTGTGGAGATATCTTCCCTCTAAGACCAGCATTATCTTTCAACACTGGTGACCCTCCTCAGTTCTAGACAGCCTTTTTTTATGGCCAACCTTCAAAATCAGATTAAACATTCATGCCTTTGTACTTACTAACGGTGTGCGTAGAGCCATGTCATCCTATTCTTACTCTGTGGGTGTTGTATATATCACACTACACAGCAGGCAGCTTACCTGCTTCACATATGAACCTTCAGCTTGGGCATGCCTCTTAAGAGCATCATGATGAGGCATGAACAAGTACCTTTAGATCCCTTACAGACACGGCGCTTCTCCAACATCAATAATGCATTTGTACCTTTAATTCAGACAGATTCAATCAGCCAAATAATGAAAAAATGGTCTACTACAAGGCTATTTTTTATTTGAACACAAAGCTATTTTTTAAACTGCAAAAGTTTCTGGCATGGTAAAATTTTACAATCTAAAGAGTATGTGAAATTCTCCCAGTCATTGCCAGTTACCTTATTTGCCTTCTGCAAAGAATCAATGGACCTCTGCCAAGAACAATTAGATTTCTAAACTACTTAATTCATCAGAATAAGTGCTGGAATCATACCAACTGCTAAACTAGATGCCAGCTAAATGTTAGGTACCAGTGCAGTAGCCCTGGCCAAGGAATATCTCACCCAGTTATTAATTTCTCCTAATTCTCTGACAATATCTTTTCGCCCACTGCCATTTAAGGTCGATATTATATGATCACCTGATAGATTGAGATGGAAGAGGGACCAAATATCCTTATGAACAAGGTCACACTACCACAACATTCTGGGCAGGGTGTGCCTTTCAACTTGAGGTAGAATGAGCAGGTATGCTGCAATACAAAAGAAAAAGTGCAGTTAAGGAATAAAGACTCAAAGGCCTGGTTAACAAGTTAAACGTACTCGTTTGCTTAAGTTTATGCTTGCTATAGTAACTTTACTATATTTTGGTATTCACAAACTATGAATGTAATTTTACTACAAGTAATTTTACTACTAGTAAAGCTACACTCGTAGTTTGTGAATACCAAAATGCAGTAAGGTTAATATAGCAAGTGTGAACTTACACAAAAGTGTAAGCTTAACTTTGTGAATCAGGCCCCAATTACCCAAATATAATTTGTAAAAGCAGAAGCACATTTCTTAGCTAACAGAGACAAAATACATAGGTGAAAAGGTTAAGAAAAAGCGTAGAAAGCAAGGTGGTCATTAGAAAATGTGAATAGAGTAGTTGAGAAAGGCTGAAGATGACTGAGTACCAATTAATACCAGTGCAAATATACATGAAATTCATGATAACATACTGGGATTTGTCAACTGGACCTCGGTGAAATTAGATCAAACCATAGAGTCACTTAGGAATGGTGGGTCCAGCATGGCGAGGAAACTTATCTAGCCAGTTAGTCATTTCCCAGAGCAAACGCCTACCCAATAGTGTTGGCCTACCCGTTAGTGTTGGAGGAAAGGCTTAATCCAAGAATGGATCCATGAAGTTGGGCACAGAGATCAGTTTTTTGGGATGTGCAGGATAATCAAGAGTGAAAATCATCAGGCAGTTGTGATGTTTACTGTGAAACCCATCCTCTCTTTGTTGTTAGGGTTCTCTAACCTAAAAGGGTTTCCAAGTGAAGAACCAGATCAATTTGGGTATCTCATGCACAGTTGGACTTCACTTGGCCTTGGATGCTCTGAGAGAGAATAAACCTTGTGAAACATTCCCAAAAGGGAAATGGTTCTAAAATTGGTAAATCTTCAGGTTCCAAATGCCATCAAATTTCTTCTGGCTTAGATGTTAGAATATAGATTACTCTGAGGCACTTTTCCTTGCATGTGTGAGTTCATATTTAAGGGGGCTGCATGCTTTTTAAATGGCATTTAATATCTCATTTCCAAGTATGCTTTTGGAAGTTTAGATCAAAATATACAAATCTTGTTTATTTGTTTAAAAGAAAATTATATAAACCTTTAAATGTGGATTTTGTAACAACCACCATATAATGATTAAGAAATTAGCAATTGGTTATCTTTATATGGAGGTCTGTAGGCATTAAATTAATACACATGTTTCTGTAGAGCCAGTTCAGTAGCCGAAAAAGGTACGCTTAAAGGCAGCTTTTCCTTCTACATTTGATTTAGAGTTGACATAAACGGGATACATGCAAACATGTACTGTCCATTTGATTGCTGTGCACTTTATATCAAGACAAAGTCAACATGTCTAGTGCAGCAGACTTTACTGTGTTTCATGTGCACTCTGGGCGAGAAAGCAAAAGACACACAGATGATGGGCAGAAGGCATCCCAAATCAAACATATACACCCTGTCAAGAGATCTGGGTTCAATCCATTGTTCTTTTCCTCACCATGCCACCCGCCTTTACACCCAGCCATATGCAAATCACTCTTGACCATGTTCCTCATGGAAACAGTCCAGCCCAAACTGCCAAGCCAGGTCCTCCCTGGACTGGAAACAAGCATCCTGGGACCAGTTTTGGGATATCACCCCTCATCAGCCAGGCAAGTTTGAATGCAGGGACATAGTGAGCCTGGAACCCATACCATTGGAGTCGAGCTAGCCTGGCTGATGATGGGTAATACCCCAGAACCAGTCCCAGGATGCTTTTTTCCACTCAAGGGAAGACCTGGTTTGGCTGCTCGGGCTGGACTGTTCCCTGTCCATCAATAGTTATTTTTGCATTCATCACCCCGAGTGGGACGGGTATGCCGAGACCTGGGTCCTGTGCTCCCCAAGCCACTGGAGTCAATCTAGCCTGGCTGATGAGGGGTAATGCCACAAAAAAGGTCCCAGGATGTTTGTTTCAAGTCCAGCGAGCACCTAGCTTGGTAGTCCAGGCTGGACTGTTCCCATAGGGAGCAGCGTCTAGACTGATTTGCATATGGCTGGGTTTAAACTGTAGTGGCATGGGGAGTAGAAAACAATGGATTTAGGCCCAGATCTCTGTACTGGGGTGAATGTTTGACATTGTTCAGCATTCTGTCCATCAATTGTTCTTTTTGCATTTATACTCACTCTGGACAAACAAAAGAAGTGTTGCCATTTTACATGGAAGCACAAGATTGTTAAGGTATCAGGTAGCTCTCAGACCTCAGTGGAGTCTTCAAGCAGGGTACAGAAAAGCCAAAACATTTTGGCGTGTAGTAGAAGATGGATGAACATTCTGACAATGAAGTGAACGGGTTCCACTTACAACTGATTGTGGTTCAGGTGATTAAGATTTATGCAAGTGCAATATCATATAATACCAGGAATTATACAGGTTTCTCTTAAAGGTGAATCACCCATGTCCAAGCTAAGCACAGGAGTAATGCTATTCATTTTTCAGTGCAATCCATTCTATATTTACAGGTAATACTTTTTGAGAATGGTAAGATTTACCATTTGAAAAACATTTCCAAATCTCAATTAAGTTAAAGGGACAAAGCTCCCCCTGGAAAAATTCTGTGGCTTCAATTATACCTTTTCAGATATCAGTAATTACCTATCAAGTGTTATTGCCAATTTGAACAAGGTGGGCTTATGTAATCTTACTTCCTTTCCTTCCGAAATGTGAATAGGCATCACAGAAGGCCAAATGTTGGTTGCAGTCCTTCCATGTATCATTCAGTTGTGTGCAATGAAAATCAATTGATGGTCTTAAATATCTTATCCAATGTTCATTTGATGGGACTTAACGGTTTCCTGAATTGTTCTACATGAATGTGAGACTACAGGTGAGTTTTAGCAGCAACACCCCTTTAAGCTGGCATAGTAACAGATCATTCTAACCAAAATATTGCAGATGAAAATAATATGAATGGTGTTTACAAAAAAATTGCCCCTTTGTTGTTGATAATATTAAATCTAAGGATAATAAGGAAAATATAAAATCTTTAGGACAAGGTATTCCAAGCAGATGATATTTGTGTTAATTAAATTCGGACATGCAACCCATTAACTCCTTAACAGCAATTCATATGTGGATATCAATCACTGAAAATTTAGTTATCAATAGGTGTACATCCTGAGCAATAATGGACTGTCACTCAAAGCATTTACTCAGGTGAACTATGAAAAAGAACTAGATGGATTCAAGTTGTTGATCCTACAGTGATACAGAAAAGGGGGTGGTGATGAACAGAGTGTCTGAATTAAGCAGACCACTCTTACCCAGTCCAAAGATCAGGGCTTGATCCATCACCGTTATTTATCTCACTGCCCCATCCCAGCTCAGAACCTGGCTATATGCAAATTAGTCTGTCCCTGGCCCAGTGCATCATGGGAACAGGGCAGACCAAACTACCAAGCCAATTCTTCACCAGAAAGGAGACAAGCTACCGGGGACCGGTTTCTGGCATTTCAGCCTCTTCGGCCCGGCTTGCTTGAATCCTGATGGAGCAGTGAGAAAGGGACTCATGTCTGAGTATACCCTGCCACACCTATAGTGGCCAAAAACGATACAGAAAAGGGGGTGGTGATGAACAGAGTGTCTGAATTAAGCAGACCACTCTTACCCAGTCCAAAGATCAGGGCTTGATCCATCACCGTTATTTATCTCACTGCCCCATCCCAGCTCAGAACCTGGCTATATGCAAATTAGTCTGTCCCTGGCCCAGTGCATCATGGGAACAGGGCAGACCAAACTACCAAGCCAATTCTTCACCAGAAAGGAGACAAGCTACCGGGGACCGGTTTCTGGCATTTCAGCCTCTTCGGAGACTCTGTCCATCACCACCCCTTGTTGTAAATTATTTTGTCCACCCTAAGCGTGGAAGGGTATACTCAGATGTGAGTCCCTTGCTCATTGCACCATCAGGATTCAAGCAAGCCGGGCCGAAGACGCCTGAAATGGCAGAAACCGGTCCCCGGAAGCTTTTTTCCTTCCCAGTGTAAGAATTGGCTTTTGTAGTCTGGTCTGCCCTGTTCCCATGATGCACTGGGCCAGGGACAGACTAATTTGCATACAGCCAGGTTCTGAAACTGGGATGGTGCAATGAGCTAAAAAACGGTGTTGGATCTAGCCCTGATCTCTTGACTGGGTGAGAGTACTCTGCTTAATTCAGAGACTCTGTCCATCACCACCCCTTGTTGTAAATTATTTTGTCCACCCTAAGCGTGGAAGGGTATACTCAGATGTGAGTCCCTTGCTCATTGCACCATCAGGATTCAAGCAAGCCGGGCCGAAGACGCCTGAAATGGCAGAAACCGGTCCCCGGAAGCTTGTTTCCTTCCCAGTGTAAGAATTGGCTTTTGTAGTCTGGTCTGCCCTGTTCCCATGATGCACTGGGCCAGGGACAGACTAATTTGCATACAGCCAGGTTCTGAAACTGGGATGGTGCAATGAGCTAAAAAACGGTGTTGGAGCTAGCCCTGATCTCTTGACTGGGTGAGAGTACTCTGCTTAATTCAGAGACTCTGTCCATCACCACCCCTTGTTGTAAATTATTTTGTCCACCCTAAGCGTGGAAGGGTATACTCAGATGTGAGTCCCTTGCTCATTGCACCATCAGGATTCAAGCAAGCCGGGCCGAAGACGCCTGAAATGGCAGAAACCGGTCCCCGGAAGCTTGTTTCCTTCCCAGTGTAAGAATTGGCTTTTGTAGTCTGGTCTGCCCTGTTCCCATGATGCACTGGGCCAGGGACAGACTAATTTGCATACAGCCAGGTTCTGAAACTGGGATGGTGCAATGAGCTAAAAAACGGTGTTGGATCTAGCCCTGATCTCTTGACTGGGTGAGAGTACTCTGCTTAATTCAGAGACTCTGTCCATCACCACCCCTTGTTGTAAATTATTTTGTCCACCCTAAGCGTGGAAGGGTATACTCAGATGTGAGTCCCTTGCTCATTGCACCATCAGGATTCAAGCAAGCCGGGCCGAAGACTCCTGAAATGAGAGAAACCGGTCCCCGGAAGCTTGTTTCCTTCCCAGTGTAAGAATTGGCTTTTGTAGTCTGGTCTGCCCTGTTCCCATGATGCACTGGGCCAGGGACAGACTAATTTGCATACAGCCAGGTTCTGAAACTGGGATGGTGCAATGAGCTAAAAAACGGTGTTGGATCTAGCCCTGATCTCTTGACTGGGTGAGAGTACTCTGCTTAATTCAGAGACTCTGTCCATCACCACCCCTTGTTGTAAATTATTTTGTCCACCCTAAGCGTGGAAGGGTATACTCAGATGTGAGTCCCTTGCTCAATGCACCATCAGGATTCAAGCAAGCCGGGCCGAAGACGCCTGAAATGGCAGAAACCGGTCCCCGGAAGCTTGTTTCCTTCCCAGTGTAAGAATTGGCTTTTGTAGTCTGGTCTGCCCTGTTCCCATGATGCACTGGGCCAGGGACAGACTAATTTGCATACAGCCAGGTTCTGAAACTGGGATGGTGCAATGAGCTAAAAAACGGTGTTGGATCTAGCCCTGATCTCTTGACTGGGTGAGAGTACTCTGCTTAATTCAGAGACTCTGTCCATCACCACCCCTTGTTGTAAATTATTTTGTCCACCCTAAGCGTGGAAGGGTATACTCAGATGTGAGTCCCTTGCTCATTGCACCATCAGGATTCAAGCAAGCCGGGCCGAAGACGCCTGAAATGGCAGAAACCGGTCCCCGGAAGCTTGTTTCCTTCCCAGTGTAAGAATTGGCTTTTGTAGTCTGGTCTGCCCTGTTCCCATGATGCACTGGGCCAGGGACAGACTAATTTGCATACAGCCAGGTTCTGAAACTGGGATGGTGCAATGAGCTAAAAAACGGTGTTGGATCTAGCCCTGATCTCTTGACTGGGTGAGAGTACTCTGCTTAATTCAGAGACTCTGTCCATCACCACCCCTTGTTGTAAATTATTTTGTCCACCCTAAGCGTGGAAGGGTATACTCAGATGTGAGTCCCTTGCTCATTGCACCATCAGGATTCAAGCAAGCCGGGCCGAAGACGCCTGAAATGGCAGAAACCGGTCCCCGGAAGCTTGTTTCCTTCCCAGTGTAAGAATTGGCTTTTGTAGTCTGGTCTGCCCTGTTCCCATGATGCACTGGGCCAGGGACAGACTAATTTGCATACATCCAGGTTCTGAAACTGGGATGGTGCAATGAGCTAAAAAACGGTGTTGGATCTAGCCCTGATCTCTTGACTGGGTGAGAGTACTCTGCTTAATTCAGAGACTCTGTCCATCACCACCCCTTGTTGTAAATTATGTTGATCCTACAGTGATCATGCAGAATTCTTAGGCTGAACCAAAACATACCTAATTGACCTGTTGTTTGCCAAAAACACTTCAGGTTAAAACAAAATGTAGAAACATACATTTATGGATGAATAAGGTTCTTACCCATCAGATTTGTGCTGGTTTACTACGATGAAGAGTATTCTATCAGCTTCAGTGCCTAAGGAAAATTCTATACCAAACTCCTACCTATGGACAATTCTAAAGCAGAAGGGAGTCCAACTAACTCTATTGTGAAATCTTGCAATAGTTTAATTCATGTCAAACTACTGAGCTACTTCCTACTAACACAGCATGTGGCAAACAAGCTCATTGAGGGATTCAGAAGGACTCACCATGTCACTGGCATGCAAAAATATTTACACTGATGTCCCATAGTATCAAGGGTCTAATAAACATGATTTGTATAAGACACAAATCACTCAACCGAATTTCTTAGACGCATCAGTGTTAAGTAATGATCTTCAAACCACAACAAGATCACTTTGGTCAAAGGAAAATGCAAAAGAGGCTCTTGGTCGTTTGTAAAGATTCTCTCAGTCTGAATCTGGGGCTAGAATTAAAAAACATTGTCATAATTCTAAGAAAAGTGACTAATATTCTGTTCCAGCGATCCAGTTAAGTCTGTTATCTGGCTCAATCTCTATGGGATTTCAAACATGATGCTGTAAAGAGTAGGTCCCAATAAGTACAATCAGGTTAACTGGTTAAAACCATTGTGCAGTCTGAAGACAGACCCCTGATGAGACTCTATTATGAAACTGAATAAGGGTGAGAAGGGGCACCGTTCTCACTACCAGGCCATTCTGTAAGTAGGTATCCACATATGAGGGGAGAGAGGGTCTAAGGACTTATTCTTCATCCTCCCAAGTCAAACAATAAACATACTAATGAGAAATTATAAGGCTCTATGCGATCCTCCTATGAATTCAAAGAAAGATGTCATTCTGGGAAATGCCGGGCCTTCACTTACAAGTTATAGCATGTTCCATTATGAGCTCCCCACACCTGGCCTCCTATGGGTTCAGGTGGGGTCAACCACATAATATATGAGGAAAGGCTTTTTTTTAGGAAAATAAATGATTTTTGTTATTGTACCGGAGGAATAGTGAGTTAAGGTAATCTAGGTCTATCCACTCAACGTATTTCATTTGGGATGTCCTGGCTGTAATAAAAAGAAGCGCCTGCGGCATTTATGGAGCTGTTTCTGCCCAACCATCTAGTGTAGTCAACATGTTTCAATGCTAATTTATTATGCCCCATAGGCCAGCAGAGGGCTAGTAGTTTTAGATCCTATACAGAGTTTATGCCGGAAGCAGTAGCCACCATACTGAGGCAACATCCCATTCCTTTTAGTGGCCAATCGGAGGAGGATGTTCGTGCACTTGAAGGTTGGCTCTTGAAGTGGGCTATGCAATTAGCAACACAGAGAACTTTGGTAGCCAATACTAGTCGTGCCTCTACCCCTTCGTTCACGGAAGAACTAAAGAAAAGCAAGAGTGCATGCAAATGCTTGGAAAGATTATGGAGAAAGAATTTTGACCCCATAAAGAAAACTACTTACAAGCTGGCCTTGAAGATCCATTATGCCAAAGTGCGAGAGGGGAAAAAAAGCTTTCTGACCCCATAAATAGAACAAGCTGGGAACAGAAGCTGGAACTGTTAAAAATTTTCAAGGCCTTCTCCTCTCCAAAAGTAATTACGCCCCTTTTACTTCTACAGAGGAATGGACAAACCACATGGCACGATATTTTTATAATAAAATTAAAAATATTCAGGATGCTTTCGGAACTGAGTGTCGAACTGGCGATGATAGTCTAGCGTCACCCGCTTCTGCCTACTCCGACTTAGATGAGACTTTCTCGGAGATCCCCCCTATTTCAATGACTACGTCACTTAAAATAATGCAAGCACTGAAATCCTGCTCCCTATAGATCCCTGTCCGGCCAGAGTGCTAGCCTCCATTGCCGATGTGATCAATCCAGCTATAAACCTGGTCCTGAATTTGTCTTTATCTGAGGGCTCGATGCCTGAGTGCTGGAAACATGGACGAATCCTGCCACTTCTTAAAAAACCTTTGGCTGACCCGGTGACAGTCAGCAACTACTGGCCAACAACGTTGCTTCCATACTTCTCCAAGGCCTTGGAGACTTATGTAAACATGGTGTTCACTGATTTTATTGAGACCGCCCATGCTCTGCACCCCAGCCAATCTGGGTTTAGATCTAGTTATAGTACGGAGACGGCGTTACTGGCAGTCTCTAACACCATCAAAGCCACTCTGGATAGTGGTGGGAAAGCAGTACTGATACTGCTGGACCTCTCGGCGGCTTTTGATACCATGCCCCACAATCATCTCTTGCACAGGCTGCAGGACTATGGGACCGGGGGCACGGTCATTAAGTGGATTGTTTCCTTTCTCGGAAGCCGCTAGCACACCATATGGTCCCCCCCTTCACCGCCCCTATCACTCCTATGACGGTTGGAGTGCCACAAGGTTCGGTCATGAGCCCAACTTTGTTAAATCGATATATGGTTCGCTTGGCACTCCTGGCTGAGCATCATGGGGCTAAAGTTATTTATTATGCCGATGATACACAGTTGATGTTTACCTATGAGAAAAATGCAGTGCTGGGAGGAGATGTTATTAACAACTGCCTTTCTAAGGTGTTTTCCTGGTTCAGGCTAAACCAACTGTTATGTAATTCCGATAAGTCCGAAATGAATTGTTTTGGCCATAGTCTTGGTGTGGAATGGCGTAATTGGTGGCCTCAGGACATGTCCCCTCCCACTTGTCCAGGTACCACCATAACAAATCTTGGGGCAAAAATGGACGTGGGCATGTCCATGAAGGCACAAGTGCAATCTGTTGCCGCCATCTGTTTCGTACTACTGAAAATGATGAGGAACTTTCTCTCTCACCTCTCAATTGCTCATAGGAAAACTGTGGTCCATCTAGGCTGGACTACGCCAATGCTCTGTATCTCAGCCTCCCTGACTACCTACTAGGCTGCTTGCAGGTGGTACAGAATGAGGCAGCAAGGGCCCTCTTGCTGGTTGATCTTAGGAACTCATATGACGCCCCTTTTGATGTCCCTGCACTGGCTCCTGGTGCGAAAAAGGGTGATTTTCAAGGCTCTGGTATTTGTCTTTATGGTTTAAATCTTTTATTGGTTTTCCAGCAGAGAAAAGAAGTCTTTAAAGCCCTTCACAATGTTGGAGCACCCTAAATTAGGAGCAGAATTTAACCATATGCCCCTGTTAGAACTCTGCGATCCTCAACTCTGAAGCTATCGTACCAAAATTCACACGATCTCGGTTGGGCGGACGCTCGTTCCAGGTGACTGCCACTAAGCTGTGCAATAATCTGCCATCTCTCTTGTGACAGAAACAAGTTATCCTCAGCTTCAGAAGAAAATTTAAAACCGGGCTGTTTCAATGAGAGCAGAGCTCCCGAAGCCACCCCAACTGTTCTGTCAATAGGGTCAAGTCAGCGCTGGGACACTCGTAAGAGTAGTCGTGCTCTTTACAAATACCCCTATAACATAAGATAACAGCCTTCCTCAGGTCATTTAATGACCTCTGACTATGTACTTGTAATGTATTGTTAGTGATTACCCTTTTATAAGGCTTTTGGAAGTACTAGCACTTCATAGTAACATGCTTCAGTCTTAAAAAATAACAATGATATATTATGCATGTGCAACTGCTTTATTTCAACATTATCTGAAATCCTAGACTTGGTCTAGTTGCTCTCAACCAGGGGAAGGAGGGAAGCATCACCTTATAGTCACACAGTTAACAAGAGTCCAGCGCCACCATCAGTCAGCTGACGGAATTCGTAAATGGCATATAGCTATATTCTTTCTTATTAGTGGATTAATTATTCTGTAAATGAGACAACATGTGACCATGTGGTTCACCTGGATGTTCATTAAAGCGGTGGCCCCTTTGCAGGCATGTAACTGGTCATTGCGATTTAGACTAGGTGGAATATAATGGAACAACCCCTTACTCTAGTGAGTTGGAACTTGCTGGATTAATGGTCAGAAGAAACATTCATAGATCATCTAATTTTGCCCCACACCTTACCTTAATTTCACTTGGGATCTCATTTTTGCAAAACCTTTCCCTAGGAAATTGGTTAGAGTGGCTAGTTGCCAAATACCCATGGAAAACCTGCTACTGCTCTTTCAAAGGCTATACGTTCATAGTCACCGTAATTGAACTCTGAAGAGGGAACAATACTGTATCTGGCCTATTATTTACAGACAAATCATTTGACTGCAGGACTTGGTTCAAACCAGTGGTTGAAGTGGGCAGGATCGGAAGGGCACGGCATGCCCCAACTTTTTAAATTTATTACAGTCCATTCCCCTACTTTTTATTAATAAAGCGTCCCAGGACTGCAGGAATGGTCCATGTTAAAATGATAGGTTAATCATTTAGCCAATGTCCCCTGTGTGGTGCATATTGAGGAAGTTCTCTGCAGTGCCCACAACCTCCTCCCTCTTCCCCTCTGTATCTGGGGATAGGGCCCTAAAAAACAACACTGAAAGGGCCGTCAGTGGGAAAACTGCTACCTCTGATGGCTCTAATGCTGCAGTGATTTACAGATCAATTACCGCCGATGCTACCTGGCTGCCCCCACTGTGACAAATACAATGGTCACATCAGGAATGTTTGGTGGCCCCGCCCAAGACCTCATATGCTCTTTATTTTCTGGCTCACCGAGACTGATGGACACCACCTGGAAAAGAAGAAAAAGGGATTAAGTGAGGAATCCCTGGCTGGCTGAAATCTGCTCTCCGCCCAGCCAGAACTGGAAAATAGGAGGAAGGTGGCTGCTGTAGAAGAGGCACCCCCAGCTGACCCAGTCCCACCATATTCTCCTGGAAATTGTTCTGCGTGCCTGCCCAGAGGTCCCCAGCCCCTCCTTTACAGACCTGCTCTTTTCTCAGCACTGGGGCCTGTAAGAGGAGCCCGGACTGCCTCTGAACTCCATGCTCGCTCGTAAATAAACATCAAGTAAGTTGGGAAAATTAAAGAATACATTGGTCCATATTTTTTTTTACAAACGTTTAATGTCTTAATCAGCTACTTTTCTTATGTTATATTATTTAATGGTGCTTATGTAATTATATTTAGTGTGTACGGCTACTCTGTATGTGTTCAGAGATCACATACAGAGTAGCCGTACACACTAAATATGATAACATAAGCACCATTAAATAATATAACATAAGAAAAATAGCTGATTGAGACGATAAATGTTTGTACAGCTACTCTGTATGTGTTCAGAAATATGGGGTGAGAGGCAAGATGGCGGTCGGATGAGGCCGTAGCTCGCACTGCTCAGAGAGCCCGATGGCAGATTAAGCCTAAGTTAAGCTGTGGAGGATAGGCCAATGTACGGAACCGGGCATATTACAGAGCATATTATGGAATACAAACAGAAAGAAACTAAAATTGAGGCAGCACGGGTGTGAGCTATGCGATCAGACCTTACCTGCAGCAGCGTCCCCGCTCCGCGGACTTCGCAGGGGCGGATTCTCCAGCTAGCGGCTTGCGTTGGTCTGACGGTGCTGAGCTCCCGTAATCTTCGGGGATATTTCTGGCACTTTCGGGACACTTGGTGGTTTCTGCTTCGGAGCCTCGGGCCAGTCTGCTGGCAGCAGTAGTGGAGGCAACGGCGAGAAGGTTTTCTGTTTGGCAGTGAGTCCTGCTGATCCAACGCCGGCACAGCCGGTACAGGCGGATCCAGTAACAGAGGAGGAGGAGGCAGCTACCTGCTCAACAGTGGAATCAGAGGTAGTCATTCTGAGCGCGGTAATGGCCCCAAAATCAGCGGCAGTTTCTGCAAAGGCAAAAGCAAGACTCGCCCTAAAGACCCCTGCTGTGGCAAGATCACCGGCGGCAGCAGAAGAAAGACATGTGGCAGCCACACCAACTCGGGCAGAAAGAGAAGGACCGGGGTCTGTGCAGGAGCCAAGCCATTGTCGGAGAAGAGGAAGGGAGGAGCAACGATAAGGATAACTGCTCCCACTGTAGTGGACCTCCTGAGAGGTAATGGCAGCAAACCGCCAGAGGCAGCAGCAGGAGGAGCAGCAGCAGATGCGGCGACTAGTGAGGGAAAGAAAGTAAAACGGACACAGGTACAAGTACTGGACACACAGGTATGCAGAAGGGTCTCTGAGTCTGATACACAAAACAAACACGTATCCCTTGCTAAAAAAGATGGGGGTGAACCTGAAATAGTATTAAGGAAAGATGAGACTAGGGTTCACCCCTGTGATGCTGGCATAAATGAAAACAACACCAATGTGAGAACAGTTGATGGTGTAGATGCTGTAGACAATGTTGTTAACACTGTTACTGTTACGGGGGCCCCACATCAGACAATAGTGCAAGTAGAGACAGAGATAGAGGAAGGAGGGTTATGTGCAGGGGGAAAACCCGAGAAGGACTCCGAGAAGGAGCTGGATTTCTATTCTCTCTCAGATGGAGGAGAGTGGTCTGATGAGGTTACTGATAGTAGTAACCCTGAGGCAAGTGACAGCGATATGGAATTAGACCCCCTAGACGACGGAAAATCAGGGACCGTCCAGAAGAGAAGGAAAACACGAGAGAAAGAGCTCTCATGGGACTACACTCCCTCAGTCCAACTTACAGGCACCCCAGAGATGGGAGTAAAGGGAGGGGAGACTACTGCGGCGGCAACGACATTAGAGACTATCATACAGGTGATAGCTGCTCACTGTGAGGAGACCCAACAGGACGGCCGCAAGGCTCAAGCGGCAATGAGGAAACTACAAGGAGTAGTGCGAAAGCTGTCCAAAACATGTAGCACTTTCGGGGAGCGGATGACTGAGTTGGAAACACGGATGTGTACCGCAGAGACAGATTTGGCTAGCACTCAGGAAATGGCAAAATCACAGGAAGCACAGATAACGGATATCCAGCGGAAACTGGAAGAACACAAGAACTGCCAACGGCGGAATAACTTAAGGGTTCTTGGTGTTCCTGAGGGGGTGGAGGGGGAGGATGCCCGCAGACATGTTATTGAGTTATTTAGAGAATCACCTCCTGAACTTAAGGACTGGAACTGGTCACTAGAAATTCAGCTGGCGCATAGGGTACCCTTTGTGCAAAAGCAGCCAGTCAGAGCAGGGTCACTCCCACAAGTTATTTTGGTATACTTTGGTAGCTTTTTGCTGCGACAAGCAGTATTTGAGAAGGCAAGGCCCGAGGCAAAACCTACTAGGAATGGGGTGTCATATTTTGTCCGCCCTGACTTCTGCCATACCTGTTGAAAGACGGTGGAGACTGAGGCAGATGATTAAGCCATTCCAAGATAAAAAGGCACAGACTTTTCTGAATAATCCTGCAAAACTCAAAGTCATCTGGAACGGTCAAACACGTTTTTTCCTGTCCGAGATAAAAGCCAAAGAATACCTGGACAGCCTAACAGCCTGATTAGGGCCGCAAAAGATTTAAAATAGAAATAGATGCCTTCTTTAGTACTTTGTTTCTCGGGGTTCTTTATTTTTTTATTCCTTTGCTTCTGGGTTTCCTTCTCCTTTCTCTTTTTTTTCTCTTCTTCTTCAAAGACAATGTAAGGTAGTGAGTTAGGTCACTTATTGTCGCTACACAGCATGACTGTAAAAAAATGATGGTTTATTTACAGGCACTCGGGCTGGTGTGTTGCACTCATCATACGCAGACAATGTCTGAGTGTCTCTCTGAGGGGATGTGGGGGGTGGGGAGGTGGGCAGTGGGGGGCTGGAGGGGGGCAGGGGATACATTTGAAGAAAACACACACAGAGATGAAGTGGGTAAAGGTGGACAGTTGAACGGCAGATATATAACTTAGAAACGTGACTTAAAGGGGAAACTGTTGCAGAAAATTACTGGTAAAAGAGGACCAGCACGAGTACTAGAGATGGTTGGAAATGTTAGACCTATTTCAATAAATGTGGCAGGACTCAATGATGCAGCCAAAAAGGGTAAACTGGGGGAGTTGGTAAAATTAAATACATTTGACGTTATCTGTCTCCAAGAGACCCATATCCCCTGGGACAAAAGGCATCTTATGGTATTACAGGGGCATCATTTATTGGTAGCCACATCGCAAACCTCCAATTATTTGTATATGAACGTTTTGCCGACATTTTTATACCTGTTTAGGTCAATTCCACTAGCTTTGGATGACACCATACTTAAAAACATCAACTCCATGCTTTCTAATTTTGTGTGGCAGTACGGGAAGATAAGGAGGTCTATGAAATTGCTGACACTGACACAAGATCGAGGGGGGTTTGCAATCCCAAACATCACATTATATTATTGGGCAGCTCTGCTTAACCAAATATCTTTTTTATTGTAGCTGGATAGAAAAGACGGCAGGAGTTTGAGTGAAAAAATTCCTACAATATTTGAATTAGCAGTAGGAAAAGAAGCCGCAGGGCTTCTTTTAAAACAAGTGGAGCACAGTTATTATAACAAAGTATGGTTTAAAATCATAAAGAGTGCATGGTGTATCTGGAAAAAGATATAAAAATGTATGGGAATCCCTAGAGTTACACAATATACCCCCCTTATGGAGCGGGTCACTTTTTTTGAAGGACACCCATGATACCATGGGGCAGGAATGGGAGAATAAGGGTATAACTACCGTTGGAGAGTTCTACAGTGGAAAACACCAGCCGCAATTCGTGGATTTAGAACAGGAGTTTGGGATACATCCCAATCAGTTTTTTAAATTCGCACAGGTTAGGAGTATTCTTATGGCATATAGACCCAGGATGATGATTGGAAAGTTTCCAGTGATGGAGCTAATTAGAATTAAGTCATGTAGAATCTGGGGCTTATGCAATCTTCTATTGGCAGAGATGCCTGATGATTTAGAAAAGAACAAGGCATCATGGGCAGTAAAACTAAACAATCCAAATGTAGACATTTATAGGAGTTTAGAACTATCAGCGGAAATCTTTTTAGCTTCTAATTTGAAAGCACAGCTATATAAGACTATATTTAACATATACTTTACACCGGCGAAGCTCTTCTCATGGGGGAAAAGAGAGGATGATCGGTGTCCTAGGTGTGGGGTGGGCCCGGCCACAATGATACATATGTTTTCTGATTGTGATGAATTGATCCTTTTAAAATCGGGGATTTCGGGCTTTTGGACATCCTTATTTGGTAGCAATCTGGAGTTAACTACTACATTGGCAGTCTTGGGGTATGACAGCTCTCTCAGCTGCAATAAGGAACAAGAATATTGTTTATTTTTTAGCACAGCTATATATCGAATAATGCTGGCTGCAAGATGGAAGGATAAGGAACCTCCGACCTTTCAGATGTGGTTAGCCAGACTTCTGGGAGTCTGGAAACAGGAGGCAGCCCTATATGCATGTAGAGACAGGAAAGCTAAATGTGGGCCTGCACTGCAAAATGGTATGGTGGGGTGGGGGGGGGGGCGTAATAACAGGAAAAACAGTAACAATGTATAATAAGCAGATAACTACATGGTTCATCTACACAAAATAACTATTTTACTCCTTATTATAAATTTATTACGCAGTAGATGGTGCACATACCCGCTTGCTCTATTTTTTGTTTTTTTGTTTTTTGATGCTAATTCCCTTATTGTAAAATTGTGTATTATATATCTGCTCTATCAATTTTCATATGGCAAAATACTATGATAATATGTATTATTGCAGCTGAGAGAGCTGTCATACCCCAAGACTGCCAATGTAGTAGTTAACTCCAGATTGCTACCAAATAAGGATCTCCAAAAGCCCGAAATCCCCGATGTGAAAGTGACGCCAAGACTCAAATGGTTGTGTTGTATATTGTAATCGCTGCGGTCTGTGAAAAAAAAGAAACGTTCTTCTCGAACTGAATTTGTACAAAGCTGTTCTAATGTGCTCCAAGTTCAATATGAAGTCATTCTTTCACAGCTACACCCAATTTCTCAAAAAGGGTGTAAATCATTGAATGTTACGGCAGAATACGCTCCATAATAAGAGTTATTTTTTAAGTTCATTAACAAAAATCAAACGACTTTGAAACCATTTAATGCTCATGTGTTTTTGTTACAAAGAAATATGCCCTTAAATAAAGTAACTGGTGACCATGTAACGCACTTTAAAGCCCTCTGGTTATGGGTCTGCCGCTGTGAGCAGGTTTTTGCCACGTATAAACAGGGCGCAAACTTTTTAATGAAAGCATTTGGAATGCAATAGGTCTTGCATTTACGTGAGACCTATTGCATTACAAATGGGAGGCATCACGGACAAAAGGAGGGGGAGGCATTATGGACAACTGGAAGGGGGAGGCATCAAAGGCAACGGGGCGGGTGGGCGAGTGAAAGGCACGGACAATGGGAGGGAAGGTGGGGGGTCTGAAAGTCATGGATAATGTGCACAAACAACGGGAGGGAGGGCGGGGGATAGTAAAATGCATTGACAACGCACGGACAATGGAAGGAAGGGGGAGTGAAAGGTACGGACAACGGGGCGGGGTGAAAAGCAGGGACAATGGGAGGGTGGGCGGGGTAGGGGAAAGAATGCAGCAAAGCATGTCCTGCATGCAGTAGGAGAACCTCATTAACGAAAATAGTGCTCACAGTCTAAAATAACACCTACTGTGCAACACTCGGAGTAAAGAGGCCAGTCGCCCTGGGAGGTGACAAATGTAGAGGAGGCGGTACTAAGGAGGGACTAATAAGCCTATCGACAAATCTGAAGCCAGTATTTAGGACGGACAATGACAGAAGCCAATGGCAAATATAGGCAGAGAGTTGGGAAGAGCTTGTACTCCGTACTCCAGAGCTTCTACTCCGTACTCCTCTACAATACGCCTAGCAGAACAGTGCATGTGCGCTGGCTCTAGGCTCGCCCTAACCAGCAGAACTGTGCGGCAAAATTACTATCTCTTAAAAACACATAACTCACTGCAGAGTTAAGACTGTTATCTCTGGTTGTTTATCTTCTTGTTGGAGATAGATTGGAGATTTGTTTGTTGGCAGTTTTGAGTTTTGACTCATCTAATGTAACGCGCAGGGGTAATATGCCTGCTGCAAAGAAGCTGCACCATTCAGATGGCAGAAATGTATTTAAAGTTCTAATTAAATACACAAAACATTTAGAAACTTCATATTATTTAATGCATAAAGATAAATTTACCATTGCAGATACTTCTCAGTTTTTGCTGCAAAAATGTCAAGCGCCAACCAGAATCGGAATCAATAGCTAAGCTGCAGGTTAGTTTGCTGAACGATTGGTCCCTTTGCATATTAGAGATGACTGGTAGAAATTGGGATAGTATTATGGCTTCTCTGCCAAAAAGATTTTTGCATAGTAAAGCACAGGCAGGAAATGTACAGGAAGGTCAAAAAGGCAAGTGGTCCTGTGTGAGGGTCTTTAGGAATAACATTAATGTGCCTACCTCAGAGGTCTACCCAGATCCCTTCTTTTGGAGATAAGTCGTGCAGGAAGCTTTGTACCAAACTGCTCATGTTTATCATTCATTTAGGAACCCAATTCAAAGGATATTCAGAAAAAATCTGTGTCTTACACTAACAGTGATCTGTGACGTTTATATCAAATAAGCAAACATATCTACAATAGTGCATTAAAAAAGGCTTTACAGTAACTGGTCCGGACTGGCCGTACCAGGCAGCAGATGTTTCCCAGGGCATCAGGAAGGGTAGGGGGTCGGTTTAGTTAGTGGGGCCGGTTTTGTAGCAGTGCAGGAGTTTTAAAAATCACTGCAAAGTTCCTTGTATATTCAGCAGGTTCCGGCAACAATAAAAGTGCCAAGATAATTCTGGTGATCAATTTACCTGAAGAGAGAGATGGGATGGAGTTTTGTCTAATGGCTGTTTTGACGCATCTAAGGTAGTGCACAAGGTTAACACGCTTGATGAAGAGAACATGTACCATGCATGTCAAAGAACAGTAATTTATGTGCATAGCCCAGTGGGTTACTGCTTTTTGTTCACTTCCCGAATGAAAATATAATTTTGCCTTTTACTGTCAAGATCTCTTTCAAGTTTTTTGTGAGTAGAAGAGTTAGCCGAGCCGGACAGTTCAAAAGGTATCCTTTGCAGGACACTTGAACACATAACGCCTATGTTTGAGCAGCTAGCTGGATTACATGAATCGGGAGGAGTTCTGGTGGGTTTCCAAGAGTCAGATCAGATTCTCCTGAATAGTGCCTTTCTCTTCTAAGGCCTGCTTAACCCCTTCCTTGCTTGAATGCAACAAAGGCACATCTGTGTACAGGAGGAGCCTTGTATTCATGTCCAAAAAGTTTGAGACGAAAAATACTCATTGGTTCTGAACAATGAGTGTAAAGGTGTTAAGGTAACATGTCGTTTCCGCTTCTTTTTCACATGCTTTGCATAATCTTTCATTCCCTATGAGTGGTTGCTATTTCCTGGGCGCTGTTCTTTTCAGGCAGTGAATAATCTGAATTGAGTCACATCCAGGTGTTCATAATGGGGCAGAATTGGTTTGTAGCTGAAGACAGTGCAATTTTCTCTCAGTGGGGCAGAAGGGTTTTCGGGGTGATCGGATGTGGCACTATGGCCAGTGCTACCGAATTTGGAACTGGGGAACCTGGTTCAGCCTTCATGACTAGCCCACTCTCATGAGCGAGCACATTCCCCTACTAGACCTTAGAAGGCCCAGCTAGACCTTAGAAGCCCTGGTATTTTAGCGACTTGAAGGCCTGCCCACCACAATCCATACTGAAGTTCACCTCCAGTTTTGCAGGCAGGCATAAAAAGCAGCACACCCTCGAGCAGCAGTAACTTTGTCACTGAGGTCATAAGACCCTTAAGGCCAGTCCGCCTCACTCATTGGTGCCTCCATTGGCTTTTTTCCAGCAGTACTAATGAAACTCACCAGGGATTGGCAATGCTGGATTTGCATGCACAACACAAAGCTCCAAGTCATATTTTAAAAGCCACGCGATGCCACTTTGCATGTCTTGAATGGCTTCATGAATATGAAGTATTGCAACGCAGCGCAACGTGATTCATTGCCTTACTGTGCGCAAAGGAGGTGTGGTGGCGGGTGTTGGGAGGGAGACTGGTTTTGTAACCGGGGACTGGTTTTGCAGTAATGCTACAAAATCAGCCCGAGTAACAAAACCAGCAGAACAGTGCAGCATAATGACTCACTCTTAAAAACACATAAATCACTGCAGAGTTCCTTCTAAACCCAGTAGTTTTCCTGCAACAATAAAAGTTTCCACGGCACTCCCACAGTTTCTGATGTATTCACAGATTTACAAAGACTTCTAAACTTGGGATTGCATCAAAATCGTGCACCTCCTGAGAGGAGGCATAACGAGGAGAAATATAGTTATTTCTCCCTCTTCTTTCCTCTTTCTATGTGTGCTGCTGTATTTTGCAGCACCCATAGAAAGAGGAAAGAGCATGTTAGGATTGTTTTTACACAGGAAGGTGCATGCAACAGCGACATCTTTGCACCATGATGCAAGTGTGCCTACGTTGGCGCTAGGCTGCCAAAATGGCATCAGCACAGGGGAAAAGACAGGAATGCCTCATATTGGATAAATACGGTGCATTCCTGCCCTTTCCCTGTGATACAGGGCAGCACAGCAAATTAATTTGCTGTGGTGCCCTATGCCACCATTCCCATAAATAAGCCCCTAAGTTTGTAAACTTTGTGGTCTCTCTGCTTCATGCACAAGCACTTTTAGCATGCGCTGCCTGCTTTGAGGCCACTGCAATTATGCAGCAACGGAAGACAAAATTATGTTGCAGTGTTGACTAAATCCTGCAGCGAAAAAGGCTGCAGCTAATGTTGTACATTTTCTGATGATTTATTATTAGACATTTGTACACATACTAACAGTCTCTGCAAAGCTTTCACCCCATTACCAGCAGTTTAACAAACAAGTGCAGCACTGAGAACGTGACCAGTCAAGAGCGCTCCCAAACTCGTTGGGCCTCCTGTCATAGAATCTAAAGCCAAATGTTATGTTCAGAAATGGTAGAAAAAGGGAGGAAAACAGCTGATGAAAGAAGCTACATGCTTGGACACAAATGGCTTATGATTCCACTTATATGTGTATTTGGGACATTCTGTGATTGAAAAAGTATCCCACATTGTAAATGTATTTTAATGACAATAACTCGTATCTAGCAAAAGACACACAATTGATGGACGGAATGCTGAACAAATCAGAACATTCACACTCAGTCAAGAGATCTGGGTTAAATCCATCATTCTTTTGCTCACCATGCCACCCCAGTTTATACCTGGCCATTTACAAATCAGTCTTGACCCTGTGCCTCATGGGAACAGTCCAGCCCGAACTGCCAAGCCAGGTCCTCTCTGTACCGGAAACAAGCATCCTAGGACCGGTTTCAGGGTTTCACCCTCATCAGCCAGAATAGCTTGATTCCATTGGTACAGGGAGCCCAGAACCCACGTCAGGGCAAGCCTTGTATTAAAGCTCAAATAAATGTGTTTCTATTGGTAGCATTAAATAACGGTATAAGCTGTAACTGGTCAGTGAAATGCCAAACGACCTAAAAATTAGGATGTTTTGCTCTTTCAAGCCACACCTCTGAATACGCCCACTGAATCAATCGTCTGATTATTCCCGCCCCCTGATGCTCCGCCCACAGTTTCCCTACTTTTTTTCCCCACTTCCACCACTGGTTCAAACCCCACCCTGTTACAAACCACTGTAATTTACGATCCTCAATCTTTGGGATTCTAGGCACTACAATACTGTATCAGGCTTTGTTAAGTATAGAGGAGCAAATATATAAAGATGCTAAAATAATCACAAAACTCCTGCTAGCAAAGCAACAAATATGGGAGCTTGTCACAAGTGGATACTATCATTCCATCCACATTGACTTTAAAATTGAAAGCAAAACCCTTTAAACTAAAATCCAGGATTAAGACCAGTAAATGCCTGCCACTAGTGGGTCAACTATGTTTATCAACAAAAGTTTTATCTCATATGAAAGGCAATAAAACATCCAGATTAAGGGTTAATATAGAGTTGTTACACAAGGGGGCAGGGCATGCATCTTTTTTTTCAACTGAATCAGGTAAAACATCTGAAACCGTTAGATGCCCATAAGGAAACCGCAAAAATTGTACCTGCTCATAAACCACTGTATGAATTGTCAACCAAATAGGATATAATGCCCAAAAGCAGAGGTCGAAGTGGGTGGGATCGGAGGGGAACGACGTGCCCATACTTTTTCGATCTATGAGAAGCCGTTCCCCCTACGTTTAGTAAAAATACAACCATCCTGAGACCGGTAATACCGATAGTTTAAATGTTTCACCTGAGATGTCATTCAGTGAGTTTCCTGTGCTATGAAATCAATGCTGAGCAGATGGCTAAACAAGCCTCCCAGCCAGGGTGTCTGCTTGCCTGAAAGAAATGCAAATGTAGGCAACCAGTTAATTCTGTAAATGTAAAGGGTAATATGCAAATGTAAAAGATCTTTGCATTGTAGATCCTCCCTGAACTGGAAACAAAGCCTTCTGGGACTGCTTTAGGGGTGTCACCCCTCATCAGCCAGGCTAGCTTCACTCCAGTAACATGGTGTGCATGGAACCCACGTCTGAACATATCCGTCTTACTAGGGTGATAAATGCACACAAAAAAATGGACAGAATGCTGAACAATGACAATCAATCAATTAATCAGGTGGCTTAAAGCACAACTGCTCACCCGTAAGGGTCTCAAGACTCTGGGGGGAGGGGGGAATAACTGCTGGTCCGTCAAACATGCTAAACATTCAACCCCAGTACAGATATGGGCCTAAATCTATTGTGTTTTTTGCTCCCCATGCCAATGCCATCCAGTTTGGCCCCAGCCATATGCAAATTAGTCTTGTCTCGGCTCCCCATTGGAACAGTCCAGCTGGAACTGCATGGCCAGGTCTTTCCTGGACCTGAAACAAGCATCCTGGGACTTGTTTCAGGGTATCATCCGTCATCTGCCAGACTAGCTTGACCCCAGTGGCATGGCGAGTACGGGACATAAGCCTGGGCATACACGCCCCCCTTAGGGTGACAAATGCAAAAAAATGTGATGGACGGAATGCTGAACAATGTCACACTGAGTACTGAGACCTGGGCCTAAATCTTTAGTGTCTTTGCTCCCCATGCCATTCCAGTTTGGTCCCAAACTTAATTGCTTCCTGTAATACAGATGCCCGCGCAACCCTCTACTTGCCCCACCTTCAAAATTTGCATTCTTTCCATGCCAGACGGTAGCTCCTTCTGGTGGACTCAGACAAAGGCCTCCTGACCACACCAACCACTCTCACTCTCCCCAGGCCAAAATCTTTACAGTGATGTCTTGTTGTCTTCTACTCCTGATGCCAATTGGCGAAAATAATGCCACTGAGAATGGAAATAATGAGCCTGCTACATCATTGTTTACATCAGGTACATGATTTGCCCTGAAATGATGTTCAAACCCAAACAACCCACCATGAATCATCTCAATAGTCGCAAGACTCTCAAATACCTCTTCCTCTGTTTCTTCACCAAACCCACCAGCATCAGGTTGTCCACATTGGAACATCACCATCCTGTTTGCCAGTTCCCTTCCCTATACTGTAAAAGCCACCAACAATTGGAGTAATTCAAGAAAAGCAATGGTCCATCCCAGACGCAATCAGCAGCCACTGTTCTGCACACCATCCTCCTACCCAAACAGTCTGAATATATGTGCCCTTGCCGTACCTGAAAAATTCTGGTACTGCCAAGCAGTGCTCTTTTCCAGAATCATCGAAGACACTAGGTTGAAGTCTTTCAAAAAGTTCTTCCAGTTACAAAGATCAGCCTTCACTGCCAAAGAATTCCACACTCTGTGATGTGGTAACACTGCCCCTGACATTGCAATGCTCAAATGTCTGCAAAAAGTCCAACCTCCTCTCACCACTCTGCAAGCAAAATTCAAAAACCCAAGCAACTTCTGCACTGTCCTCAACTCAATCCTCCATTCACCAATCACTTCAGTCAGGAATATTTGGCTCTCCTGTGTTTTTGCCTGAGGCAACATTGCCACCAACTGTTCCATGTCCAACTCAATGCCCAGAAATTGCAATACCTCAATAGGGCCGTCAGTCTTTTTGGGAGCCAACAGCACCCGAGATTCTTTGCCATTGTCTCGAATTGCCTAAGCACCCTAAAGCAGTCACCAGTGTCCTTCCTGCCCACATATTAAAAATTCATCCAAATAATGGGATCCCTCCTGAGCATGCGGAGTAGAGAGGGCTGCTGTGCTTCACCCTATCTCTTTTGACCAACGTCCAGGGGCCGCCATGCAATCCATTGGCATCACCACCAGTCTGCCAGTTTCACCTGCTGGCTCTGCTGCTACATTCCCTAACAGGCTGCCCCAACATGGGGGTCCCTTGCACTCCTGGGTGCATGAGCTGCATCAGTTCCCGCTGTCGCTATCCTCCAACCCCCTGAACTTCATTTCTGTGCCCTGGCCCTGCCTTACCTGAAGCCTGTGTTTCGACCCATTGTTGTCCCTGGCACAGCGCAACCTCACTAGCCCTGCACAAGTGGTCTTACCTCTCCACAGTCTTCTGAATCAATTGATATTGCTACTGAATGCAGGCTTCCATATCCACTTCCTGCCACCTGGATGCCACTTCAGGCCCTAGCCCCCCGGCCTTTGGCCCACTGTGGCCTCAGAAGTGTATGTGTGGACAACACCAGGCCCACCCTCCATCCCCTCCCACCATAATCAATGTCTGTCCCCTCCCATTTCTTGTAGAGTTTGGTGGCTGGGCCTCTCACTACAGCCAACACTGGTCCAATTACCCTAGGGCCGGGCCTGGCCAACAAGTCCAGCAGCCTCAGACTCCCTATGGGGCTCCTGAGTTGGCTGATCATATCTGGGCTCAATGCGTGTGAGTGAGTGTGTGCTCCTGCTAGGCCCCGGCTCCTCCTCACTCTCCCAGCCTGCCGGTACATTATCAACTTTAGCAAGAAGGCTGTGGTGCTTCCCCGTAGTTCTCATCGTAGCCACTGATCACAGTGCACTTCTCCTACTGCCCATCCCACTTCTTGTTCATTCAGCATTCCCCCACAAGACAGGACAGGCCATAACAGCAGCCACCACAGCACCCTACATGTGTCGCATCGGGCAGCGCATTCTGACCCAGGCCTGGTCTAAAACACCAGTCCTGAGCAAATCTGCCCACCCCACCTCACCAAGAGTGTGCAGAGCAACACCCACCACCTCATTATGGGCCTCTGCCATTCTCCCTGATCACGCAGTCTCACAACTCCTCTTTTCTTTACTGCTTTATGCCTGCCTAATACCTGTCACTTCTCCCTAACATTGACCTACCCCTACCAATGCCTTGCTTATACTGCAAGAACCACCCTGGGAAAAGGCTGGTCTGCAACTGTCACTTCCCCCGGGGTCCTTCATTCTCACATGTTATTCCACAAAAACATGTAACCGATCTTATTTTAACTCCACACATTTACCTGGACCTCTGGGTTAATGTAATTATGTGATGGAGAAATCCGGGGTCCCCGCAATAGAGGCCTAATGAACGGAGTGGCATTCTGACTAAGGCCAGCATCTGGGCATTAAATGCAGGTTACTCCCAGGTGCCCAGCTATTCGTAGGTTGAGCTTAATTATTTATATTCCATTCAGCCGGGTGCCCAGCTATTTGTAGGTTGAGTTTAATTATTTATATCTCATTCACCAGAGCAAAGCGCAGTGGATCATGTGGTTTATTTCATGTTAACATGTCTGCTGTAAACTTAAGCTTAGATGTATCTGAGAGAGTACTAATTGAGAGCAGCAGATGCATGGCAATAAAGTTCAGAATCTGTGCACCCTTTGGACCACACATGTTCCTCTGGGTATTCATGGAAAGAAATTTGTATGGACCTAAAAACATAACCAGGTGCTATTTGCTCAGCACTGACCATCTCCATTAAGACACAGACACTGTTTTCCATTAATCTTAAAGTTACCATGGTACGTGTGAATGTTTTGCGACCAAAATGTGTTCACAAAACATTCACATTTTATCACCTACTTCAAGTAGGTGGTAACCCATTCGCAAATGGGAAGGAGCCCTTAAGGGACCATTTCACTTTCCTGAATGTTTGAAACATGTTTTTAAGTGAAGGCAGTAAAAAATGAAAAGAAAACTTTGCATTTTCTTTTTGAAATACATATAGTTTTCCTTTAAGGAAAACGGGTTGCATTTAACAAAAGAAAAACATTAATCTATTGAAAAGCGATCACAGACATGGTGATCTGCTGACCCCAGCAGGCCATCATCCTGTGATTTTTGCGATTCCCAATAGGCCGCAAAGCAAGACCTACCTCATGAATATTAATGAGGTTGGTCTATTTATGACCCACAGGGAATCGTAGAAAGTGTAGAGCATACGTTCGTACATTGGTGTTTGTGATTACCAAATAGCAAATCGCAAAAATGCATTATTTAGTAATCGCAAAACTTTCCTTACATTCATCTGGCCTCAGGTTCTTTTCTTGACGTCGGCTCAACATCCTGTGATTCGGGATAATACGCTTAATATCCCCGCACTTAAAAAAAGTAGTTGCCTTGTGTAATGAAACTTGTGCTCATGTAAAATGCTTCAATACCTTTGGGTCAAGTTTGCCCCATATAAAACTGCAAAAATTAAAATAAATAGATAGTGACATAGCAACACCATTTTCAGTTATTGAAGGGGAATTTGGGTGGCATCCAACCAGAGGGAGGTCTGCCTCCTACGTGTTTTGGGGAAGTGGAGCAGTCAGATGACTTCTTAGGGTTCGGGCAAGTTTTGGGCTACTTATGTAGCCCAGGGGTATATATAAACTTACATTTTAAGGTACCAGCCACCATTTTGTCTGGTGACACCGTGGCTGGTACCTGGTAGTCAGACTTTGCCTCACCCTCCCGTCCCAATTTTCTTTGGTTTTAGGAGGGCTGTTATCCTGTTTTCTGCATCTGTGAGTATGCTTCATTGATCACAGGTGTGAAATGGGGTTTATGCTGTTAAAAATGTTTGTCACTTGAAGCAGGTACATAGGTGGTTTGCTGAGAAATTGCCATGGTTTTCCGAAGTTTATTGTTGTCAGCAGCAGTTCAGACTGAAAGGGAACGGGAAGGCAAGTTCATGGAAGTTTAATGTTATATAGGAAGTTTAAAGGGCTAAGAGGGTAATAGATGTAAGATAGAGGGAAAAGATTTTTACGTCCAAGTTACATTTGACCAGCCCTAGATCATATACAATATTGATCTATTAAGTTGTTATGAAGGGGGAAGAATATCTTCTGGGTCATGGGGAGATTACCATAGGTGATTAACTTTGTATAGTGAGGTTGTAGTTCTGCCAGGTTGTTTTGCGATGTGCATCTAGTTCAATAATGCAGCCTTTACCACACAAACCTGCAGTCAGTGGTCTGTGCTGCTTCCCTTTTCCCCAAAAAGTTATTCTGGCACTGATCATACACTGTAAATGTTGTGCAAAATTGTTGAGTCACTGGTGTGTACATACAGTCCTAACCAACAATGTGGCAGGCTGCATCAAAGAGGTCTGAGAGGGAAAAACCTGCAGCGAATATGAGCAGTGCATGATCAAATTTCAATTTGCAATTGAAGACAAGTAAATAGGGTGATGATTAACCAAGTTGAAAGATTCGCTATGCGATCCCAGGTGATGGTTACCAGATTGGATTATTCAAACAGAATTTTATAAATATTGTTGCCTTATTTGAATATTTAGTTGCTTTAATGTATATAGACTTTAGTTCGTCTTCACTTTCCCCCTAGTCACCAAAGCAGGGATTAGTTCATTGCCCCAGTTCTGTGCTGTGAAACCGTAGTCTGAAGGAGAATGAAGGTAACACCTGTTCTAACTCAACACAATGAAGCATAACATGTGAAGATGCAGTATCTATATGCCACACATCCTAGGACTTTCTTTGCTGAATATTGAGAGGAAAGGGATTTTGAGCTTCTCTGCTCTAAATGGTAGGTCCCATCATTGGGCCATTTAATTTATTTTGGATAAAAATGGATAACATTTTTTTTTAAACTCTCTTAAATCTCGTAGATTTCTGCTAATTGTCTATCCTTGCTCCATGTCTGATCAAATCTCCTCTGTTGCTCGTACATTGAGATTCCAGTTCTATAACAGTTGTAAAATTTGCTCTTTTCTGATTCTTTAAGCCAATATGAATCTAAGTCTTCCTATTGTGTCATTTCCTGGCTGGAATAGTCTTGTGTTTGTTGTCCCATTTCCTCTATATTACCTTTACCCTATTCCTGTATTTCTGTATTTGCAATTTTTCCAGTCGACTTCCAACTTCACATTGCTTTCTTTTTTTACCTCTTTTTTTGTTTGATCTGTTTATTAAGTTTTCATGGTACAGTTACAAATCAGATGTATGCACAGTAAACATAAAAGGGTGTTAATATCTTCCTGCATAGCAGGACAGAAGACACGTGGAAAACTCTTTATAACTAGTCTAGTACATGCACACCTACAGGTCCAGAAAGTATAGATGTACACAGAACAACCCAGGGACTAGAGGTGTCTACCAATAATCAATGTGTAGTCACGTCGTCCGTAACCTTCCATGCTAATGACATCAAACATATTTAAACTACAGAACTGGGAGCAATTAGTGAGCTTGAGAAAAACAGAAAGGAACATCACGGGTAAGGGTGAGGTAACGGGGTTCGAGGCATGGGCAAAACAGGTAGGGTTCGCTGTTTCGGGCTCTTTATATTGCCTCGCATTTTTCCACCTCCTCTGTCCCTGTCCCTCTGATTCACATTTAAATATACCCATTCAGTCTTTACCTGTTATGTGTCTTCTTTATGTCAGACTACATAATCCTTAAGTGATCTATGTTGGTCTTGCTAATGTCTACCCCTCTTACAAATGCTTAGTATTATTTTCATTTCTTTTTTCTTTCAAACTCCAAGAACTTAAACTCACTCTAGGTCTTGGCTCATCCTTATCCTTTACTTCTAAAAGAACCTCCTAACTGTCATAACTCATATGATGATTCAAATCGATGTTGTCATTTTACAGCCTAATTTTCATTGCATAGAGCTTTTGTGGAAAATGGTATATAAATTCAATAAAACAAAAGGAAATGGACCTGGATTCACAGATCAGAATTGCCAAGTGTAATGTTTGGGCCTCATGCCCACATGGTGAGAAGTGACTGACACAAACACTCGGTAGTCTGGTGCAGTAACTGGCCTACAGCACGTGCGCTTAGCCCCTTTTACTCTCAGGGTCACCTGACTGGTGACGCCTGTGGTGGGTGGGTGTAAGGTGTGTATTACATCACTGGTGGAACACTAGATCGTGCCTAGCTAGACACTACACCAAGATGCCAACGATTATAAGAAATTAAGATCCGGAAATGTGGACCAACCCGGAATTTACTTTTGCAAAATTGCAAAGAACTAATAAAAACTCGGGCTGTGAATGCACCTTGAGGCTTAGCCTGTGCCTAATGTGACTTGCTCAAAGGCTTTAGTAGTTGTTGTGAAAGTGGTGTACGGGTCTACGTCTACCTGAGCTCTCCGTTGCCAACTGAGATGTATTCTAGCACCCAGTGACTTGGGGCTGTTGAGCCTCAAAAAATCTATTGATCCATTTTCGAGTCCCCTCACATGTTGAACTACCTGAGAATAATTGTATTTTTCATTGTCACTGACCTGTAGAATTGCTTCTTGGTAGTTATCACAATATCTTTTGCGAAAAATGTTTTTTGCTTGCACTATGTGTCCAATTTCTCTCTCTTTTGGTTGTAGCATTTCTAGTAGATGACTGTATCCACTTCTCGTATGTGCAGCACACCCTGGCATTTCTATGTCACACTTTAAACTTGTTTTCAAATGGTGCTCTGTGTTACTGGAACCAATCTGTACCTGGCTGATGAGCTCATAACTAGGGCAAATATGGTCCTGGGTTGCTTGTGCTCTATTTCGAAGAGGGCCTGGCTTGGCAGTTCGGGCTGGACTGCTCCGATTGGAGCAGGGTCACGACTGATCTGCATAAAGCTGGATCCAAACTGAGATGACATGGTGTGCAAAATAATGATGGATTGAGATTCAGCCTCTAGACATACCCAGTGGCTGAGAATAATTCAAGCATTCCATCCATCACCTTTTTGTATACTTAACTGTGTTGCATAACATCATATGCCATATGCTGGAGTAACGTTGCCTCACAGCAGTTGTAATCTGTGTCCTAACTTTAACCATGTACATCAGTTGTTTTATGTACTATATTCGATATAAAAATATCATAAAAGCATGTACAATCTTAATTCATCATTTAAAAATCCATTGTTACATACAACTAGTGGGTAATATACACTTGTCTAAAAATATACATTAATAAGAATATATACAATATAAACAATGTTAAACACATCTCCTATGCAAACAGTAAAGATACAGCAGAACCTCATGAATGGGCCCACAGCGACTTAGCTCTTATTATACCGTAACAACTTGGTGTGTGTCAGCCAGGCACATCCCAAATACTTGGCTACCCCACAAACCACGGTAAGGGAAGAGGTATCGGTTTTAAAAGTGTGTAACGCCACCCTATAGTCCTTGAAGCCCAGATTTTTACAGATAGGTTTGAGCCATTTTTTTTCTTGCGAACCTATAAGCTGGGCAAGCAAAAAGAAAATGGGGAATGGACTCGGTAGGCACCTGGCAGCCAGGGCAACAAGCAGATGTTAAATTGCATTTTTTCCAGCCTGCTACCAGGTCATTGAGCGGGAGAGTTCCAATCCTCAGCTTCAAGTAGAGCGTTCTGTCTCTTGAAGATTGTATAAAGTCGAGATAGGGTTCTAATTTTACGACAAGCTTATGCTCAAGGAACTGCTCAGTAAGGATCCAACAATTGGGTCTATGCACCTCCTCCCCTTTGACCCATTCCCAATATGATTTCTTAATTATTTGTTTGGGTGTTGGGGTCTGACTAGCCCAGGCCTCCCCAAAACCAATATCTATTACCAGCTGTCTTAGCTTACAGATCCATTTAATCTTATTACCTGCATCTAATTTGATGATTTCGCTGAAGGCAGCGGCATAGATAGCCAGTTCAGGGGTGCTTCTTAAGCGCACCCAGAAGAGTAAGGGGCGGAGCCTTGCAATGTCTCTAATGGAGTGTTTCCCAAAGTCCTTGCGAAGTGGTATCAGTGGGGTAGAAAGTGGAAGAGAAACCAGACCTCTATAGAACTTGTTTTCTGATCTCTCTAGGTCAATGGTATTCTCAAAACCCCATAGTTCCGACCCTTAGAGTGCTGAAGGCAATGCTTTACCATCATAGACCACAAGGGCCGGAGCTACTAGTCTACTGACGGAAAGCTGCTGATCTCTTAAAATTGCCCCTGACACCCGCTTATGGTTAAGAAGCATTTTGGCCACATGGGTATTTCACTTCATAAAGGGCCCGATGTAGGCAATTCTTATTTACCACTTCTTAAATACTGAATTTTACCGATTCGGTATTTAAGAAGTGGTAAATATGAAGGGGGGAGATATAGGTATTTCCAGATGTGTAAATACCGAATCTTTAAGATTCGGTATTTACCGAATCTGGAAATACCGAATCGGTATTTCCTATTGATTCCTATGGGCTGTGAAGCCCATAGGAATCAATGGGCAATACCGATTCTGTAATTACAGAATCGGTAAATACCGAATTTCTCAAGGGTGCTGGGGGTGTCACTTTGATACCCTCTGGCCCCCCAAAACAGGCTCGGGTGCCATGTGGCAGGCATACATGCCCCAAGGGCAGGTGTGCCTGTCATATGGCAGAGGTGTGCATGCACACATGTGCATGCACACCAGAATCGGTATTTTACCATCAAATTGGATTTGATAGTAAAATACCGATTTTGTAAGGCTTGTGGGACTCAGAAGAGTCCCACCTACATCTCAAATTTACCGAATCAGTAAAAATACCGATTCGGTATTTTACAGAATCTGTAAATTTACCGATCGGTAAATTTACAGATTCTGTACAATTAAGGGCCCTACATACCATTCCTGAAATACCGGTCGGTAACGGGCGAAAATACTGATTTTCGTCCGTTACCGACCGACCTACATCTGGCCCCAAGTTATTAACCCGAATACCCAAATAGTCAAATTACTCTACAATGTCTAGGGGAGTAACATTGAGTGTAATGCCATTCCTGAATCGTTTAGATGGGGATAGTGTCATCAGTTTTGTTTTGCTAGTATTAATGGATAACCCCTGTGAATCGCAAAACAGGCTAAACCTGTCTAACAATTTTTGCAGGCCTCGTGGACTTTTTGACATCAAAAGGGTGTCGTCGGCGAAGAGGAGGGTGGGAGATTTCTCCCCAGCCAGGGTTGGAGCATCAGTTGGGTCCTCTCTCAAATGGTCTACCACCCCATTAACAAAGAGAGAGGACAAAGTCGGGGCCAGCACATAACCCTGGCGTACCCCCCTGTTCACCGCCCCCCTTTCCGTCAACTGTCCCTGATTGCCCCACCTGATTCTAGCATAGTTTCCCTCATGGAAGAGTTTGATGAAATCAAGAATCAGGGGGATACCTAGATCAAACAACACTTACCAAAGCTTGGCACGAGGTACCAAGTCAAAAGCGGTCTTCACGTCGATGAAGGCCAGATATTAACTGCCTTTCCCAATGACCACTACGTTCCAGTGTATCATACAGAATCTAAAGACTTGATCCATTGTGCCTACTTTCTGTCTGAAGCCTGCCTAGAAATGCGAAAGCACGTTTCCATCTTCCATCCATGACCTTATCCTCATAAGGAGGACCCTGCCAACCACCTTCTGTATTACATCGATTAAACTAATCAGCCTGTAGTTGGCAGGGTCCTCCCTATTCCCCTTTTTAGGGCTCGGACTCCTTCCCAGTGAAACTGGGAGGAGTTTGAGAACTAATGTTAAAGGAGAAAAAAAAGAAGAAGTATCTCCTAGGGCCTTGGAGAGAGAAATTCCAGACATTCCTTAGCGTTTTCTGGCATCTGGTCAGTGATTCGTCTTCCCTGTGCTGTGTATGTAGTAGCCTTGAAGTGATAGGCTGTAAGTAATGTACGCGTGCCCGATGTGGCATTTTGTGTGCGAGAGCGAGCATGGCAGAGTGATTAATCTTAATTACGAGCTGTCAGAGTGCCCGTGTAATGCAAGCCAGATGATGCGAACGCGTTCACAGCGGTGAGCGCGTTCAATGTTAAATGACGAGAGGCAGCAGGCGAGGCTCACAGAAGATGACTCATACATGCTCGTCCACACTGTAGTTCTTGTTTTAAGTTGCTACGGGGTGTCTTTTTTCTGCCTCTGCGTGACAGTCTGTAAGAATAATGAGCGATGGTGTGCTGACTGTTTAGCATTGCGTGGTGTACTTTTTGCCGTGTTTATTTATTTATGCATTTGTATATAGCGCGGACTTTACCCATCCACCCCGACCTTCTAGCCTTCTCATTAATCCCCTGCTCCAATTCCTGCGTCTTTCTGGCCTCCTCTCCGCGTATCCACAGATTGCACCTTGCATCTCCGCAGTCTGCACCGCCACCGTACATCAGCCGGCACTTTTCAACATCCCTTCAGCTTCCTTCCTGTAACCAGGCACCCTTCTTCCTGCCTCGGCTCCCTCCTTCCTGCATCCCTTCAGCCTCCTCCTTGCGTCCTTATCCCCTTCTTCCTGCCGCCTCGCACCCGCCTTCCTGCATCCCTGAAGAGGCATTCCTGCATTCAGCACTCTTCTTTTGTGCACGCTTCCTTCTTCCTGTATCTTTTCACGACCCTGGCTCCACTGTCTCACCCCCAGACCCACGCGGCACTCTCGGCTTCAATTCTGTGTATCCCCTGCCCCCCCACCCCCCCACACACACACCCTCCCCCGCCAGCCCAGCTCCCAGTGTCGCAGTTTCATCTGCGCCAGTGTCGCCAGATCCCCATCATCCCCGGCACACACACACAGATGCCGCGCGCCATCACCGCGAGCCTGCAGTGTCGCAGCACTGCCCCTCATCAACAAACCACCTGCACCTGCCGAGGGGCAGTAACAGCACCCACCATGCACGGGGGGGGGGGGTACCCCGCAAGACTCGCCATCTCCGTCGCGCGACAATTGTTTATTGTGCTTCCACCTCAATGGTGCTCCTTCGGGACTACAAAGTCCTATTCCAGCCCACTCCAGATGGGCCTTGGGCGAGATGCCTCCCGTTTACAAATCGCGACATGTAAATATAGAGTGTGCGGGGTAGCAGGCCGTGCTGTCTATTGTATGCGCCACAGTGAAGTGCATGCGCCCTAGGGGAGCCAACACCGGCCTTTGTGCGGAACATTGGGGGGCGGGGGGCAGAAGATTACCATCCCCTCTAGCCTCCAACGCGCCACCTGCACAGTCAGGACACTGCCAGGCTAGAACGGCGGAGCCGGTATGTGCTTGTGCCTTGATTGACTGCACTGGGCACATGAACTATGTGCAATGTCTTCGGGTGGGAGGCAGTGAAGGAGTTAAATCTATGTGCAAAACTAACTGGTGAGGTGGGCTACAAGGCTACTTCCTTCCATCCCAAGATAGACCACTGGGCACAAAACAGACACAGGCCCTCAAGCAAAACGGTGGCACACAGGAATGTCGAAAGGTTCACCAGTCCTGTAAAAAAGTATGTTTCATTCCGCTGTTGACAGGGCAGGGGTGCGAGCAGCCAATGAGCACACGTTTCCCCTGTGTGCTCTCTAAGGGAGTTTGGCATGTCTGCATGAGCATGAGCACGCACCTCCACCTCACAGCAGGGCACGCCAACCTTCATCCTCAGAGAGCAGCAGAGCAGATGCGAGTGTGGCAGGCCAGGCAGCCCTGCAGGCAGTGAGAGAAGTCGGGCCCCGCTTTGGACGTACATTGCCCCACTTCCTCTAGACATGTAGCCCTCTCCCACCCACCCGAAAGAATATAAACACATCTAAAGACGCCGGACAGGGAACCTTTCCAGTCCAAATGCAATAGATTCGTTAGAGTTTGGGGCGATTGGTACCATAACCATTGGCGTGTTGATGTGAGCTACTATGAGGCGATTATTTGAGATTGTTGTTTTCTAGATCGTCATATGAATGTTTAAACCATTACAACGCCTAGAAGCAGTCCCGTTTTAAGTAAAAACGCAAAAGCTCTGCAATATAGTGTAATGTCGTAAAACATAGGCATGACGTGGGGTACGTAGTCCACCATAACAAAACACATGATGGCATGTCAGCATGATACGACATACCATAGCATCGCATGACACGACTTAGCAGGGCACATCAAGGCACGACCACAAAACATAGAAACACATGACATAGAAAAATAACACTGAGTATCATAACTTCAAACATTACAACAATAGTTAAAGTGACATAACAAAGCACAACATACCAGTACCACATAACACAGAACAGCATACTACCAGTGGCTGTGGGTGTCCAGGGGTGCAGCAGGTGCAGTGACACCGGGGCCTCGAGGGTCTCCCTTAACCCAGACAGTGCTGTATTTTACTACGAGTGGCGGTGGAAGTCCAGGGGTGCAGCAGGTGCAGTGACACCGGGGCCTCAAGGGTCTCACTTAATTTAGACAGTGCTGTATTTTACTACCAGTGGCTGTGAGGGTGCAGCAGGTGCAGTGACACCGGGGCCTCGAGTGTCTCCCTTAACCCCGACAGTGCTGTATTTTACTACCAGTGGCTGTGGGTGTCCAGGGGTGCAGCAGGTGCAGTGACACCGGGGCCTCGAGGGTCTCCCTTAACCCAGACAGTCCTGTATTTTACTACCAGTGGCTGTGAGGGTGCAGCAGGTGCAGTGACACCAGGGCCTCGAGGGTCTCCCTTAACCCAGACAGAGTAGTGAGTGCAGAGTAGTGAGTAGTGAGTAGAGTAGTGAGTAGTGAGTGTAGAGTAGTGAGTGCAGAGTAGTGAGTAGAGTAGTGAGTAGAGTAGTGAGTGCAGAGTAGTGAGTAGTGAGTAGAGTAGTGAGTAGAGTAGTGAGTAGTGAGTGTAATAGTGAGTAGTGAGTAGAGTAGTGAGTAGTGAGTAGAGTAGTGAGTAGAGTAGTGAGTAGTGAGTGCAGAGTAGTGAGTAGTGAGTAGAGTAGAGTAGTGAGTAGGACATCACAGGCAGCAGCTGTGCAAGCTTCTTACACTCACAAGGAGACCACAGGCAGCTGAGTTGCAAGCTTCTCCCACTCACAAGAAGGACATCACAAACAGCAGCGGTGCAAGCTTCTCACACTCACTAGAAGGACATCACAAACAGCAGCGGTGCAAGCTTCTCACACTCACAAGAACGACATCACAGGCAGCAGCAGTGCAAGCTTCTTACACTCACAAGGAGACCACAGGCAGCAGCGGTGCAAGCTTCTCACACTCACAAGAAGGAAATCACAGGCAGCAGCTGTGCAAGCTTCTTACACTCACAAGGAGACCACAGGCAGCTGAGGTGCAAGCTTCTCCCACTCACAAGAAGGACATCACAAGCAGCAGCGGTGCAAGCTTCTCACACTCACAAGAACGACATCACAGCCAGCAGCAGTGCAAGCTTCTTACACTCACAAGGAGACGACAGGCAGCAGAGGTGCAAGCTTCTCACACTCGCAAGAACGACATCACAAGCAGCAGTGGTGCAAGCTGCCCTTACACACTCACAGCAGGTCCGGTGCCAAGGCAGCAGCAGCAACAGAGCAAGAGTCCCTTACAAAGAACAGGCACAGCACAGAGATGCACAATGCAATCTTCTCATACTCCCAGGCAGCAGCGGTGCAAGCTTCTCACACTCACACGAAGGACATTACAGGCAGCAGCTGTGCAAGCTTCTTACACTCACAAGGATACCACAGGCAGCTGAGGCGCAAGCCTTTCCCACTCACAAGAAGGACATCACAAGCAGCAGCGGTGCAAACTTCTCACACTCACAAGAACGACATCACAGGCAGCAGCAGTGCAAGCTTCTTACACTCACAAGAAGGACATCACAGGCAGCAGCAGTGCAAGCTTCTTACACTCACAAGGAGACCACAGGCAGCAGAGGTGCAAGCTTCTCACACTCACAAGAAGGACATCACAGGCAGTAACGGTGCAATATTCTCACACTCACAAGGAGATAACTGGCAGTACACACCACATGAACACACTCCATAACACATAGCAACAATACATTGGCATTTACAATGCCATTAGCTCAAACTCAAATAAATCCGAGCCCGATTGCATTTCTAATGCTTGTTATATATGGCTACCGCCTCAGCGCCCTTCCAAGAATCGGGGACAGGATGGCCTCTCACAATCAGGTTCATGAAAAGCAAGATGAAATGGGCCAACGGCTTTAAATCATACAACAGTAAATCACCAGGAAGGCCGTCGGGACCCGCCGCCTTTCCCGGAGCTAACCCTGCTATAGCTGAGGATACCTCATTGATCTTAAAAGGTTCAGCTAATCTAGAGCCCTCGGTCAATTCAGCTAGTATAGAGCCCTCAGATGGCAATAAGGGCGGCTCATTCTGTGGAGACGGGGTACCTTCGTCATCACAATACAAGCTGAGAAAATGGGCATGCCATTGTTGCTCTGTAAGGTGGTTAGGTATCGGATCAGCTCCCTTCCGGGTACCTTTGTTGATTATTTCCCAAAACACAGCAGTGTCTTTCAATTGGGAGGCGGATTTAAGTTCCTGCCAGTGAGATTCTTCCCAGTTACGCTTAGCTTGCTCAATTGCCCTGACGTACTCTTTACTAGCTGTTCTTACTGTTGGGGGATTATTATCTCGTAAAGCTAGGAATAAGATCCGTCTCTTTTCCCTACGTGCAGCGGAATAACACGGGTTGGATGATCTGGGAGGGTATCCTTTCTGATCACTAGGCTCCTTGATAGAAAAAAAACATTCCCAACCTTTCTATTGTATCTAGATAAAACTTGGGGAAAGGGGAGTCTTGTGTTCCCTCAACAGTATCGCTAATCAATTCACTCTATAGACTTCCGATCTATGAGCTCCTTTATACTGCGCAATTTATCCTCCTGATGTGAAACCTTATGCCATTTAAGGCGTCGGCTACAATTGGAGGGCACTAAATCTTTGGTTGGCATCCTCAGTACATTAAAAGACTTTTTAAAGGTGGCAGGCCAGTTGTTACTCATTTGCATGCATAAGGGGCTGTGGCCACTATCCAGGGTAGATTTAACTTCCATATCCAAAAGGTCGCCCCAAAGCCGTGTATCCAGCAGAATCTAATCTATCCGTGAGGGACAGCTGGACCTATTATATGTATTGGCCCCACTTGGTCAGAGCGTGTCTTACCATTCACAGCTCTTAGATTGTATTCCAAAGTTAGGGCATTCATTTGGATAGCCCTTTGCGTCCACTTCTTTATTGGAGCTAAACTGAGAGTTGGTATAGCCAGTTTGTTGTCCTGCACCCCAATGCCCAATAGATCCTCCCCACACAAAGGTTCATATGTGCAGTTGAAATCCCCTGCTACAATGATACCAGAGTGGGGGGGGGGGGATACTGGACAGCTCGGACTCTAATACTGATAGAATTGCAGATCTTTGAGCCCCGGGAGACCCTCTTGCATACATGTTAAATATCTCCCAATTGGAACCTTTTGTAGGGCCTTTAACCGTCAGTTGTAAAATATCGTTTGAGGAAGTAGTAGGCATGGTGATTGACCAGTTTAATGAGATATTTTTCCAAATATGGAGACCCACCGACGGACGGCCTTTCCCTGAGCTTGTGGCTAGAATAAAATAAGTAGCAAACCCTGGTTTGTACAGGGGAACCATACTCCAAGTCTCCTGGAACAGGCAGATGTCTTGGTTGTCAATAAACTCATTCCACTCCGGCAGCAACAATTTTTTCTGTAGTCCTGCTACATTCCAGGAGAGAAAATGGGTTGTCGGATGTCGCTATCACCTCCACACCTACTGAAATCAACATTTGTTCTCCCCCCCTCTTCTCTTCCTATCCCCACGCTACTAAGATAAGGGACATCTTTATCACTTTTCCCCCCCTGCTTCAATACAGAAATTCGATGGCAGAAACTCGTCCAGTCAATCGACTGCACTCAGTCCAGAATCTCTCCCTTCCCTGATAGGTGACCATTGGGGAGAGCGGCGAATCTGTATTGCAGAATGCTCGGGGGAGAGTACGGAACTCAAGGACCAACAGATTCTCGGCAGTTGCAGCATTAAATACCTGTATCTCAATGCAGTCAGTCTGGGAATTACCCAATGTGATCCTCCTCACTTTTGCATATCCTTCCGTATAACCGACCTACAGCCCCTTACATTCGTAGCCAATGGATCGCTTTATTGTGGAGGGATTCACAGCTTTCATAACTTTGGTTACTATTGAATTTCGTGACCTTGGTCATGTAAATTGTTGGAAGGAAGTTCCCTAAATGGATATTACTGCCTTGTATACTTGTTCTAGCCTGGATGCTCTGGCCTTCCCTAAGCGGAGCAGGGCTATGATGGCATACTTTGGGAGGGAGCTGATCTAATGGGTTTCCTTTGGCTCCCTGCTCTATGACTATCTCTGAGTAGGGTTTGTATTTTCTGGGTGGAGTAGGCCTATCTGGGAGGCCCTGGGCACGATTAACTTGCCCTATCAGTGGCCTAGCCCCAACCCACTTAAGACTCCCTGTCAATGCCCTATTTGCTAAACTAATGGGAATAGATGATGTGGGTGGAGCAGATATGCCAGGCAGATGGGTGGTCTACACATAAGCACATCCACCTTCTCTCTCAAGGTGGCCAATTCCCTTTCGAGGAATTCTACTCTCTGTTGTAAAGCTTTGTGTGTAGAGCCGCAAATACTGCACTTTGCTGCATTTACAGGAGGCTCTACGGCATTTTCTTCACTCAAGGTGGCTACTGAGATACCCTTGCCCAAAGATTCTAGGACTGCGAACCTGTTCGTACAAAGTAGTTGTGTGTTTATTACGCAGTCCTGTTGGGTCCCTTCGGGGATAACTTCTGTTGTTTCGATTAGAATTTTCACTGGGGAAAGTGCCTCTAGAGTTCTCTCAGCTGGTCTATGTACTTCACAAATGGGGGGCTTTTGAGATAATTTCTTGTTAAAAATTGAGGGAATTACTATTCTCTGTGACTGGGCTATCGCCTCATCAAGTAAATTGGTGATAGCAGCCGAGTTGTTAGTATTACTGGCTCCCAAAACTTCTTCGCATTCATTAACAATGGCATCAATTCTTGTTAAGACACAATTGCTAGCTGCATGGAGTACTTTCTTAGCCTTATTTCCTTTTTTGCTTAGGAGTGTCCCCCCACCCTCCATTGGCTTCCTCTTTCCCATTTCGAATGAGAAGCGTAGTGAAAGTTGAATACAATATAGAGAGACCGGGACGCCCCTCTTTTTAGGTTAGGTACACTGAACAACAAAGGAAGAAAGTAAATGTAACAATTATGTGCCCTAATGTATTGCCACCGGAGCCCAGGCTGATTACAGCAAACAGTACCTTTTGTCCTTATGTCCCGCGATCCAAAATGGAAGTGGGGGGGCCCTGCCCTGCCTCTTCCTGGCGATGACGGGCAAGGACGGGCCTGCCCTTGGCCCGGGCTATGCCCGGCACGCGCCTGCGGAGCGGGATGTGCGAGGTCATTTGTGCTGACGGTGAAGGAGGGGCTGGGGCCTTCGCTTCCTGCTTCTTGCCCTGCTGGTCCCGCTGCTCCCTGGGGCTTGTGGTCCGCCCCGCTGCTGGTGCCGGTAATTTGCGCTGCGTCTCCCATGTACATCTATTTTTGCAGCCACAGGTGCTGGTAGTTGAGGTACTGGGGTTGCTGCAGCACCCCCATAAAAAATCATGCTGGAAATTCAGAAGGTTTTTATTTTTTATTTTTTTATTTATTGGTTTTTCAAAATCAATACAGTACATATCATATACAACAACAAACCAACTTTGTGTATAGTTGCCAAATTAATGACATTACATAAGATACAACGGCCACCTATATCATCGTGTATCGATCATTACGATGTTCCCTACAGGAATTCAGAAGGTTAATGAGCAGTAAAGATGGCTTTAAATATTGTGTTTATTTTGGCTCATTTTCTGGTGTTCAAAGCCAAAGCTGGAATATCAAGCAATGTCTTGTGACAAGTTACTGTTTATTCTGAAACTGGTGTGTGCTTTTATTTCTCTGACTGCCAAGTGAGAGGATTTTGTAAAAGTCACCCAGATGAAAATCCTGCTGGAGTATTGGACATGAAAGGAAAGGTTGTAGCATGTAAGTTGTTTTCTAAGACACAGCAACATTTAAATATTGGAAAATGAACCATACATATATTTCGATGTATGTTGTCAATTACAACAGCACAAATCACGCACTTTTTTTGTAATTATGAAGTGTGATAGGAATAAAGATTTTAATAGGATCAAAACAAATCATGACGCCTTACTTGGTGATACAAAAATGATAACTATTCACTTAAATCCGGTTTCCACACATAATCTTTTTTGTTCTATATATTTAGCAGTGCAAGTGTGTTCGTTTTCAAATTTAGTGGACATTTCAACAGAAAATGTGCTGTCTGTAAATGACAGTAAGGTGGCACACAAGTGTTCCAAAATGCACCACGAGCTACATAACAGTCCCTTACCACTCTCTTGCTGATTGGTCTTGGCTCATTTGCTACACTTGTTTTTTCTGACTTCAAGGATTTAACCTTAATGTCAGCACCCCCACTCTGAAAATTGTTCCAGCACCACTGGTTGCGACCATAATGCAATCCTTTTTACCAATTTGCTATTTTACTTAAGCTACTCTCAAGAGGCTGGCTTAGTTGGAGAGTTCTCATATCTACCTCATGGCTATTATTTTCGGCCCAAACAACATTCACTAAGAGTTCTATCCAGCGGCCTTTGTGTTTTACGGTTTATTATTGGCTTGCAGGTGTTTCATGATTGTAGCCAGGAGAAACGGAAGAATGCATCTGTGATGCACAGTTTATTGTCTCTTGTTATTTCCTTTGTCTCTATGTAGCTTATTGCCAGTGGTACAGGATTGGTCACCTGTGCCCTGAAAGTCTAGCGCCTCCATTTATAATTTGACCTCCTCCTCACTATTAGATTAGTAGTGTTAACTCCTTAGTACAAATCCTCATTTGCTTTCTTTTTTCTGACTACTGTATTCTCTATGTTTGCTTAACATTTGCCTCACCTGGTTGTTCTCATTCTTCTGCCCTATGTGATTTTTTATAGCAGGTTTGAGTCTATGACTGTCAGCAAACCATGCTCATCACAGCCAATATAAAAGACGGATAAAGCGTTGAAAAAAAAGAGCTTGGCTAAAATTATAATATAAAAAAAAACATTGGCGCATGTAGTGGAGTTGATGGAGCAGGGTTTTCAGAAAAAGAAACCTGCTTGGATTGAGTCTTCAGAAACATTTACTAACAGTGTGCTGTGAAAATAATGTCCAAAAACATGAAAATATGGGGAAAATGCTTTGCGCATACGTGCAGTAATGTGTGGACAAATGTATGAAAAGACTAGGCCACATTTATGTCCTGCCTTGGAATGTAATTCAATAATGCCGCTTGCATACTAATGCTTTTGCTAGGAATATAGGGCCCGATTCACAGAACGAACTTAAGACAAAATCCCAAACTTACTACCATTTTCGTATTCACAGAAGACACTTACTCATTTTGGTATTCACAGAAGACACTTACTCATTTCGGTATTCACAGAAGTTAGGAGTCCTAACTTTAGGACTCCTAAATGCCTTCTGTGAATAACGAAAGTCTTAAAATTAGGATTTTTCTTAATTTAGTAGTAGTAAAGTTAGGACTCCTAACTTTAGGACTCCTAAATGCCTTCTGTGAATACCAAAAGTCTTAAAATTAGGGTTTTTCTCAATTTAGTAGGAGTAAAGTTAGGACTCCTAACTTTAGGACTCCTAAATGCCTTCTGTGAATACCAAAAGTCTTAGAATGAGGGTTTTTCTCACTATAGTAGTAGTAAAGTTAGGACTCCTAACTTTAGGACTCCTAAATGCCTTCTGTGAATACCGAAAGTCTTAAAATGAGGGTTTTCCTCAATTTAGTAGTAGTAAAGTTAGTAGTCCTAACTTTACTACTACTAAATTGGGAAAAATCCCAATTTTAAGACTTTAGGTATTCACAGAAGGCATTTAGTAGTCCTAAAGTTAGGAGTCTTAACTTTACTAATACTAAACTGAGAAAAATCCTAACTTTAAGACTTTCGGTATTCACAGAAGGCATTTAGGAGTCCTAAAGTTAGGAGTCTTAACTTCTGTGAATACCGAAATGAGTAAGTGTCTTCTGTGAATACCAAAATGAGTAAGTGCCTTCTGTGAATTCCAAAATGGTAATAAGTTTAGGATTTTGTCTTAAGTTAGTTCTGTGAATCGGGCCCATAATGTGGGATAGTGCAAAGGTGGGTGGTAAATAGTGAGAAGTACATTTCATGAAATTAATAATATTTATGTTTTTATTCATCATAGTGAAGCACGCATTGGCCTACATTTCTGCATGTCAGTTGAGAGTTAAAAAGAATAAATACAAATAAATAAGCAGAAAATCGAGCTCTGAGAGAGAGTGGAGGAAGGCAAAGGCCGATAACCTTCAAGGAGTATTGTATGACTGCCAAGTAACGGAAGGATGCCGTGATACAGAATGAAAGTGTACAAACTTCTTCCGCAGAAATTGTAAAGGTGAACAATAGAAGTGCAGAGTCTTGCAACATGTTGCTTATTGAAGGTAATGTGTATTCATGGATCGTGGTTAATGTAATGTGAATAGTGAAGAACAAACATTGCAGTGAAAAATAATGAATGTGACTATGGTGGTGTGAGAAAACCCCCTAAATCAGCCAATGAGAGACCGAGTTTCAGAAAATGTTTCAACAACTGTGGGTTAGACATGTAGGTTTTAGAGTATAATTGAGGTGTCCTGGGGGATGTGGTTATGGAAGTGTGGAACTTAGAGAGAAGGGGAGATCACAGCTGTCCGTCGGTTTTACTGATAGAGGCCTAGCTGTTTCCTGTTCCTGTCCTGAATCCAGTATCCTGATCTAATCTTTACTTCCTGACTCTATCTCAGGGAGGGGACCCCCACTATCCCTGTGGCCAAGGGGTGGTATTTCACGGATCTGAATCTTTTGGGTTAGTATAGCTAAAAGATCTTAACTTTGCATAATTATTTGCAAATGTATTTTGTTTCTGAAACTTTTGTCTCTACGCCTACCCAGTCCTTCATTTGCATTTATACATTGTGATATGAGTTTGACACTGTTTGAATTGCTAATGTTCTCCCTCTCTGTGAATAATTCTTTGTTTGCCTTGTGAACCTGAACATTATGAGCATTTTATCTTCACATTATTTCTTGATAAACATTATTAACTTTATACCGAGTTTGTGATTATTTAGTAATATAGATAGATAGATAGATAGATTGTTAGATAGATAGATAGATAGATAGATAGATAGATAGATAGATAGATAGATAGATAGATAGATAGATAGATAGATAGATAGATAGATAGTACTAATTATTACCATCAACTTCTCAACTTTAAGTCCATTGACCAGAGGAAAGGGAGTTGATATATCAGTACAGTTATGTATTTAGAGTGTTGGATAAGAGCCTGTATTAAGAACAACTGATTTATATTCAAACGTGAATCACAGCGTCACTACATGCATTTACATTTGAGCTGGGTAAATGAGAATGGGCCTGTATGTGTGGTGTTATTGATTATCGATCCCTGATTGGCGCTGGATCAGTTTTTGGTAGCAGAGGATGGTTAATTATTCATTAGTTTGGTAATAATTATCGATTATTGATTATTTGTTTCCTAACAGGAAGAGTTAGGGGCAGATTTACAAGGAACTGACGCATCTGCATAGATGCGTCAGTTCCCTTGTGTCACCCCCAAATATCCTTGCGCCACCATGGATACACTGTATTAACAATACAGTGCACCATGGCGCAAGGAATTACAAATGTGTCAGAAATTCTGACGCATCTGGTGGATGAAAAGTGATGCATTGTTTAAGTTTGTCACAAAAGTGACGCAACTCCAGCAATGCGCCCGAAAACATTGGTAGGTCCCATGTAAAATGCCCTGCATCAATCCTTATGCCTGGTCTGAGCAGGCATAGGGATTTTGATGCACTGAAGGTGTAGAGTGACGCAGTGAAATCTTGTAAATTTCACTGCACCAGTTCTACGTGGCTTTTTGCATGGGAAAGCCCACCCTGCATACATTATACCTGGCGCAGGTATAATGTAATGCAGGGCTTTATAACGTGACACATCTCCCTAGATGCGTCACGTTGTAAATGGGCCGCAACTTTTATGCCGCTGCTGTGTCACAAAAGTGACGCAACGGCAGCACAAAAGTGATGCAAGGGGCTTGTAAATCTGCCCCAAAGTGTTTTGTTTTATGTTGTCTAGAATTGCGGGTATGCAGTTACCGGAGATCCCGGGATAATGTTTTAGCCAGAAGTAGGCAGAAGATTAGTGTGGATATGGTATCACACTGGAGAAGTATCTTGTCTGTTGTCATAATACTGAATGGCGAAAGGCTGTAGGTGTTATATTAGGGACTATTCGTTTGTGAGTAGATTTGCATGTAAAAGTGAAGGGTTCCCTTACGAAACTCTGGCCTTACATCCCCAAAGGAGTACCAAGACCTCTTTCCACAAGAAAGCCCTCTTCCAAAACTTTGGCTAGTATCCTAGAGGAGTACCAAGTCCACCTGTAGCTTGTTTGGGTGCAAAATAGCGCTGGTCGTTATTCTTACTCGAAGTGAAAGAAGTTCTCTTTTGAAAAGTGAAAACTATATTTTTATTTAGCGGAGCAGACAAGGTAGCATTGTTTTATGTTGTTTTTAACAAGAATTTGGTTAAGCAAAACCTAGAAATTTATCGGCATATTATTTTGTAAAGGGAGGGTCAGTAGCAGGAGTAATACTGACGTCACAAAAAGCTGCACTGGCATTGGTCAGGCAGCCGGCATGTAGTGAGCTCTGATTGACCGGTTAGTGCGAGCCGCGCTGGTATTTGTTGAGATAGTAGATACGCAGAGAGCTGTGATTGGTTGGTTGGTGTGAGTCACGCTGGTATTGGACGACTGTTAGCAAATAGAATAGGTAGAATTACAGAAGGGTTTTTGTTTCTTTGCTGTGATATTTTAGTCGCAAAAATGAAGATGATTAATAATTTAAAGAATTTCTTTATAAAAGACATATCAATGATAACTAGAGAGGGAATTCCTATTCCACCTCCAAGAACGCCTACATCTTTTATTATGTTGGAACGTGGTTACCATACGTGTACTTGGTTAGAAAATTGTATAAAATACACGAAAGATGATGGTGTTTTAGCATTTCCAGAGCATGGTACATTTAAAGTAAGGATTCTACAGAATCTGAGAGGACAAATGAACTCTCTTGAACAAAGACCTAAACCTATTCAGTATGAAGCGCTTGAGGAATGGGAACATGAGGCATACGAATGAGAGAAATTCAGAGGTAGCAGAAGATACGAAAGTATAATGTCTAGATATCCTTTTGAAAAATCTGGATGATAAAATGAAAAGATGGAGGAGAGCTGTGCTAACGGATGGATTGTACCCAGTTTTAGTTGCTGAGGAATCGACTGGAGGCAAATGTAAAAATAAAAATAAAAATCTAGAGACACCAGGATTAAGCTATGACCCGAGTGAATCTGATGATGAATTGTTATATGATATCTTGACTAAAATACCACCACCATATTAGGAAAACTCGCATGAAATAGTTCCAAATGCACCATTAATGGGAAACCCACTAATTCCGCATGTTTCACAAGACCCTGTGGTTACTAGTGTAGTACAAGAGAGTGAGATGAACATGTTGAATAAAGAGAGAGAACAGTTGACTTATAAAATTAATCAGTTGAATCTGAATGCAGAAGCCTTAACAGTGCCAGTAACAATTGGTCCCATTGTTCCATTGTATAGAGAAAAACAGAATATATTGAGAGTACATGCGTTGACAGCTCCAATGAATAGTGTTAGGAATGAAGTCGTAACGGCAGCTGATCAGGCTGAACGAGCTGAAACAAGTACCTCATTGATTGATCTTCCAGTTAGTGAGTTGTTAACTTAAACCCCTAAGAGAAGTGCGCAAATGGATCCAAGGAGAATAGTACAGAATTTCACACCAGTGTCAAGGAGTTCAATGGGTCCTTTGCCAGATGAATTAGATGATTGGATAAGGGGGGGTGGAGAAGCGGAAACCCCAACCACAGAGTATAGATGGGAGTAAGTCGAGAGTGGATTTGGAAGAAATGATTATTGGTACAATAAGTCCAGACAGATTGGGTACTTACCGAGATGAAGAGTTGTTATTTTTATGCAAAAATATTACTTGGAAAGCAAGAAATCTTCATGAGAAATTGCAGAGGCTCCTTGTGAATAAGGATTAGACATAGAGAAGTCAGATGTGCTACAGAAAACCTATAGACTGGATTTTACTGAAAAATATTTAAAGAGTTTGAATGCGTCTGGCAAAAGATTGCAAATAAAAGAGTTGATGAGCATTCTGAAGAAATGAGGAGATGTAGAACGATGGAAAGGTAGATGGGCGAAATAAAAAGAAGAGATGATTGCCAAAAAATGCGTCTTTATTTCCATTAAGAGAGACAGGAAAAGATGAAATTGTGTGTCTGATGAGAGAAGTTCCAGGTGGTGGATACATTCACGTTCCCTGGAATAGACAGGATATGTTATCCTTCACGAATGACTTCCCAGGTTAAGGGAAAAACCTGTTGAGTGGTATAAACAGGTAGAGAGGTTTGTGAAAGTTTCAAAGGTTTTGTTGAAGGACTTAAATGGTTTGTTTGAGATTGTTGTTCGAGCTGATTTATTGACTGAGTGTAAGATTGCTGTTGATTGGCCTATAGAAGAATATCCTAGAGATGTGAAAACAGGTGCACCTTCAGATGAGGTAATGAAGATATATCATCAGGTAAACACTTATCTGAAAGGTAAAATTTCCCCAAAAGAGACAGATTGGGTTAAAAGAGTCAGTACATGCTTACAATGAAAGATTGTTACAGGTATTCAAACAATACAGTGCATTTGAGAATATCGGAGCTAAAAATATGGGACATTTTGTATATCGTTTTGTGCTCGGATTAAATCCAGAAATTAGTAGCATGAGTCAGCAACATTTATTTTTTGGCAAAGTAAGACAGTAGACGAGATTTTGTGGTATGCAAATTATTGTAGTGACGATATTGAGTCAAGACACAAAAAGTTAAAAGAGAAAATGATATGGACACAAGTGAAAGTGGCCGAACAGCAAGAGGGAAACAGTGCTTCTCAAACAGATTATCAGATGTAAGGTCAGAATTAAAATGGTCAGGCATCCAGTGGTGGTAGAGGTACAGGTAAAATGAATAAAGATGAAATAGAAATATCCTTGTCATGCGTGCAGAAAGTTTGGACATTGGAAGAATGAGTGTAGGTCTGTTCAGAAGAATAATGGGATGAATCAAAATTTAAATCCACAGATGCAGAATGAGTTGGTTGTGTATCAACAACAGCAACAGTAGCAGCAGGTAGTTACTCCACAGTTACATGTGCCAAAAGCTCCTATGCCAAATTATGTGAATACTCAAGTGCAAAGGTACAGTGCGAACACTGGATTTCATGCAGGTAAACAAGTTGATAAGAATAAGGATATGCAAATGGTTTCGCAATATTTGTTGCAGGGTAATGAGAGTGATTCAGGCTCATCTCAATTACGGTGCCTGTGGGGGGAGGAAGAGTGTGTGATTGGCACAACTCTAAAGGTAGATCCGTCAGGTCCATTTGTTGATGGAAAAGTGGAAGGTAATGATATTACATTCCTAGTGGACACTGGTGCTACCCGTTCTACGGTAAGAGCAGCAGAAATTCCAAACCTACCCCTCTTGGGAGAAACTATCAAGGTTGTAGGAGTCTCAAATAGGTATATGTCCCTAATAGTAAATCAGCATATGTTTGCCACACAGAGCCGGGCCTTCCATTTATTTCAGACCTGATAAAAATGGAGCCTATTCTTCTGTGGCACAGAATATGGTCCAAACCGGAGACTAAGCTAAATCAGGAAACTCTAACTGATAGTACGAAACTTGAAGGAGCGTTGTTGATCCCGTGGCTGAGATATATTAAAAATGTTATGTCTGATCTTGGCCACCCAGAGTACTACAAATCTCCTGGTACAATGCAGTCAATTTCAAGAAAGAAATAAAAAAACAGGGACTGATTATTTTAGATACTATAAGATTGGTTACTGAGAGTACAAAACCCACTGTTCGGTACAATCAATTGATCTTATCTTCTTTTAATAACCAGTCGTATTTACTGTTTGTACCTGGTGGCTATGACAGACTACTACTTACTCGTTTTAGATGCAATATCTATCATAGGTTTGTGAGTTTTCCATGTATGAACGATTGGTCACAAACCCTAGGCCCATGTCGGTGTGATAATTGTTCGGAGCAATCGACTATACATGTCTTTTTATTCTGCAGATTTTATAGTAATCTGAGGAAAATCTGGCTTGTCCCAACTTTGAGGGTGTTGGGTTTGAGACAATGCCGCCCAGCCTTTCTCGCGCTGCAGATACTGGACGATATCCATAGGGCCTGGAGGATATGCATGTTTTTAAAGAAAGTACTTAGTCACAGGAAAACAATTGTATTGTAATCATGTACTGTAATATGCTCTTTTTGCATGATGACTCTTAATTGTGTATACTTCTTTTTTAAAACGTTTTATAATTGTCATTGTTTTATTTTCAATATGTACTTTTATGATTGTCTTACAAAGCAATCAAATAAAGTTAATTCTGATTCTCTGAAATAGGTATATCAAAATTCCATTTACAAAGCCAATCGAAGTTCATATTGGAAGATTCAGAGACACGCATCGGTTCATGGTATTTGATACGAGTCCGGTGAATCTTTTAGGTAGAGATTTACTTTGTAAGATGAACTGCATCATCTATTGTACGCCAGGTAGTATTCCAGATGAGGATGTTGCATTTAAAATTATGTTAGCGATGCAAGGGACAGAAGTGATGAGTTGTATTCAATGCTTACAGAAAATGATTTGCCTACAGAATTGAGGAGTACAGTAAATTCCGATGGATGGGATTTTACAGGAAAAGAGATTGGTCTGATGAAAGGTGTGGATCCTATTCAGGTTATGGTGAAACAGGGTGAAACTTATCCAAACACTCCTCAGTACAAAATGAGTCCTGAAATATTGGCAGGAGTTATTTCTGTAATTGATTAAATGATTGAGCAGGGTATTTTAAGAGAAATACTAAGCAGTACTTGTAATTCGCTTATTAAGGGACTTAAAAAGCCCAGTGGAAAATATAGAATAGTACAGGATTTACGAAAGATTAATAAGATTGTAGTACCCTGTTGTCCAATAGTACCAAATCCATCAGTCATTATTTATCAAATTCTCTGTGATGCAGACTGGTACACAGTAAGTGATCTGTGTCAAATGTTTTTCTCGATTTCTTTACATCCGGATAGCCAGTATTTGTTTGCTTTCCGGTTTGAAGACCGTGTTTTGGCATTGTGCCGAGTTCCTCAAGGGCATACAGAGAGTCTTTCAATTTACAATCAAATTCTGAAAAAGTGTTTAGAGACTTTGGTCATGCCAGAAAAATCAGTATTGGTCCAGTTCATTGAAGACCTACTGGTTGCATCAAAAACACGAGAGGCCTGTGTGACAGAGACAATTGCCTTACTGAACCATTTGGCACAAGGTGGGCATTAAGCATCACCAGCAAAATTGCAATTTTGTAAACAAGAGGTCCAATATTTAGGACACAAGATTGAGAAGGGGGTCAAGAAGGTGAGACCAGAACGGATCAATGTGAATCAATAAATGAGTCCTCCTAAGACTCAGAAGGAAGTTCGAATGTTTTTGGGAATGGTTGGATACTGCAGACAGTGGATCAGTGTTTTTTACTGATCATAAAACCTCTACAGAGGTTAATACGCAAATATGTGACTGATCCGATTGGGTTGGACGAAGAAAGCATGGAAGCTTTTATTGAATTGCAAGACAGTCTATGTTGAGCACCTGCATTGGGAATGGCAGATTATACAAAGGATTTTGCATTGTATTGTTGTGGGAGAGATGGGTGTGCACTTTCAGTTTTAACCCAAAGACATGGAATGGCATGACGTCCAGTGGCATATTTATCTGCTACTTTGGATTCAGTGGCTGCAGCGTTACCAGACTGTTTGAAAGCAGTAGCTGCTACTTGTGTGAGTCTGGAACAGAGTGAAGGGATTGTGATGGGACATCCTGTCAAAGTATACACTTAGTTGAGATTCTTTTAACAAGAACCCGAATGTAGCACATGACCTACAGTCGCCTGATTAGGTATGAGAGAGTGATTTTGGGTGCTGAGAATGTGACTGTGGTGAGATGCATGACAATAATTCCTGCAACCCTGTAACCCAGTCCATTTTGTGAAGAAGTGAAAAATGAAGCAGATCATGATTGTTTGGACGTGACAGAATTGCGCACAAAGCCTAGGCCGGATATTAAAGATTCACCGCTGGAGGAATGTGATATTGTGATGTTTGTTGATGGATCATGTCTGAGAAATGGAAGAGGTGAATTGAGTTCTGCTTATGCAGTATGCACATTGGCGGCAGTTCCTAGAAGCATCCTGTTTAAAATGGGTAAACTCTGCACAAATTGCTGAATTGATAGCTCTGATTAGAGCATCCAAAATTGCTAAAAATCTGAGAGTAACCATATTAACTGATAATTATTTACAAAAAGGGGGTGACCCGGTGTCCCTCAGAACCTGGGTATGAAATTGTTAAACAAGAAATAGGTTCTGTCGGGTAAGACAAATTATTTGAACGTTGCTCAAAGATGCAAATGAAAACAAATCAGCTCTCTGATAAACGGACTTGTGTTTAGTGAGAAATAAATGCTCAAAACACCGGTACCCAAAGTCTTAAGGTCAAAGTATTGTATTATACATGTTAACACAAAGTTGCTTACATATAAATCCGAATTACTTCATTCATTCAAAGATTTTGAAAACATGTTAAGACCGTCATACAAAAGTGCAAATTTGTGACTTTTCGTGAAGAAGTGCTCGATCAACGTGAAAATATATACAGTGCAAGGAAATAAATCTATACAGTTGTATATACAGGTACAATTCAAATTTGGCCAGAAAATGGTTTTGATCACAACCAGGGATTCCTATAGTTTCTGTGGGGATCCTGGTGATTCTGAACCTATAGATGCGTCGACGTTTCGACCCTAATGCGCCCCTGTGGGTGGTCGCGGCGGGTCTTTATCAAGACGAGAGGAAAAAGACAGTCTGCAAAGAAAGAGATACCGGGTATCAGAGAGACTTGAAGTGCCAAAGTAAATTGCGCACCTATGTGAGTTGGGAATAAAGCAAAAGTACTCACTTAATGAACAATGCAGGGGTTCCTCTGATTGATCTGTAATGGCTGAATGGCCCGTCGCATCTTTGGGGAAGGTTGATAATGTCAGGATGCGACAAGAGCTGCCTAGGATACTTAAGGGTGCTCAACCTATTTACTGATAGTCAAAATGGTTTTGGGGTGGTTCGTGATTTCGGTCAATCATGGATGCAAAGGGAATTTCTGACTTCTTCAGGTTCTCCAATCAGGAATAGCAAAATTGTGAAAGATTTATTGGATGCTTTGAAATTGCCCAAAAAGATTGCGGAGGTCAAATGTTCTGCACATAAGTCACTAAATGATTATGTGACTAATGGTAACAGATACGCTGATCAAGTAGCGCGTTTCTGTGCTCAGAATTCGATGGCCATCAACAGAGGGGTGGAGAAGGAAAATACTAATTGCCATCTGATGTTTTCCTCTTTGGAAACATGAGATGAAATTAGGCAGTTGCAGGACGAAGAGAATTTTGGATAAAATCAGGCTGCAAAAAGAGAGCAGAGGATGAAGTGTGGGTTTACACAGATGAGAGACCAGTCATGCCAGATTGTTTACTTTCCCAGATGGCTCGGATATACCATGGAATTACACATGTTGGAAGAGAAGCAATGATTAGACTCTTCAAGCAGTCATGGTATTACCTAGAAATTCAGAGTCATTGCAGAGAGTCTATGCCAAAGGTGTTTAATATGTCAGCATCAAAATCGTGAGTCCCAGGCTCTCCACACCACTGGAGTCAAGCTATCCAGGCTGATGAAGGCTGATAGCCAGAAACCGGTCCTTGGATGCTTGATTCCGGTCTGGGAAAGACATGGCTTGGTAGTTCGGACTGGACTGTTCCCATGAGGCACAGGCTCAGAGCTGATTTGCATATAGCCAGTGTCTAACCCAGGGTGGTGTGGAGTGCAAAAAAACGATGGATTTAGGCCCAAATCCTTGTACTGGGGAGAATGTATGACATTGTTGTACATTCTGTCCATCAACTGTGTTTTTTGCAATTTTCACCCCGAGTGGGCTGGGTATGCTCAAACGTGAGTCCCAGGCTCTCCACACCACTGGAGTCAAGCTATCCAGGCTGATGAAGGCTGATGGCCAGAAACCGGTCCTTGGATGCTTGATTCCGGTCTGGGAAAGACATGGCTTGGTAGTTCGGACTGGACTGTTCCCATGAGGCACAGGGTCAGAGCTGATTTGCATATAGCCAGTGTCTAACCCAGGGTGGTGTGGAGTGCAAAAAAACGATGGATTTAGGCCCAGATCCTTGTACTGGGGTGAATGTATGACATTGTTCTACATTCTCTCCATCAACTGTGTTTTTTGCAATTTTCACCCCAAGTGGGTTGGGTATGCTCAGACGTGAGTCCCAGGCTCTCCACACCACTGGAGTCAAGCTATCCAGGCTGATGAAGGCTGATAGCCAGAAACCGGTCCTTGGATGCTTGATTCCGGTCTGGGAAAGACATGTCTTGGTAGTTCGGACTGGACTGTTCCCATGAGGCAAGGGGTCAGAGCTGATTTGCATATAGCCAGTGTCTAACCCAGGGTGGTGTGGAGTGCAAACAAACGATGGATTTAGGCCCAGATCCTTGTACTGGGGTGAATGTATGACATCGTTCTACATTCTGTCCATCAACTGTGTTTTTTGCAATTTTCACCCCGAGTGGGCTGGGTATGCTCAGACATGAGACCCAGGCTCTCCATACCACTGGAATCCAGCAATCCAGGCTGATGAAGGCTGATAGCCAGAAACCGGTCCTTGGATGCTTGATTCCGGTCTGGGAAAGAAATGGCTTGATAGTTCGGACTGGACTGTTCCCATGAGGCACAGGGTCAGAGCTGATTTGCATATAGCCAGTGTCTAACCCAGGGTGGTTTGGAGTGCAAAAAAACGATGGATTTAGGCCCAGATTCTTGTACTGGGGTGAATGTATGACATTGTTCTACATTCTGTCCATCAACTGTGTTTTTTGCAATTTTCACCCCGAGTGGGCTGGGTATGCTCAGACGTGAGTCCCAGGCTCTCCACACCACTAGAGTCAAGCTATCCAGACTGATGAAGGCTGATGGCCAGAAACCGGTCCTTGGATGCTTGATTCCGGTCTGGGAAAGACATGGCTTGGTAGTTCGGACTGGACTGTTCCCATGAGGCACAGGGTCAGAGCTGATTTACATATAGCCAGTGTCTAACCCAGGGTGGTGTGGAGTGCAAAAAAACGATGGATTTAGGCCCAGATCCTTGTACTTGGGTGAATGTATGACATTGTTCTACATTCTCTCCATCAACTGTGTTTTTTGCAATTTTCACCCCGAGTGGGCTGGGTATGCTCAGACGTGAGTCCCAGGCTCTCCACACCACTGGAGTCAAGCTATCCAGGCTGATGAAGGCTGATAGCCAAAAACCGGTCCTTGGATGCTTGATTCCGGTCTGGGAAAGACATGGCTTGGTAGTTCGGACTGGACTGTTCCCATGAGGCACGGGGTCAGAGCTGATTTGCATATAGCCAGTGTCTAACCCAGGGTGGTGTGGAGTGCAAAAAAACGATGGATTTAGGCCCAGATCCTTGTACTGGGGTGAATGTATGACATTGTTCTACATTCTGTCCATCAACTGTGTTTTTTGCAATTTTCACCCCGAGTGGGCTGGGTATGCTCAGACGTGAGTCCCAGGCTCTCCACACCACTGGAGTCAAGCTATCCAGGCTGATGAAGGCTGATAGCCAGAAACCGGTCCTGGGATGCTTGATTCCGGTCTGGGAAAGACATGGCTTGGTAGTTCGGACTGGACTGTTCCCATGAGGCACAGGGTCAGAGCTGATTTGCATATAGCCAGTGTCTAACCCAGGGTGGTGTGGAGTGCAAAAAAATCGATGGATTTAGGCCCAGATCATTGTACTGGGGTGAATGTATGACATTGTTCTACATTCACTCCATCAACTGTGTTTTTTGCAATTTTCACCCCGAGTGGGCTGGGTATGCTCAGACGTGAGTCCCAGGCTCTCCACACCACTGGAGTCAAGCTATCCAGGCTGATGAAGGCTGATAGCCAGAAACCGGTCCTTGGATGCTTGATTCCGGTCTGGGAAAGACATGGCTTGGTAGTTCGGACTGGACTGTTCCCATGAGGCAAGGGGTCAGAGCTGATTTGCATATAGCCAGTGTCTAACCCAGGGTGGTGTGGAGTGCAAAAAAACGATGGATTTAGGCCCAGATCCTTGTACTGGGGTGAATGTATGACATCGTTCTACATTCTGTCCATCAACTGTGTTTTTTGCAATTTTCACCCCGAGTGGGCTGGGTATGCTCAGACATGAGACCCAGGCTCTCCATACCACTGGAATCCAGCAATCCAGGCTGATGAAGGCTGATAGCCAGAAACCGGTCCTTGGATGCTTGATTCCGGTCTGGGAAAGAAATGGCTTGATAGTTCGGACTGGACTGTTCCCATGAGGCACAGGGTCAGAGCTGATTTGCATATAGCCAGTGTCTAACCCAGGGTGGTTTGGAGTGCAAAAAAACGATGGATTTAGGCCCAGATTCTTGTACTGGGGTGAATGTATGACATTGTTCTACATTCTGTCCATCAACTGTGTTTTTTGCAATTTTCACCCCGAGTGGGCTGGGTATGCTCAGACGTGAGTCCCAGGCTCTCCACACCACTAGAGTCAAGCTATCCAGACTGATGAAGGCTGATGGCCAGAAACCGGTCCTTGGATGCTTGATTCCGGTCTGGGAAAGACATGGCTTGGTAGTTCGGACTGGACTGTTCCCATGAGGCACAGGGTCAGAGCTGATTTGCATATAGCCAGTGTCTAACCCAGGGTGGTGTGGAGTGCAAAAAAACGATGGATTTAGGCCCAGATCCTTGTACTTGGGTGAATGTATGACATTGTTCTACATTCTCTCCATCAACTGTGTTTTTTGCAATTTTCACCCCGAGTGGGCTGGGTATGCTCAGACGAGAGTCCCAGGCTCTCCACACCACTGGAGTCAAGCTATCCAGGCTGATGAAGGCTGATAGCCAAAAACCGGTCCTTGGATGCTTGATTCCGGTCTGGGAAAGACATGGCTTGGTAGTTCGGACTGGACTGTTCCCATGAGGCACGGGGTCAGAGCTGATTTGCATATAGCCAGTGTCTAACCCAGGGTGGTGTGGAGTGCAAAAAAACGATGGATTTAGGCCCAGATCCTTGTACTGGGGTGAATGTATGACATTGTTCTACATTCTGTCCATCAACTGTGTTTTTTGCAATTTTCACCCCGAGTGGGCTGGGTATGCTCAGACGTGAGTCCCAGGCTCTCCACACCACTGGAGTCAAGCTATCCAGGCTGATGAAGGCTGATAGCCAGAAACCGGTCCTGGGATGCTTGATTCCGGTCTGGGAAAGACATGGCTTGGTAGTTCGGACTGGACTGTTCCCATGAGGCACAGGGTCAGAGCTGATTTGCATATAGCCAGTGTCTAACCCAGGGTGGTGTGGAGTGCAAAAAAAACGATGGATTTAGGCCCAGATCATTGTACTGGGGTGAATGTATGACATTGTTCTACATTCACTCCATCAACTGTGTTTTTTGCAATTTTCACCCCGAGTGGGCTGGGTATGCTCAGACGTGAGTCCCAGGCTCTCCACACCACTGGAGTCAAGCTATCCAGGCTGATGAAGGCTGATAGCCAAAAACTGGTCCTTGGATGCTTGATTCCGGTCTGGGGAAGACATGGCTTGGTAGTTCGCACTGGACTGTTCCCATGAGGCACAGGGTCAGAGCTGATTTACATATAGCCAGTGTCTAACCCAAGGTGGTGTGGAGTGCAAAAAAACGATGGATTTAGGCCCAGATGCCTGTACTGGGGTGAATGTATGATATTGTTCTACATTCTGTCCATCAACTGTTTTTTTTGCAATTTTCACCCCGAGTGGGCTGGGTATGCTCAGACGTGAGTCCCAGGCTCTCCACACCACTGGAGTCAAGCTATCCAGGCTGATGAAGGCTGATAGCCAAAAACCGGTCCTTGGATGCTTGATTCCGGTCTGGGAAAGACATGGCTTGGTAGTTCGGACTGGACTGTTCCCATGAGGCACAGGGTCAGAGCTGATTTGCATATAGCCAGTGTCTAACCCAGGGTGGTGTGGAGTGCAAAAAAACGATGGATTTAGGCCCAGATCCTTGTACTGGGGTGAATGTATGACATTGTTCTACATTCTCTCCATCAACTGTGTTTTTTGCAATTTTCACCCCGAGTGGGTTGGGTATGCTCAGACGTGAGTCCCAGGCTCTCCACACCACTGGAGTCAAGCTATCCAGGCTGATGAAGGCTGATAGCCAGAAACCGGTCCTTGGATGCTTGATTCCGGTCTGGGAAAGACATGGCTTGGTAGTTCGGACTGGACTGTTCCCATGAGGCAAGGGGTCAGAGCTGATTTGCATATAGCCAGTGTCTAACCCAGGGTGGTGTGGAGTGCAAAAAAAACGATGGATTTAGGCCCAGATGCTTGTACTGGGGTGAATGTATGAAATTGTTCTACATTCTGTCCATCAACTGGGTTTTTTGCAATTTTCACCCCGAGTGGGCTGGGTATTCTCAGACGTGAGTCCCAGGCTTTCCACACCACTGGAGTCAAGCTATCCAGGCTGATGAAGGCTGATAGCCAAAAACCGGTCCTTGGATGCTTGATTCCGGTCTGGGAAAGACATGGCTTGGTAGTTCGGACTGGACTGTTCCCATGAGGCACGGGGTCAGAGCTGATTTGCATATAGCCAGTGTCTAACCCAGGGTGGTGTGGAGTGCAAAAAAACGATGGATTTAGGCCCAGATCCTTGTACTGGGGTGAATGTATGACATCGTTCTACATTCTGTCCATCAACTGTGTTTTTTGCAATTTTAACCCCGAGTGGGCTGGGTATGCTCAGACATGAGACCCAGGCTCTCCATACCACTGGAATCCAGCAATCCAGGCTGATGAAGGCTGATAGCCAGAAACCGGTCCTTGGATGCTTGATTCCGGTCTGGGAAAGAAATGGCTTGATAGTTCGGACTGGACTGTTGCCATGAGGCACAGGGTCAGAGCTGATTTGCATATAGCCAGTGTCTAACCCAGGGTGGTTTGGAGTGCAAAAAAACGATGGATTTAGGCCCAGATCCTTGTACTGGGGTGAATATATGACATTGTTCTACATTCTGTCCATCAACTGTGTTTTTTGCAATTTTCACCCCGAGTGGGCTGGGTATGCTCAGACGTGAGTCCCAGGCTCTCCACACTACTGGAGTCAAGCTATCCAGGCTGATCAAGGCTGATAGCCAGAAACCGGTCCTTGGATGCTTGATTCCGGTCTGGGAAAGACATGGCTTGGTAGTTCGGACTGGACTGTTCCCATGAGGCACAGGGTCAGAGCTGATTTGCATATAGCCAGTGTCTAACCCAGGGTGGTGTGGAGTGCAAATAAACTATGGATTTAGGCCCAGATCCTTGTACTGGGGTGAATGTATGACATTGTTCTACATTCTGTCCATCAACTGTGTTTTTTGCAATTTTCACCCAGAGTGGGCTGGGTATGCTCAGACGTGAGTCCCAGGCTCTCCACACCACTAGAGTCAAGCTATCCAGACTGATGAAGGCTGATGGCCAGAAACCGGTCCTTGGATGCTTGATTCCGGTCTGGGAAAGACATGGCTTGGTAGTTCGGACTGGACTGTTCCCATGAGGCACAGGGTCAGAGCTGATTTACATATAGCCAGTGTCTAACCCAGGGTGGTGCGGAGTGCAAAAAAACGATGGATTTAGGCCCAGATCCTTGTACTTGGGTGAATGTATGACATTGTTCTACATTCTCTCCATCAACTGTGTTTTTTGCAATTTTCACCCCGAGTGGGCTGGGTATGCTCAGACGTGAGTCCCAGGCTCTCCACACCACTGGAGTCAAGCTATCCAGGCTGATGAAGGCTGATAGCCAAAAACCGGTCCTTGGATGCTTGATTCCGGTCTGGGAAAGACATGGCTTGGTAGTTCGGACTGGACTGTTCCCATGAGGCACGGGGTCAGAGCTGATTTGCATATAGCCAGTGTCTAACCCAGGGTGGTGTGGAGTGCAAAAAAACGATGGATTTAGGCCCACATCCTTGTACTGGGGTGAATGTATGACATTGTTCTACATTCTGTCCATCAACTGTGTTTTTTGCAATTTTCACCCCGAGTGGGCTGGGTATGCTCAGACGTGAGTCCCAGGCTCTCCACACCACTGGAGTCAAGCTATCCAGGCTGATGAAGGCTGATAGCCAGAAACCGGTCCTGGGATGCTTGATTCCGGTCTGGGAAAGACATGGCTTGGTAGTTCGGACTGGACTGTTCCCATGAGGCACGGGGTCAGAGCTGATTTGCATATAGCCAGTGTCTAACCCAGGGTGGTGTGGAGTGCAAAAAAACGATGGATTTAGGCCCAGATCCTTGTACTGGGGTGAATGTATGACATTGTTCTACATTCTGTCCATCAACTGTGTTTTTTGCAATTTTCACCCCGAGTGGGCTGGGTATGCTCAGACGTGAGTCCCAGGCTCTCCACACCACTGGAGTCAAGCTATCCAGGCTGATGAAGGCTGATAGCCAGAAACCGGTCCTGGGATGCTTGATTCCGGTCTGGGAAAGACATGGCTTGGTAGTTCGGACTGGACTGTTCCCATGAGGCACAGGGTCAGAGCTGATTTGCATATAGCCAGTGTCTAACCCAGGGTGGTGTGGAGTGCAAAAAAATCGATGGATTTAGGCCCAGATCATTGTACTGGGGTGAATGTATGACATTGTTCTACATTCACTCCATCAACTGTGTTTTTTGCAATTTTCACCCCGAGTGGGCTGGGTATGCTCAGACGTGAGTCCCAGGCTCTCCACACCACTGGAGTCAAGCTATCCAGGCTGATGAAGGCTGATAGCCAGAAACCGGTCCTTGGATGCTTGATTCCGGTCTGGGAAAGACATGGCTTGGTAGTTCGGACTGGACTGTTCCCATGAGGCAAGGGGTCAGAGCTGATTTGCATATAGCCAGTGTCTAACCCAGGGTGGTGTGGAGTGCAAAAAAACGATGGATTTAGGCCCAGATCCTTGTACTGGGGTGAATGTATGACATCGTTCTACATTCTGTCCATCAACTGTGTTTTTTGCAATTTTCACCCCGAGTGGGCTGGGTATGCTCAGACATGAGACCCAGGCTCTCCATACCACTGGAATCCAGCAATCCAGGCTGATGAAGGCTGATAGCCAGAAACCGGTCCTTGGATGCTTGATTCCGGTCTGGGAAAGAAATGGCTTGATAGTTCGGACTGGACTGTTCCCATGAGGCACAGGGTCAGAGCTGATTTGCATATAGCCAGTGTCTAACCCAGGGTGGTTTGGAGTGCAAAAAAACGATGGATTTAGGCCCAGATTCTTGTACTGGGGTGAATGTATGACATTGTTCTACATTCTGTCCATCAACTGTGTTTTTTGCAATTTTCACCCCGAGTGGGCTGGGTATGCTCAGACGTGAGTCCCAGGCTCTCCACACCACTAGAGTCAAGCTATCCAGACTGATGAAGGCTGATGGCCAGAAACCGGTCCTTGGATGCTTGATTCCGGTCTGGGAAAGACATGGCTTGGTAGTTCGGACTGGACTGTTCCCATGAGGCACAGGGTCAGAGCTGATTTGCATATAGCCAGTGTCTAACCCAGGGTGGTGTGGAGTGCAAAAAAACGATGGATTTAGGCCCAGATCCTTGTACTTGGGTGAATGTATGACATTGTTCTACATTCTCTCCATCAACTGTGTTTTTTGCAATTTTCACCCCGAGTGGGCTGGGTATGCTCAGACGAGAGTCCCAGGCTCTCCACACCACTGGAGTCAAGCTATCCAGGCTGATGAAGGCTGATAGCCAAAAACCGGTCCTTGGATGCTTGATTCCGGTCTGGGAAAGACATGGCTTGGTAGTTCGGACTGGACTGTTCCCATGAGGCACGGGGTCAGAGCTGATTTGCATATAGCCAGTGTCTAACCCAGGGTGGTGTGGAGTGCAAAAAAACGATGGATTTAGGCCCAGATCCTTGTACTGGGGTGAATGTATGACATTGTTCTACATTCTGTCCATCAACTGTGTTTTTTGCAATTTTCACCCCGAGTGGGCTGGGTATGCTCAGACGTGAGTCCCAGGCTCTCCACACCACTGGAGTCAAGCTATCCAGGCTGATGAAGGCTGATAGCCAGAAACCGGTCCTGGGATGCTTGATTCCGGTCTGGGAAAGACATGGCTTGGTAGTTCGGACTGGACTGTTCCCATGAGGCACAGGGTCAGAGCTGATTTGCATATAGCCAGTGTCTAACCCAGGGTGGTGTGGAGTGCAAAAAAAACGATGGATTTAGGCCCAGATCATTGTACTGGGGTGAATGTATGACATTGTTCTACATTCACTCCATCAACTGTGTTTTTTGCAATTTTCACCCCGAGTGGGCTGGGTATGCTCAGACGTGAGTCCCAGGCTCTCCACACCACTGGAGTCAAGCTATCCAGGCTGATGAAGGCTGATAGCCAAAAACTGGTCCTTGGATGCTTGATTCCGGTCTGGGGAAGACATGGCTTGGTAGTTCGCACTGGACTGTTCCCATGAGGCACAGGGTCAGAGCTGATTTACATATAGCCAGTGTCTAACCCAAGGTGGTGTGGAGTGCAAAAAAACGATGGATTTAGGCCCAGATGCCTGTACTGGGGTGAATGTATGATATTGTTCTACATTCTGTCCATCAACTGTTTTTTTTGCAATTTTCACCCCGAGTGGGCTGGGTATGCTCAGACGTGAGTCCCAGGCTCTCCACACCACTGGAGTCAAGCTATCCAGGCTGATGAAGGCTGATAGCCAAAAACCGGTCCTTGGATGCTTGATTCCGGTCTGGGAAAGACATGGCTTGGTAGTTCGGACTGGACTGTTCCCATGAGGCACAGGGTCAGAGCTGATTTGCATATAGCCAGTGTCTAACCCAGGGTGGTGTGGAGTGCAAAAAAACGATGGATTTAGGCCCAGATCCTTGTACTGGGGTGAATGTATGACATTGTTCTACATTCTCTCCATCAACTGTGTTTTTTGCAATTTTCACCCCGAGTGGGTTGGGTATGCTCAGACGTGAGTCCCAGGCTCTCCACACCACTGGAGTCAAGCTATCCAGGCTGATGAAGGCTGATAGCCAGAAACCGGTCCTTGGATGCTTGATTCCGGTCTGGGAAAGACATGGCTTGGTAGTTCGGACTGGACTGTTCCCATGAGGCAAGGGGTCAGAGCTGATTTGCATATAGCCAGTGTCTAACCCAGGGTGGTGTGGAGTGCAAAAAAAACGATGGATTTAGGCCCAGATGCTTGTACTGGGGTGAATGTATGAAATTGTTCTACATTCTGTCCATCAACTGGGTTTTTTGCAATTTTCACCCCGAGTGGGCTGGGTATTCTCAGACGTGAGTCCCAGGCTTTCCACACCACTGGAGTCAAGCTATCCAGGCTGATGAAGGCTGATAGCCAAAAACCGGTCCTTGGATGCTTGATTCCGGTCTGGGAAAGACATGGCTTGGTAGTTCGGACTGGACTGTTCCCATGAGGCACGGGGTCAGAGCTGATTTGCATATAGCCAGTGTCTAACCCAGGGTGGTGTGGAGTGCAAAAAAACGATGGATTTAGGCCCAGATCCTTGTACTGGGGTGAATGTATGACATCGTTCTACATTCTGTCCATCAACTGTGTTTTTTGCAATTTTAACCCCGAGTGGGCTGGGTATGCTCAGACATGAGACCCAGGCTCTCCATACCACTGGAATCCAGCAATCCAGGCTGATGAAGGCTGATAGCCAGAAACCGGTCCTTGGATGCTTGATTCCGGTCTGGGAAAGAAATGGCTTGATAGTTCGGACTGGACTGTTGCCATGAGGCACAGGGTCAGAGCTGATTTGCATATAGCCAGTGTCTAACCCAGGGTGGTTTGGAGTGCAAAAAAACGATGGATTTAGGCCCAGATCCTTGTACTGGGGTGAATATATGACATTGTTCTACATTCTGTCCATCAACTGTGTTTTTTGCAATTTTCACCCCGAGTGGGCTGGGTATGCTCAGACGTGAGTCCCAGGCTCTCCACACTACTGGAGTCAAGCTATCCAGGCTGATCAAGGCTGATAGCCAGAAACCGGTCCTTGGATGCTTGATTCCGGTCTGGGAAAGACATGGCTTGGTAGTTCGGACTGGACTGTTCCCATGAGGCACAGGGTCAGAGCTGATTTGCATATAGCCAGTGTCTAACCCAGGGTGGTGTGGAGTGCAAATAAACTATGGATTTAGGCCCAGATCCTTGTACTGGGGTGAATGTATGACATTGTTCTACATTCTGTCCATCAACTGTGTTTTTTGCAATTTTCACCCAGAGTGGGCTGGGTATGCTCAGACGTGAGTCCCAGGCTCTCCACACCACTAGAGTCAAGCTATCCAGACTGATGAAGGCTGATGGCCAGAAACCGGTCCTTGGATGCTTGATTCCGGTCTGGGAAAGACATGGCTTGGTAGTTCGGACTGGACTGTTCCCATGAGGCACAGGGTCAGAGCTGATTTACATATAGCCAGTGTCTAACCCAGGGTGGTGCGGAGTGCAAAAAAACGATGGATTTAGGCCCAGATCCTTGTACTTGGGTGAATGTATGACATTGTTCTACATTCTCTCCATCAACTGTGTTTTTTGCAATTTTCACCCCGAGTGGGCTGGGTATGCTCAGACGTGAGTCCCAGGCTCTCCACACCACTGGAGTCAAGCTATCCAGGCTGATGAAGGCTGATAGCCAAAAACCGGTCCTTGGATGCTTGATTCCGGTCTGGGAAAGACATGGCTTGGTAGTTCGGACTGGACTGTTCCCATGAGGCACGGGGTCAGAGCTGATTTGCATATAGCCAGTGTCTAACCCAGGGTGGTGTGGAGTGCAAAAAAACGATGGATTTAGGCCCACATCCTTGTACTGGGGTGAATGTATGACATTGTTCTACATTCTGTCCATCAACTGTGTTTTTTGCAATTTTCACCCCGAGTGGGCTGGGTATGCTCAGACGTGAGTCCCAGGCTCTCCACACCACTGGAGTCAAGCTATCCAGGCTGATGAAGGCTGATAGCCAGAAACCGGTCCTGGGATGCTTGATTCCGGTCTGGGAAAGACATGGCTTGGTAGTTCGGACTGGACTGTTCCCATGAGGCACAGGGTCAGAGCTGATTTGCATATAGCCAGTGTCTAACCCAGGGTGGTGTGGAGTGCAAAAAAAACGATGGATTTAGGCCCAGATCATTGTACTGGGGTGAATGTATGACATTGTTCTACATTCACTCCATCAACTGTGTTTTTTGCAATTTTCACCCCGAGTGGGCTGGGTATGCTCAGACGTGAGTCCCAGGCTCTCCACACCACTGGAGTCAAGCTATCCAGGCTGATGAAGGCTGATAGCCAAAAACCGGTCCTTGGATGCTTGATTCCGGTCTGGGGAAGACATGGCTTGGTAGTTCGCACTGGACTGTTCCCATGAGGCACAGGGTCAGAGCTGATTTACATATAGCCAGTGTCTAACCCAAGGTGGTGTGGAGTGCAAAAAACGATGGATTTAGGCCCAGATCCTTGTACTGGGGTGAATGTATGACATTGTTCTACATTCTGTCCATCAACTGTGTTTTTTGCAATTTTCACCCCGAGTGGGCTGGGTATGCTCAGACGTGAGTCCCAGGCTCTCCACACCACTGGAGTCAAGCTATCCAGGCTGATGAAGGCTGATAGCCAGAAACCGGTCCTTGGATGCTTGATTCCGGTCTGGGAAAGACATGGCTTGGTAGTTCGGACTGGACTGATCCCATGAGGCACAGGGTCAGAGCTGATTTGCAGATAGCCAGTGTCTAACCCAGGGTGGTGTGGAGTGCAAAAAAACGATGGATTTAGGCCCAGATGCCTGTACTGGGGTGAATGTATGATATTGTTCTACATTCTGTCCATCAATTGTTTTTTTTGCAATTTTCACCCCGAGTGGGCTGGGTATGCTCAGACGTGAGTCCCAGGCTCTCCACACCACTGGAGTCAAGCTATCCAGGCTGATGAAGGCTGATAGCCAAAAACCGGTCCTTGGATGCTTGATTCCGGTCTGGGAAAGACATGGCTTGGTAGTTCGGACTGGACTGTTCCCATGAGGCACGGGGTCAGAGCTGATTTGCATATAGCCAGTGTCTAACCCAGGGTGGTGTGGAGTGCAAAAAAACGATGGATTTAGGCCCAGATCCTTGTACTGGGGTGAATGTATGACATTGTTCTACATTCTGTCCATCAACTGTGTTTTTTGCAATTTTCACCCCGAGTGGGCTGGGTATGCTCAGACGTGAGTCCCAGGCTCTCCACACCACTGGAGTCCAGCAATCCAGGCTGATGAAGGCTGAGAGCAAGAAACCGGTCCTTGGATGCCTGATTCCGGTCTGGGAAAGACATGGCTTGATAGTTCGGACTGGACTGTTCCCATGAGGCACAGAGTCAGAGCTGATTTGCATATAGCCAGTGTCTAACCCAGGGTGGTGTGGAGTGCAAAAAAACGATGGATTTAGGCCCAGATCCTTGTACTGGGGTGAATGTATGACATTGTTCTACATTCTGTCCATCAACTGTGTTTTTTGCAATTTTCACCCCAAGTGGGCTGGGTATGCTCAGACGTGAGTCCCAGGTTCTCCACACCACTGGAGTCAAGCTATCCAGGCTGATGAAGGCTGATAGCCAGAAACCGGTCCTGGGATGCTTGATTCCGGTCTGGGAAAGACATGGCTTGGTAGTTCGGACTGGACTGTTCCCATGAGGCACAGGGTCAGAGCTGATTTGCATATAGCCAGTGTCTAACCCAGGGTGGTGTGGATTGCAAAAAAACGATGGATCTAGGCCCAGATCATTGTACTGGGGTGAATGTATGACATTGTTTTACATTCACTCCATCAACTGTGTTTTTTGCAATTTTCACCCCGAGTGGGCTGGGTATGCTCAGACGTGTGTCCCAGGCTCTCCACACCACTGGAGTCAAGCTATCCAGGCTGATGAAGGCTGATAGCCAGAAACCGGTCCTTGGATGCTTGATTCCGGTCTGGGAAAGACATGGCTTGGTAGTTCGGACTGGACTGTTCCCATGAGGCACAGGGTCAGAGCTGAATTGCATGTAGCCAGTGTCTAACCCAGGGTGGTGTGGAGTACAAAAAAAACGATGGATTTAGGCCCAGATCCTTGTACTGGGGTGAATGTATGACATTGTTCTACATTCTGTCCATCAACTGTGTTTTTTGCAATTTTCACCCCGAGTGGGCTGGGTATGCTCGGACGTGAGTCCCAGGCTCTCCACACCACTGGAGTCAAGCTATCCAGGCTGATGAAGGCTGATAGCCAGAAACCGGTCCTTGGATGCTTGATTCCGGTCTGGGAAAGACATGGCTTGGTAGTTCGGACTGGACTGTTCCCATGAGGCACAGGGTCAGAGCTGATTTGCATATAGCCAGTGTCTAACCCAGGGTGGTGTGGAGTGCAAAAAAACGATGGATTTAGGCCCAGATCCTTGTACTGGGGTGAATGTATGACATTGTTCTACATTCTGTCCATCAACTGTGTTTTTTGCAATTTTCACCCCGAGTGGGCTGGGTATGCTCAGACGTGAGTCCCAGGCTCTCCACACCACTGGAGTCAAGCTATCCAGGCTGATGAAGGCTGATAGCCAGAAACCGGTCCTTGGATGCTTGATTCCGGTCTGGGAAAGACATGGCTTGGTAGTTCGGACTGGACTGTTCCCATGAGGCACAGGGTCAGAGCTGATTTGCATATAGCCAGTGTCTAACCCAGGGTGGTGTGGAGTGCAAAAAAACGATGGATTTAGGCCCAGATGCTTGTACTGGGGTGAATGTATGACATTGTTCTACATTCTGTCCATCAACTGTGTTTTTTGCAATTTTCACCCCGAGTTGGCTGGGTATGCTCAGACGTGAGTCCCAGGCTCTGCACACCACTGGAGTCAAGATATCCAGGCTGATGAAGGTTGATAGCCAGAAACCGGTCCTTGGATGCTTGATTCCGGTCTGGGAAAGACATGGCTTGGTAGTTCGGACTGGACTGTTCCCATGAGGCACAGGGTCAGAGCTGATTTGCATATAGCCAGTGTCTAACCCAGGGTGGTGTGGAGTGCAAAAAAACGATGGATTTAGGCCCCGATCCTTGTACTGGGGTGAATGTATGACATTGTTCTACATTCTGTCCATCAACTGTGTTTTTTGCAGCATCAAAATCCAGGCAGAAAGTCAGTTGTTAATTGGGGAAAAATTGGAAAAGCAGCAGGCCCATTTATGAGGCTTCAGCTCGATTTTATTCAGCTTCCCCCATGGAATGGACTAGAATATGTATTGTTTTTTTTGTTTTCTTATTGGGTAGAGGCATATCCAACAAGAAGGAATGATAGTCTTACAGTTGCAAAACGGCTTCTGAGAGAATTAATACCAAGATTTGGTTTTCAGGTCACTTTAGAAATAGATAGAGGTGCACATTTCAATAATGAGATAATTCGGATGATTTGTGCAGCATTACAAATTGAGCAAAAGCTGCATTGTGCCTATCGACCGGAAGCATCTGGAGTTGTCGAGCAAATCAATGGCACTATCAAGTCTAGACTGGGAAAGGTGTGTGCATCCACAACACTGAAATGGCCTCATGCTTTACCCCTAGTATTGATGAGTCTTAGAAGTATTCCTGATAAAAAAGACTGGATTGAGTCCTCATGAAGTTCTGATGGGAAGAGCAATGAGACAAGTGATTGTACCAGCAAACAAACTGATGAATATTTCTGATGATCTAGCGCTTGATCATTGCAAAGGACTGGCTGATCTGGTGCGTTATGTGTCTCATCAGGTTGAAGAAATTGCAACCACACCACAGATGGATCAAGCTCATGATTGGAGTCCTGGAGATTGGGTTCTTGTCAAGAAACACATGAGGAAGTCATGTTTAGAACCCAGGTGGCATGGACCACATCAGATCACTTTGGTGACAATGACAGTAGTGAATTGTGGTGGCTTGGCTAACTGGATTCACACAAGTCATACAAGAAGAGTCCCAAGTCCCCTTGAAAAACAAGAAGAGCAGCAACTGGTAAAGCAAAGAAAAGAATCAGAAGCTGAAGGTTGTGAAGCTAAAGAGTCTGAAGTGACAGATTCTGACAAGCATGCAGATGATGAACAACCAAGCACAAGTCAAGTAAAGTGGGCACCAGCTACTGGGTCTCGTAACACTGCTGTTGAGAGTAAAGAAGAGAAAGTTACTGAAAATAAAAGCCAAGTACTGCAAAAAGAAGTACCAAATAAAAGAACTTGTGAACCAGAGAAAGAGGGTGAAGAAGTGGTTCAAGTTAAGAGAGCAAGAAAGGGGGACAATTAGCCAAGTGGAGTCAAAAGACTGAAATACACTCTTGAGAAGAGAAAACCAGAGCAAATAAATGAAGTTTCAAGCCAAACTGAACAAGAAGAATCAGAAGAAGAATTAGTACGAAAATCAAAGTGAACAAGAATTTCGAGAAAGAAATACACAGCTCCAGAATGGACCTATGTAATATTGGAAGAAACTGAAAGGCCAGATCTAATAAAGAGAGAAGTTGGTACTGGTACTGAGCAAGTCGATGAAAGCAAATTGAAACTGCCTTAAAAAGAACTGTGAAAAGATAAGGTGCAACAACTTCAGTCAAAATAAATTGAAAAGTCTAGAAAGATTTGAAGAAGACTCATAAAAAAAAAAGAAAAAGAGGAGGGTAAAGAAGAAAGCCTTGAAGTGTAGGATACACTATTTTCCAGTGTTTTTTGGACAAGTTATGAGTCATTAGAGTTTTATTTTTATAATATATAAAATGGCAGAAGCTACAGTGATTGGAAATCAAAAACCTGGTTCAACACGTATATGTATTAAAGCTTGCTTATGTAGTGTCCTACTACTAATGTTGATGTGGTTAATGTTGACTGTCATTGTGCCTGTTTTAATGGTAATTAATCACAAAAATAATACTAATAATGTATTAAGTGGAAGAGTGGCTTCTGTTACTAAAGAAACACCTGATACTAATACAGAACAGATAGATGAAAATATTTATCATCATGATAAATCGATTAATGATTTCTTGTTAAATGGTTTTACCAAACTACTTTACAAGTATGTCGAGACAATGGATGTGAGAGAGTGTTATGTGTGCATGCAGTTATCTTCGTCTGTCTCAGAGGGAGTAACTTACCATCACTTACCTTTAACATATAGTGTGTCATGCAGTGTATTAACAAGCTTATTTTACATCATGGGGAAGTTACAGTGCTACTACTCAAACATTGATTTAGTGTTTTCAGAAATTCCTATGAGAAAAGACATGAATAAGGTGTATAGTAATAGAAATGCAGGGTATATGGGAGAATTTTTTCATATTACACAGATACTGGACACAGTATATGCACATAGACATAATCTTACACGTAGTCTGTGAGCTGAAGAAAAAGAATGTATTAACATGGTAGAAGATAAAAGACAGGATTTTCAAAGAAAAGCTGCTATACAGAAGTCACATGTACCACTTTGGGCATTTAGAGAAAGAAATTACTAAAAGGGTGAGACCTACTCTGCAATGTCTCTAGATTGGTATCATACATTTTCTTTTGCTTAGACTAAAAACTGACTATAAAAGTTATTTCATTGGTACTAGTAAGTGTGAACATACTTTTCTAATAATTGGTGGATGGGGATTAAAGGGTTGTACTGATCCTGTTTTCCCAGGAGTTTATTATGTGTGTGGTACGAATGCCTACTATAGGTTGCCTGCACCTTGGAATGGTAGTTGTTATTTTGGGATTGTATTCCCAAAAGTATACGACGTAAATTGAAATAATAAAATTAATTAAATAAAACATGGACTAATACGAAAAAAAGAGCGAGTTTTTCAGAGTTAATAGGTGATATTTTTGGTGCACTGATACCGTCAGTTGGAGTCATTCTGAATTCGCATCAAATTCGAAAATTGTCCACAGTGGTTGATCGTTTATCAACAGATACTGCTGGTGTGCTATTGAAGATTGATACTGAAATGGTTGCAATTAGATCAATGGCTTTTCAAAATCGACTTGCCCTTGATATATTATTGGCAAAAGAGGACGGAGTCTGTGGCATGTTGAAAATACAACACTGCTGTAATTATATCCCATGTAATCATAAGAGAAGGATCACTTGTCCTGCTTAACTAGGGTATGCAGGTTTGTTCTACTAGTCCCAATTAAAACCCTCATGCAAGTGATCTAGATGGTAATTTAAGCGGTATATCTTGGTTCTCCGCTTTCCCTCTCACGTGTGTGCATAATCATTAGGTTTGGTTTTTTGCACCCTCCACCAGGAGGTTTTACCCTTAGTTACGAGCAGTAGTGACCAGTGATGTGAGTCAGTGTGGTGAATAGGTTAAAAATCCCTCTTATCCAGATTCATGTGTTTATTGTTCTGGGTTTAGGGATGTTAAAAGAAAATTTAGGTGATTGAGAGTGATTATGACTCTCTCACATTGTGATGAGTGAAATAGGTCGACATGTTTCAGCCCTCTATAGTCGGTAGATCAATGGGGCTTTCTTCAGGACCAAGGTGTAGAATGTGTGGAGACCACGGGCGTCTCTTAGTGTGATAGGCAATCTGGGTATTTCCTAGTATGCCATTCTTAGGAGCTTTTTGATTAGACTCCTTGAGGTCGCTTGGTACCTGTAATTAAAAAAATTGGACAGACTAGACAAAAGGGTAGGGGAGGTGGGTTTACATAAAACTAGTTTACTGGTATTGAATTACCAGGAACACATAAGACGCTAATATTAGCGTAGCAACTAGAAAATAGCAATACTTCATATGACCGTCCCTGGATTCTGGTCAGGGTCAACTCTCCCTCTACAATGGCGTGAATGTTTTGAAGGCAGAAGTATCTAGCTCATAGTGTAAACAGACATCTTTGTTGTAACCCTAGTTCTTATATCATACTTCAGAACGAATGCATGAAAAAAAGGCCAACAATAGAGGTGAATTATTTTCTTGGTGTGTTTGGCAAGCACGCTGACAATGCCCCATTTTGACAGTTAAACACAGGGGTATTATAAAAGAAACTGAGTCCAATCTAAAATGAAGTGCTTGTTGACAAAATGTGCGCCTGAATTATCACTGAAGTATGATATAAGAACTAGGGTTACAACAAAGATGTCTGTTTACACTATGAGCTAAATACTTCTGCCTTCAAAACATTCACGCCATTGTAGAGGGAGAGTTGACCCTGACCAGAAGCCAGTGACGGTCACATGAAGTATTGCTAGTTTCTAGATGCTACGCTAATATTAGCGTCTTATGTGTTCCTGGTAATTCAATACCAGTAAACTAGTTTTATGTAAACCCACCTCCCCTACCCTTTTGTCTAGTCTGTCCAATTTTTTTAATTACAGGTACCGAGTGACCTCAAGGCGTCTAATCAAAAAGCTCCTAAGAATGGCATACTAGGAAATACCCAGATTGCCTATCACACTAAGAGACGCCCGTGGTCTCCACACATTCTACACCTTGGTCCTGAAGAAAGCCCCATTGTTCTACCGACTATAGAGGGCTGAAACATGTCGACCTATTTCACTCATCACCATGTGAGAGAGTCATATTCACTCTCAATCACCTAAATTTTCTTTTAACATCCCTAAACCCAGAACAATAAACCCATGAATCTGGATAAGAGGGATTTTTAACCTATTCACCACACTGACTCACATCACTGGTCACTACTGCTCGTAACTAAGGGTAAAACCTCCTGGTGGAGGGTGCAAAAAACCAAACCCAATGATTATGCACACACATGAGAGGGTAAGCGGAGAACCAAGATATACCGCTTAAATTACCATGTAGATCACATGCATGAGGGTTTTAATTGGGACTAGTAGAACGAACCTGCATACCCTAGTTAAGCAGGACAAGTGATCCTTCTCTTATGATTACATGATATTTACCTAAGGAAAACGAAAGGATCACATATTCCTTCTCCCACCTCCATTGATTATTTGATGATTAGCAGCGCAGAGCTGTGGGAGCGAAAATTGTAACTCAGATCCCCATTGAACCACAAGGGGACTAACAATGGCAGAAAACCTTGGATTGAGCTATTCAACCGAAGAGATAGACGCAATACTCGCCCGACCGCATCTACTAATGAACAGGGTCCTCTCCCAAACCTTGGTTAACAACAATGAATGGGAAGAACTATCAGAATTGAAGAAAGAACAAGTGAGGACAGCAGTCCACAGGATAATAATGACAGAATACTTGAGGGTCAATGCAGCGCCTAAAGGTCTCTGGGTGACGAACGCACCAAGAATTTTCCTTAAAGACTTGGCTTTTCGAAAAAAGACTGGTCAGCCATTTCCTGGAAGTGCACAAGGGACTATTTGGTATTGATAATTAAAACAGCGACAAGACTAACAGAAGAATTGCCAATACATTTCAAATCATTGAAACTAAGTTAAACAACACGGTCCATGTTACTGTATATAAACAAAGGCTGGAAGAAATCAACAAAGAAATGAGCGAATCACAGGAATACCTGACGCAAACCATACTACAAAAATTTGGCAAAGAGCTCAAAAAATTCAGCCTAAAACGTATACATCCTTACAGTCACAAGGACTACAATCCCAATGACAACTCCTCGAACTATGGTTCCAACAGCGGTTCATGCACAGAAGGATCTGATTGGAGTGGGGATGAATTCCCAACATACCAGAGAGGTAGAAACCGCAATAGAAGAGGAAACCGATCTGGGAGGAACCTTTGGCATACTCCGCTTTTCCCGATGAATCCACCAAACATGCCATTTCATCCCTTCAATCCCCATTTCCAAGGGTGGGTAGATCCCTACTTTCAAGGACCTTCACCCATGAATCACCAGATGCAGCAACCTATGGGAGGGAACTATCAACAAAGGCCACCTTTTTTAGGGAGAGGCCAAACCAATCAAAGGACAAGACTAAAAGGTGTAACATGGCAAGACCAACCACGGCAAGTACAAACCAGGAGTGTGACCCGGGGTAAAGCAGGGACAAGCACAACAACCTTGTAGTGAATCTTACGGACAAAGTGCTGACGAAAGACAAGGAACGTGTCCTAAACAAGGGTCTGGGGTATGTTCCAACACCAAACTTGGATATTTTCAGAATAAAATGTGAAATTGCAGAATTCTGCAGAAAACTGAAATGAAAAGCTTTTTTCAGTAACCAACAGCCCCCGACACCAGATGGAGATACCACACTACGGAAAAAATCAACTTTTTGTCCGTTAAACTCACAGGTACCCATAGAGATACTAACCTTCGAACAGGCGATCATGAAGGAAATTGACGACATGAAAGACAATACAAAAAAAACCTTTCGGAATCTATCCCGAATGGAACAACAAGCTGTGGATGAACGAAAGAATGATAGGGAGATCATCATAAAACAAGCGGATAAAGGGGGAGGAGTAGTTCTCCTCTCCGTAGAAGGATACAACCAACAATGTTTGGATTTACTCTCTGACCACAAATTCTATAGAGTCATCAACATAGACCCGACACCTGGATTACAGAGAACTATCTCACTAATGGTCACAGAAACAAACGACTGGATTTCAAAGAAGGAGGCGGAATTTCTTGAAACAACTAATCCCAGGATACCTTACTTTTATTCACTGCCTAAAACCCATAAGGCCCGCAATCCCCCACCAGGAACACCAATTGTCTTGGGAATTGGTTCGGTATTGGAATCTCTATCCCAATTTGCCGACCAATATCTGAAGCTACTTGTACAAAAGACCCCCACTTATCTAAAAGACACGAGGGACCTCCTCATTCTTCTCAAGGATTTCAATTACTTAGAGGAGAATATGATCTTGGTAGGGCTCGATGTAGAGAGCCTCTACACGAGTCTCCCCCAACAGAAAATTCTTGACACATTGGAAACTATAATCTTCAACTGTGACTGGGACCATAGAACACCAAGACATTTTGTCCTCGAATGCTGTAGGATGGCCCTCACTGAAAATTACTTCCAGTACAACGACACTATGTACCAGCAGTGCCATGGAACTTCCATGGGGAGCACGTTCGCTCCAAGCGTAGCGGAGCTCTACGTAAGCAATTTTGAATCTGCATACATCAACAACCACACCAACCCTTATCACGACCAGATTCTATTCTGGCGTCGTTATATTGACGATATCATCATGATCTGGGAAGGAGACATACCAGCTTCAATAACTTCCACGCCTGGTTAAATACCAAAGACGAATGGCTAAAGTTTACCTACACTCCAGACAACCACCAACTGGATTTCCTGGACATCACAATTTATGCAGAGAATCAAACACTACAGACGAAGACCTACAATAAGCCTACTTCGAAAAACAGCCTACTTTCATATCAAAGCTTCCACCCCAGGCCCCTAAGGGAAAACCTCCCCTACAGTCAATTTCTGAGATTACGCAGAAATTGTAGTAAGATTTCAGAATACAAGGCACAGGCAACGGAACTATGTGGAAAACTAAAAGAGAGAAATTACCCGCAACGAATCATTGAAAAATGCAGAAAGAGGGTGAGAAATCAAAACAGAGAGAGCCTCCTAGAACCAACATTCAGAACGACTGAACCTGACTTAATGACGTGTGTTACCACCTATGGCCCGGCCAGTAACAACATCAAGAAGATTGTCAATAAAAATTGGGGAATCCTGACTTCTGCAAACATCAATTGGCCAAAACCAAGATTTGCGAACAAAAGGACAAGGAATCTGAAGGACATGTTGGTCCACACAAGACCGCCCCCCAAGAAATTGACAACATGAACCAATTTACTTTGGAACGCCACCCCAGTTATTGGACATTATCCATGTGGATCCTGCTCAGTGTGCCCACTAACAAAAGTAACCAAAGAAATACAACTTCTACCAGATTTCAAGTGGAAACTGTTAAATCACACGAACTGTAACACCAGCCATGTGATCTATATGATCACATGTCCATGTGAGAAGCGCTACATAGGCATGACATGTAGGAAAATCAAGCAACGCCTATGTGAGCATCGAAGTAATGTAAAGCTAAAAAAAATCACTACCAAGATGTCGAATCATTACTTAGAAGCAGGACATACAGTTAATGACCTGAACTGGGTTATCCTAGAAACATTAGGGAATAAAGATCATAACGCAGAAAGAATCCTATTTGAAAAAGAACAGAGGTGGGTGCATAGATTAAAGACGGATTCAGAAGGACTCAATTATAACATTCCGTGGGGAAGCGTGTACAAATGACCATCCCCGTCAGGTACTGCTTCCACCTCCTGGTTTTAGCGCGCTGTTACGAGCGCTCTGTTTTAAAATTTCCTGTTTTGGTTTGGTGTATGCCAGCGCTTAATTTATTTTTTCTGCTTTCTGCAGGACCTGGGTAAAGAGTCCCCACCTCCCTCTTACCGCATTTTAAAAAGTAAAAAGCACCGCCGCTTTGGCGGGTCCGGGTCCCGAGGGTGGTCCAGTTCTTCTGATTTGGGCGCCATCTTGGATTGGGGCTTTGGCGCTTTTGGCGGGCGCCATCTTGGAGCGTATTGACGCTCGCTCGGCTCCAGGGAACGCCTATTTAAGGCGGACTCGGTCACTTCGACGGCGGTCAGGTACTGCTTCCACCTCCTGGTTTTAGCGCGCTGTTACGAGCGCTGTGTTTTAAAATTTCCTGTTTTGGTTTGGTGTATGCCAGCGCTTAATTTATTTTTTCAGCTTTCTGCAGGACCTGGGTAAAGAGTCCCCACCTCCCTCTTACCGCATTTTAAAAAGCAAAACGCACCGCCGCTTTGGCGGGTCCGGGTCCCGAGGGTGGTCCAGTTCTTCTGATTTGGGCGCCATCTTGGATTGGGGCTTTGGCGCTTTTGGCGGGCGCCATCTTGGAGCGTATTGACGCTCGCTCGTCTCCAGGGAACGCCTATTTAAAGTCGTCCTCTCCGCGCAGCAGGACGCCGTCGCATAGCCGGAGTCGTGCCTAAGTCCTGCCCGTCTGCGCCCGTCCGCGCTAAGGACGCGCAGGACTCGGGCCAGGCCCTGCTAGTGTGGTGTGGGGGCTGCCTATCCCAGCCATGTTGGTGTACTCCAGTGAAACTCTGCGGGACATGGGACGCCGGACTGTAAGTTGCAGTCTTCCTCCTATACATCCTTTAGCTGGCCCCTACCACTGTGCCTGCTGCAGGTGGACTTTGGATCTTCCTACCTCTAGTTTACACACTAATCCGGTGGCGGATCTCTGTAGCAATCGCCCGAGCATGCCCTTCGCATCTTCAGTCTCAACGCCAGGTCTCTGGTGCTTCATCATCAGGCCGTGTTTGACCTGCTACAGGAAGAGGCCCCGGACATCGTGGCCATCACAGAGACGTGGCTGAAGGATGACGATGCAGCCATCATCAATCTGGCATTCCCCTCTGACTTTTCTGTCTTTACCCTCAATCGATCTACCAGGGGAGGGGGTATTGCTCTTGCTATCCGATCCAGCTTTACCTGCAGCTGGTCGGCCCTGACCATTGCGGGATGTGAAAGTGCGGTGTTTAAGATTCTAGTCACCCCACATTTTTCACTCTCGGGGATGGTGGTCTATCGTCCCCCTGGGAGCGAAGTTGCGTTTAGAGCTGCCTTCCCCGATGTGGTCAGCTCCTTGGTGGTAGGTTGTCCCAATTTTTCTATCTTGGGGGACCATAACTTACACTTCGATAAACCTAATATCCCTACGGTCAGTGGCATTCTTGCTGACTTGGAGGCCCTTCAGTTGGTACAATTGGTTCGACAGTCCACTCACACTGGTGGCCACATTTTAGATCCTTTTTTCACCAACTTGGCAGATGCTTCTGTCACCGCCGTCTCACCCCTTGGCTGGACAGACCACTCTTTGGTTGCCATCGGTACCCCCTTGCCGGGAAGGATTATTATCCCCCCTGCTAAACTGGTCGCAAGGCGGCATTGGAGTAAATTACGGCTGGAGGACTTACATCGTGTCCTCGCCGCGGAGCCATTAGAACCTTTTGTAACTGTGGACGCAGGTTACGATGGGTTCTGTGCTTGGATCTCCAAGGCGCTTGACGCCCTTATTCCTTTTACCGCTTGTAAGGCCAGTTTCAGGGACTCTAGTCCGTGGTACAATGGCGCCTTACGTGCACTCAAGGGTACTTGTAGGCGAGCAGAGAGGGCTTGGCGGAAGGCGTACGATATTGGGAAAAAAGCTATTTATCTCGCCCCCGTCAAATCTTACCATCGGGCCGTTTGCCGAGCTCGGGCAGTCTACTATACTGCCGAAGTTGGCAACAGCTCCAACCCCTCTAAAACCATCTTTAAATTGATGAAGGATCTTTTAGCTAAACGACCTTGTGCTCCGGCAACTGGCTCCACTGCCCACTGTGAGGCCCTTGCCCTGTTTTTTCAGGATAAGGTCCAAAACATCTATAAGACCTTCCCTTCTACAGGGCCTCCAGTTGAGTCTCCGATTAACATCTATGGAGACACCGTTTTGCACGCGCTGCCCCCGTTGACATCTGAAGGGTTTGACATCTTGGCACAGCAGGTTAAATCGGGGTCCCCCGCTGACCCGCTTAGTTCGACTCTTTTTAGAGATCAGTCGTTCGCGGGACGGACCGTGGTACACTCCTTGATTAACATCTCGCTGGAGTCTGGCACGGTTCCCGTTAGCTGGAAGCGGGCGGTGGTTTCTCCCATCTTAAAGAAACCCTCATTGGACCCAGATAAGCCAGAAAATTATCGGCCTATCTCCCTGCTCCCTTGGCCATCCAAAGTGTTGGAGGCCCATGTCAACAAAGTTCTTTCGGACCACCTCATCCATGCTAACATCTTGGACTCCACCCAGAACGGCTTCCGTGCTGGGCACAGCACGGAGACCGCCCTTCTCTCCATGGCGGAACATCTTCGCGCGGTGATGGATGCGGGGCAGACAGCGGCTCTCGTTTTATTAGATCTGAGCGCCGCGTTTGACACTGTCTCTCATTCCATCCTGTTGCATCGCCTGGATGAGATTGGGCTGGGTGGCCCTGCACTCCAGTGGTTCCGGTCCTTCCTTGATGATCGTTTCTTTAGCGTTGCTCTGCCACCGTTCCAGTCCCAATTCCATCCTCTGAAACAGGGGGTCCCGCAAGGCTCCTCACTGAGTCCCACGTTGTTCAATCTATACGTGAGGCCGCTGGCTGAGGTCGTCAAGCAATGGGACATGACTATGGTCTCATATGCCGAAGACACTCAGCTAGCGGTTACGATCAGCGGGGATGCGGACCAGGATGCCCCCAGGTTTCAGAGTGGACTTAGGGCGGTGGCAAGCTGGATGAAGAACAACCGTCTCCAGTTCAACGCTAAGAAAACAGAGATCATGATCATCGGTAGGAGGGCGGAACTGTGGGGGGACAGGTGGTGGCCTGCTGAACTGGGGCCGGCCCCCCTTCCAGTCACTGAATTAAAGAATTTGGGAGTATGGATGGACCCTGCTCTTAGTTTTGTGGGCCATTCGGAAAAAAACGCGGCCTGCTGTTTTGGCATCTTGCGGTCGTTGCGTCCCATTCTGAAGTTCTTTGACCATCGTACCAGGCAGCTGATAGTCCAGGCTACTGTGCTATCTCGCCTGGACTATGCGAGCTCTCTCCTGGTAGGGACCAATCTGGCTGAGGTCACCCGCCTCCAACGCGTTCAGAATGCCGCGGCAAGAGCCATTGTTGGCTTACCCCGAACGAGCTCCGTCTCCGGCACACTGAGATCACTGCACTGGCTGCCTATCAGGGCGAGAATTCAGTTTAAAGTGTTGTGTCTGGCGTTCAAGATTTTGAGGGGAGGGGGTCCTCAAATACTTGCAGACCTTTTGTCCTGGTATGTACCCACCCGTTCCTTAAGATCTGAGGGCCAAGCTCTTGCCGTGATCCCTCGATACAGGCTGTGTCGGGTTGGTGGCCGATCCTTCCGGGTCAGAGCAGCTGAGCTCTGGAATTCCCTTCCTGTTGAATTGCGGTTTTTAGAGGATCTTTTAGCTTTTCGTAAAGCTCTAAAAACTTTTCTGTTTTAATAAACCTCCTTGTTTTTATTTGTTATGTTCCCTGTAGGTGTTGCATATTTCCTGCCATGCGCCAGGACGCCCCTTAGCTGGGGCAGCTGTGCGCAATACAAATATGTGTAACATAACATAACATAACCATGAGGCTGTGGTTCACCAAAATCAATAGGAATTGCCCCAGCATGAATTACCAGTCAAGATTTCCAGTGCATTGATGTGGGATTGACCCTAAAGACTTGGCTCCTGTATTAATATGAATAAGAACAAGCCCGGGGCTCCGGGCTGCTCTTGGAAAATATTAAATATTTGTTCATGGAATACACTGAGTGTACATAGCAAGCTGACCTACAGTTCAACCTTTCCATGCATAAACTTAAATTACTGTGGAACACCTTACACAAAATTTATTATATAAAGTCGGTTTATTGGATTGCAAATTTAAAACAACCTCTGGTACATCAACATATTTTCAGTGATGAGGACTTTAAACAACAGCAATCAGATTCAGAACGCTTTTACATAGTCTTTTCACAGTGGTTACTCTGCTTTCAGGGATAATACACGAACCCGGAAGATAATTGGTCTTCCCGTGCCCCTGTGGCAGAGTCAGCACAAGTTGTGCCTCAAGAGACCGCAGGTAGCGTGGAGGAAGAGAACCCCGCCGACCAAACCGTAATGTATCATGCTCTATTTATATATTTTTTATCATGTATCATTATTTCAGAAGGCCTCCCTGACCCACTGGGATCCGGATGAGGTATTAGAAACCGCTAATACAGGTATGTGAGAACGCCCATCACGCCACTCATTGACATCATAGTTGCGATAAAATTAAAACATACTTATTTTGGGCTATAACAGAGTGAGGTTGGAAAAACAACTATTAAGATTTATCCTTGAATTGAGCAATAAGCGGATTTAGATCGCAGGTCTAAAATAAAAACATTACAAGGGGTGCATACTTTGTTAAACCAGCGGTATGAACGATTACAAAAAAACGAACAAATGCATGAAAAAAAGGCCAATAATAGAGGTGAATGATTTTCTTGGTGTAATTGGCAAGCACGCTGACAATGCCCCATTTTGACAGTTAAACACAGGGGTATTATAAAAGAAACTGAGTCCAATCTAAAATGAAGTGTTTGTTGACAAAATGTGCGCCTGAATTATCACTGAAGTATGATATAAGAACTAGGGTTACAACAAAGATGTCTGTTTACACTATGAGCTAGATACTTCTGCCTTCAAAACATTCATGCCATTGTAGAGGGAGAGTTGACCCTGACCAGAAGCCAGGGACGGTCACATGAAATTGATATTTTCTAGTTGCTACGCTAATATTAGCGTCTTATGTGTTCCTGGTAATTCAATACCAGTAAACTAGTTTTATGTAAACTCACCTCCCCTACCCTTTTGTCTAGTCTGTCCAATTTTTTTAATTACAGGTACCGAGCGACCTCAAGGAGTCTAATCAAAAAGCTCCTAAGAATGGCATACTAGGAATTACCCAGATTGCCTATCACACTAAGAGATGCTCGTGGTCTCCACACATTCTACACCTTGGTCCTGAAGAAAGCCCCATTGTTCTACCGACTATAGAGGGCTGAAACATGTCGACCTATTTCACTCATCACAATGTGAGAGAGTCATAATCACTCTCAATCACTTAAATTTTCTTTTAACATCCCTAAACCCAGAACAATAAACACATGAATCTGGATAAGAGGGATTTTTAACCTATTCACCACACTGACTCACATCACTGGTCACTACTGCTCGTAACTAAGGGTAAAACCTCCTGGTGGAGGGTGCAAAAAACCAAACCCAATGATTATGCACACACGTGAGAGGGAAAGCGGAGAACCAAGATATACCGCTTAAATTACCATCTAGATCACGTGCATGAGGGTTTTAATTGGGACTAGTAGAACAAACCTGCATACCCTAGTTAAGCAGGACAAGTGATCCTTCTCTTATGATTACATGATATTTACCTAAGGAAAACGAAAGGATCACATATTCCTTCTCCCTCCTCCATTGATTATTTGGTAATTTTATCCCAGACAAGAGTAAAAGTCTTCGGGGTATAATAAGAATAATAAGAAATTACATAAAGTTCTGACACAACTGGAGATTTACAGTGTTTGGGAGAAACTTAGTAAGAGTTTTTCCTCTGTAGATAAATGGTTTTCTACATTTGCGAGAAGCTTAACGGAAAATACTAATACCAATTATTTCAATTGCTGCAGTGACATTAGCAATAATAATGGCATATAAATGTTGCAAGTGTAGATGTGGAAAGGAGAAAATGACAGAGTCAGATAATAAACGTAGAGCCAGAAAGAGAAAGAGAGATGAAATAGAGTTAGAAGACATGAGAGGAAACTTTTATGACATGATGAAAGATTTAGATGAGAGGATGGTGAAGAGAGAAAGAAGTACAGATTCATAGATATGGAAAAAAAGTGGCAATTGGTATGATGGGTATTTTGTGATGGCTCAAAATGCCATCAAAGGGGGAATTGATGGAGCAAGGTTTTGAGGAAAAGAAACCTGCTCGGATTGAGTCCTCAGAAACATTTAATAACAGTGTGCTGTGAAAATAATATGCAAAAACGCAAAACTATGGGGGAAATGCTTTGCGCTTGTGTGCAGTAATGTGTGGACTAATGCATGAAAAGACTGTATTTTTATTCATCGTAGTGAAGCACACATGGGCCTACATTTCTGCATGTCAGTTGAGAGTTAAAAAGAATAAATACAAATACATACGCTGAAAATCGATCTCTGAGAGAGTTTGGAGGAAGGCAAAGGCTGAGAACCTTCAAGGAGTATTGTATGACTGCGACGTTCCAACAACTGTGGGTCGGACATGTAGGTTTTAGGGTATAATTGAGGTGCCCTGGGGATGTAGTTAGGGGAGCGCTGAATTTAGAGAGAAGGGGAGACCGTTGGTTTTGCTGATAGAGGACTAGCTGTTTCCTGTTCCTGTCCTGTATCCAGTATCCTGATCTAATCTTTGATCCCTGATTCTATCTCAGGGGACCCTCGCTATCCCCGTGGACAGGGAGTGGTATTTCACTTATCTGAATCTTTTGGGTTAGTATAGCTAAATGATATTTACTTTGCATAATTATTTGCAAATGTATTTTGTTTCTGAAACTTTTGTCTCTCCGCCTATCCGCTCCTTCATTTGTATTTATTCATTTTGATATGAGTATGACACTGTTTGCATTGCTAATGTTCTCTCTCTCTGAGAATAATTCTTTGTTTGCCTTGTGAACCTGTACATTATGAACATTTTATCCTCACATTATTTCTCGATAAACATTATTAACTCTATACAGAGTTTGTGATTATTTAGTAATATAGATAGATAGTACTAATTATTACCACCAACTTCTCAACTTTAGGTCCATCGACCAGAGGAAAGAGAGTTGATGTTCAGTTATGTATTTAGAGTGTTGGCTATGAGCCTGTATTAAGAACAACTGATTTATAGTCAAACTTGAATCACAGCGTCATTACAGAGATTTACATTTGAGCGGGGTAAATGAGTGAGAGAAGGGGGTGGATATGATGTGCAGATAAACTGAGAGGTACACACAAAGACAAAGAGTGAATTTGAGAGAGCTAGAGAAACAATGTGAGCTTTAAAATAAAATAAACCGACAGTTAATCATGCAGGCAGACTGATACAGGCTGATATATTGGCTTAGAGAGGGCCATAGACAGATAAGCATACTGATGGGCTGGTAGAGAAGCTGTAGAGAAACAAACAGTCGTACAAGGGGTCATAGAGGCAGACTGAAAGACTGTTCAATAAATACAACTAGGCAGAAAGACAGATGTCTAGACACGTAGATAGGCAGACAGATCCAGCTGCACTTATGGACCTGGGGCCATATTTATCAAGGCTTGCGTCACTTTTGCACCACATTGCTTGGTACAAAAGGGATGCAACCCTTCAAATGCGATTAATCAGCCAGGCAAGGAGTGGCTTGATAAATCCAGAGTAACGTAATGCAGAACAAATCGCTGCCCAGGGAGGCCTTCCATGAAAAACCCATGGACTTTGAAGCAGTCCCAGATTTACCATTACTGGTAGACCTGCAAATGGACCAGGAGAGAAATAGCAAGGAGAATTTTCTTCATTTCTCCCTGTTTTTTCCGCTTTCTATGTGTGCCATTTTGCAGAACACACAGAAAAGGAAAAGGCCTCAGGGGATTGTTTTTGTGCAGGAAGATGTCCTTTCCTGCACAAAAAAATTCTTCTGACGATGCAGGCACCGTTGCACCATGATGCAAGAGTGCCTGCATTGGCGCTAGGCAGCATATTGTGCGTCAGTGCTGGGAAAAGGCAGTAATGTACCATATTGCGATAAATATAGCACTTTCCTTCCCTTTCCGTGCAGCACAGCACAGCAAGGTGACTTGATGCGCTGCATTACATTTTGATAAATATGGCCCCTGATTTTTAGATCCAGAATACTTTCTGTGTATGGGCGCTGATTAGAAATTACAAGTCAGTCAGACAGCTAGATAGATTGGTAGGTAGGTAGGTAGGTAAAAATGGTACGTTTAACGTCACTTGCATGTCATCCACAGAGTTTTTTGATGCACATATACTCAGTTTAGTTCGGTGATTTGGCCTGGCCAATTCCGAGAAAAGCTTTTCCTCCCCCATAGCACTGCATCTCGTCTGGAGTGCAGCTCAAGTGCTGTACTGCTAAGTGGTTGCCATGGAGCTCTTCCTCCTTGTCTGCACTCCACGAAGCTAACACACGAGAATGCATCTCAGACAAAGTGCTGCCCCTTTGCGTGGGACTGTTATTTCGCTCTTTCCCCGCCACCGTATTTTTCGACATTAGAAGCAAAATGCTATGGTTTGTTCGGAAAATATTATAGATGAAGACTTGCGTAAGATTTCACATTTCAGAAAGGCCGCAATCCCGCAATACTTACCTCCGTCCATTTGCTGCTGTAAATCTATTTCTAAAAGCCAGGAAGTAGCTCACAGTGGACTTGGAATTGTCTTTCGGTCCCTTTTATTCTAAATCTAAAAACCTGCCCCTTCTATTTTAAAGCTCCGTACCCGTTTCTAGACACACACAGAAGTTGGAAAGCATGGAGGAGGAGGTGGTATTGTTTCCAAGATTCAGCTTCAAACAAAACACAGAAGTGCACCGAAGACAACTCCTTGTTCCTTGTCCACTCTGATGCAGCACTCATCAGTATCCCAATCCCAGAAGACAGAGGGGCATGGCGTCGATTCAGTCATGCCATGGATGGTGGAAGTGACATCGTGGTGACAGACTCTCCAAGTGACCAATTGGCCTATACCCTACCCATATTTCGCACCTGAGCAGTCTGATATTTTCTTCTAAAGGCCCTGTATAAAGTCAAAAGCAGAAATCACAGAAAGCAACCCACATATTAGGGCTTGTGAGGAACTGGGTCAAACGATGTGGTGAGCAACTACACATACTCGGGTTATTTCACATACCATTAAAAATAGGTTTTGTTGCACATTTAGGAGGGGGAGTCGGGAGTGTCAGGAAGATGGAAGGTTACCAAACTCATCAGAATCTAGACCACTAACCTCCACATGGCAATATCAACTTCAGGGTAGGATGGCATACTTCTGTTTTACTCTGGGTAGTTGTAGCACCTAAAGATTTCCTAGCAAAGTTTGTGTAGCTGCATTGGCAATACTCTGTCGCTGAAGTTTACACTTGCCCTCTACATTTTTCACCTCTGTTTTGTTTTCCCTGTCCGTTCCATGGTACACTTCATCCTAGACCCCTCTACTTTACTACAGACTCTTGTACTGTTGTTTGGAGCCGTGCATCTTTTTTTGCTGTATTTACCATCTCTTGCAGTTGCTGCTGTTCTCCCACAGTACCTCAGACACTGGAAATGTACCTGTTATTTTCAGCTTTCGTCAGTAGCCCACTCCCCTCACAGTCTGGTGAGTTGTATTACAACACTTTATTAATTAACTATTTAGTGTGAAGACCCGCATGTGCCTGAGCTGAAGGTCTGCACTGGGTTAGTCAGAAACCGGTGATCGTACTAGTGAAGCTGAACATTGCTTAGCTCCCTATCTTCCCTACCCTCTATTTTCCCTGGGTTGATTTTTCTGGTAGCGGCCCAGTCTCCTCAGGTGTGATCCACGGAGTGGGTGAGAATATTTATTGGGTCCACTGCTTGGCCTCTCGAAACCCAACAAGGCCAGATGTATTAACCATTTGCAAAATCACAGGGTTTGCAACAGTGGAATGGCTTTTATTTATGTAGTAGACATTCATTTGCAGTTTGAAAAGCCTTTCTGATTCTCAAAATTGGTTTAGGAACCCATACCAAATCACAGATAGGGATCCTCACCTGATTGCAATTCAGTAGGGCATGTAGCAATAGTTTGCGACCACATTGCTCAGCTACCAACTTCCTACAAAGGGAGTAGCAATTGATGTTTGAGCTTGGGTCACTTTCTTCTTTGTGAATTGTTTTGGTGGTCTTAGGGATCCCTGCCTGGTTTCCCAGAAATATTCCTAAATGGTAAGCATTCTTTTTAAAAGTAACACTGAGTCCTTTAGAGAGACGGAATACTTTAAATTTTAAAAACAAATCCCATTTGGGAAAGCAAACATAGGAATGGTGTCTTTCGTTCCTTGCTGGTCACGATGCCTGTGTCTGTAGCCAACCACAAGAGCTCGCAAATACTAAGCTGCCTAATTAATATTCATTAATTTAGTAGGAAGGTAGCTCTCTAACCCCTGAAACTGGAGATTTTTGCAATGCAAAATATTAGTTCATATGTCATATTACAAAATCAGAGACAGGTCAAAAATAGTGTGCAATTTGCAATCGCTTTTGGCGTCCTATTACTTAGAACATCCAATCCATAGATCCCGGTTAGAAATGGGATTTCTGGTTGGCTAGGCTTTGCGCCTAAGCCAGGCAGAAACCATCACTCTAGTCAGGGCAAGGAAGTTACACACTGAAGATAACCCCTGCTCACCTCCTTGGTAGCTTGGCACGAGCGAGCAGTCAAGCTAATCCCAGAGACAATGTGTAAAACATTTGCGCACCACACACACACCAGCAACACACTAGGCATGCTACAAAAGAAACTCCATACAAGGTTATATAAAAATAGCCTTTGTCTTATCTAAAACACATTAGAATCATAATCACACATATACACTGTGCCAACTGGCACCAGGTAATAATTTACAGGGCATTATATACACAACAGGGCCAATTAGGCTTCTGTCAGAACCATCACAAGCACAAGTAGTAAGGTAAAACACAACCAGTATTTACTGGTACAATACTGTACTTAGCATCATCACCTGCACCATAAACGCATTATGTCTGCATCAAATTTAGGCATAAACCACAGCATGCACAAAACTCATAAGCTTAAACACTTTACGCAACATCTGTAGGCATAAACACACTATGCAATAGGCATCACAAGCATAAACACATTATGCAATAATCATGGTGCATAAATCACATTTAGCAACAATCAGATTAGGCATAAACACATTATGCAATCTCTGTAGGGCCTTACGCTCTACCCACACTGACCCCCGGCCAACTGGCCTTCTGTGGGGCTCAAATGCCCTTTGTCCCAAATGTCAGGGCGCAATCCTAGAGCCTTCCAAGCGGCCCTCTGACTGCCAAAGCAGCAGAAAAGGTATGTGTCATGCACTGGGAGGCTGAGGGGTGCATCTTATCAGGGAAACAATAATTGCCCCCCCACGTTACAGCTGCCCGCTGTCCGGAGCAGCAGCTGGGGAAACTAGCCTAGGCACACAGTGCCTCTTGAAACCCACTCCGGGACTCTACAACCAAAATGCCCCCCATCGGCACCTCTAGTGCCCAGCACCAACAGTGCCAGGTGAGCTCCCATTCACCGGGGCTCGTCTGGTGCCACTACCAGGCACCAAAGAAAAAGGCTCACTTTTAGGTACGGAAGACTCCGACTCGGTCTCCCCTCATGGAAAACAGCTCTGGAACCCAAGGCAGCCTCAGGACCAGGGCGGTAGGGGTGAGAGATCGATGCTCACTCACCCGCTTAGAGCTGCGCCGACTTCTCTGACTGGCACATTCACGACTGGTCAGAGCTCCCAACTCTCTCTAGCAGCCTCAGATCTGGCACCCGCAGTGCCCGGAACAGGCCCCACTCACCAGGGTCTTCTTTGCTGCTTCATGGTTCCTCTGGTCCCTCTCCTGGGATCTCTTTGGCTGCCCTGGTCTCCTCGGTGGCATCTCGCGGTCACGGAGGCGGTTTAGGCTTCTGCCCTCCTTCCGGCAACCCTCTTCTGGCCACATGCGGGGCTCCCACCGGCACACGGGGCTCCATCTTCCTTCAGGGAGATTACCTGACTTCCGGCTACATCCTTCTTGCCGGCCGGCCCCACCTACATCCAGGCCGGTTGCCTGGCTCCCGGGTTGGGCCGCGGCGGTTCCTTTCGGCGGCTCGTAAAAAATGCAGGGTGGGCTCCCGATTCTAAATAAGCATCAATGCGGGGTGGGCTCCCGCTCAAAAGGCATAAATGCGGGGTGGGCTCCTGCTTAAAAGAGGCGCAAATGCGGGGTAAGATCCCGCCAAAAGCAGCATCACTGCAGGTTAGGCTACCGCTAAAAGCACACTAAAATGCAGGGAAGGCTCCCGCCTCACTCCCCAGCAGTCTAGGGTAATCCCTATGCCGGAATTTCCTCTAAATACTTCACAGCCCAGCGCTGTATGGCACCACTGCTCCCCTTGTCCTGGAGCTTCTAGCTGGGCCAAGGAAAGTGCTCGCCAGCACTGAATCTCTCCCCCAGGGGAGACAGGAAGCAAGGCACAGTCAGGCCAGCACACCGGATCCCCAGTGGCAGTACCTCCTGGCAGTCCAGCAGCCTGCCGGCTGTCAGCACAAGCACAAGAAAAGCACAACACAAACATGGGGTCACAGCCCCAGTACTCATATCACATTTTCCGTTGTTCTGCCCTGGCACAGGGCTGGGGGAACCAGTCCCAACTGGTTCTGAGGGGTATTGGAGCACTTTATTTACAGGGTTCCTCTTCCCCTTTGTCAGGTGGGGGTTTGGTCATCAGACACACCACAGGGGGGCGGAGCAGGCATTCACCTAGGCAGGCACAGACCTATTCAGGATCAGGGGACTACTCCTCCATATCTCCAAATGCAGATCTCCTTTTCAGCCTAGAGCTGACTCACCCTGCCCTGCCTGGAGCCACACACCTCACCAGCCCTGTCACTCCAGGGCCAGACATGCAATACACATCAGGCAGGCAGACAAATAACACACTTTCTAAAAGAGTGATAATAAATCTGTGCACACCATTGCGAAGTATTTAATATTACTATTCCAAACATACCAAACTTGAGCAAGCTGCTCCTCTCATATCAGGAATTACCATTGAAACACTTATCAATGGATCCCCAATGCATTCCTATGAGAGGGCAGCCTTTCAGCATTGATAAACCAAAATGGCTATTTGTCACTACCAGGACATGTCGTGCACTTCAGGTACATGGCCTACCTTCTACTGACAATGCACCTTGCCCATAGGGCTAGCTAGGGTCCAGACGTGGCACACACTTTAGATGTCACGTCACAGCGGCAGTAACACTACACGGACAGGCCCTGCAATGGCAGAAACCTGAGACAGGTTTGAAAGGCTACTTTGGTGGGTGGCGCAATCAGCACTGCAAGCCCACCAGTAGCATTTAATTTACTGGCCCTGGGTATCTGAGATACCACTTTACAAGGGACTGAGAAGTAAATTAAATATGCCAAACAAGTGTAGACCAATCCTACCATGTTTACCACATAAAGCACACACACTTTATACTGGACAGAAGTGCTAAAATGCCCAGAGTCCAAGAACCACTAACACCATGTCAGAAAAAAGGCTAGGCGGAAGACAAAAAGTTCAGGTATGACCCTGCAAAAAGGGCCAAGTCCAACAATCCCTGTTTACATTCTCATACAGGCGCGGTCATCAAAATGCCTACCACCAGGAAGCAGCGGCCCCGGGGCAAGCCTGGCATCGTCACATGGAGGAGGCAGCTGGAAAGATTGCGGACACGCTTCAAAGGGGCCGGAACTTCGAGGCAAGCTGGAATTTTTAGGGGCAGTGGCCTGGGTCATCCCCGGCATCATCAGCGAGGCTTACTGAGGCCAGGTGCACTCAGGAGACCTGATTGCATCAGCAAGTTGAGGGAAGCGGGGAGCACACTGGCAGAGTATCAGGGAAGCAAGAAGGACTGAACGTTCACACGGAACGTTCAAGATGGGCTCTAAAGCAAAACAGGAAGGAGCTTGCCACACGCTACGACTGTAGCAAGCTGCGGGCCCCTTTTCTGGTGTACTCTGTTGCGCACTGCATGGCTGCAAAAGAGCCTGCCTCCCCACTGCCACCACACAACAGGAGCACAAGGATAGGTGGCTCAAATCAGGCAAACAGACTAGGACTGTAGCAAGCTGGGGCCTTTTCTGGTGTCCTCTGTTGCGCACTACAGGGCTGCAAAGGAGCCTGCTTCCCCACTGCTACCACACAACAGCAGCACAAGGGCATGATGGCCAGCAGGCATGGGGCAGCCGGAAGGGCCACACAGCCCCCAGCACGTTTCAGAAACACGGATGGCGCAGCAGAACTCCCACAGAAGGGGCAAAAAAGGAGAAGAGAGGATAATGGCCCAGAACTGGATGAGGACCTACAGGCAATGCTGGACAGAGCCAGTGCGTTGGTACCTACTGAAATGGAAATCATGGGTGCGTCAACAGATTAAAGACGCAGCCCAAGGAAGAAAAAGGAGACAGCAGCAGGCAGCAGCTCCGGCTCTGCCCACCAAGAAACCAGGCGCTAAGGGGCATGTAGCCAGAATGGCGGCCCCAAAAATAACTGCCAAAGCAAAGACAAATAACCAGGTGGCCCGGGAGGGCAGACGGACAGTGCCCCATAAGTGGCATCCAGCTCCGAGACCAAGGGGAGCAGCGACGATGAGGGGTCTGTAGCCAGCACAGCGCCCCCCCCCGGAATCAGGCAGAGATCGACCCAACACGACCGCCATGGACAAGGATAAGAAATGCACTCCACACGACCAAAGGTGGCATGGAAGGGGGCAGCGCGATGCACCAGCGGAATGGAGGCCAGGGCAAATTGAGAACCTGGGTACACAGCAGGGAGTGATCAATCTAGCGTGACAAGGGCCCTGGCCTTGCAACTCCCCCGGGTAAACAGGGCAGTGGAGGGACCACATTATATCCAGGGTGAGGCATGGGGCCAGCCACCCTGGATGCCCTGGTGGCAATGGCCTGGGGTAGGATCACCCTGTGGAGCAGGCCCACAATGGGGCACAAGCAATCAAAGGGGCAGCCAGGAGCAGGAACAAGGGCTAGACCAAAGGGGAGGATCAAAGAGGGCAAATGACAAGACCAGGGAGGAACCCCAAATAGCAACACCAGGCGGGGCGGACAACCAGGAAGCATCAGGACAAGGGGGGGCAACAAACCTCGGGCGGCCAAGGAAGATGAGAAAGGGGCACCAGGGGAAGGCCCAGATACCAATGGGAAGCCGGCCAGCGCATACCTGTGCCCCTCCCCGGGGGATCCCCCCACAACCACAAAACTCCTGGGACTAGCCAACCTCATCCCGCTAGCAATAAAGAAAATAATATGGTGGAAAGAGTTCATAGTATTCTTTTCCCTACTAAAGGTACGGCAGGCAGGCCTAGACCTGACAACACAGGACAAGAAAGAGGATGATAGAGGGAATGATGCAAACCCAGGGTGGAGAGATCTTTAGAGAACTGGTTGAAAGCTTTCAGGACACTAGCTTGTGTGTTTTTTGAGAAGATATTAACAGAAAGTGCATGAGGCCCAATTGAAGTATCAGGGGGAGGCCTGGTTAAAGTATGATGATGGCTTCAGGGAGAAAAGGCAAACCTGGCCAGTGATGGAGTGGGACTGGCAGGACATGGAGGGTTTTTCCACCCACATGGTGGCGGCTAGATAAGGAGTCATCTCAAGGAATAACAATTTTTGCACTTATGGCAGTAAGGGCACTTACGAGGGGCAAGGCCATGGTTTCAAGTGCAAAAGCCAGGGCAGTACCAAATCCAGAAAATCATGCTGGAAATTGGAAATGGGGGGCAGCATGCAGCTTAAAACACGCTAGTGGGTCCTGCTGGGGAAACCACCCCGTAAGCCACTGCAGGCAGGATCAGGGAGCAGGGGCAGGCAAAGGGAAAGCCGGTGTAAAGAAGTGAGGAGCAGGCCCCCACGGACGGAGGGCTAGGGGTCAAGGGCAGGGGGCAGCTGCTACTGACCCCTATAAAAAACCAGCAGGCTGGTATATTTATTGGGTCAGTCTCACAATGCCACAGACAGACAAGGGCTGGCAGAAGGTTTTAGACAAGGCTTCATAATACCATACAAAGGACCCAGGGGCGCACAGGACAGCCGGATCCTAAATGCCGTAAGGGAGAACCCGGGTGTAGCTAGGGAAAAGGTGGGCAAAGAGGTTCAACTTGGACGGTTGGCTAGACCGTTCACCTCCCCCCATAGGCAAACTTGGTGGTCTTCACCGCTAGGCTTGGTACCCAAGAAGGAGGAAGGGAAATTCAGGCTAATACACCATTTGTCCCACCCGCAAGGAGATTCCATCAATGACTGGCTGGATCAGGATGCTAGCACAGTGGCCTATGCATCAGTGGATGACGCAGTGAACCTAATAAGGCAGGAAGGGAGGGGGGTCCTGTTAGCGAAAACAGACATAGAGTCTGCTTTCCCCACCCTGCCGGTCCACCCAGATAGCTACCATTTGTTAGGCTTCCAGTTAGATGGGGAATACTATTATGACAAATGCTTGCCAATGGGTTGTTAAATATCATGTGCATATTTTGAGGCATTTAGCAGGTTCCTAGAGTGTGAACTGGGGACATGTGCCCCGCAGCAGGGGTGGTTCCATTACTTAGATGAGTTCCTCTTCATTGGCAAGGCAGAGACAGGAGACTGCGCCCACCTCTTGCAAAGCTTCGTAGCACTGGCCCGGGTGCCAGGCATTCCACTAGCACAGGACAAGACAGAAGGCCCAACCTAGAAGCAGTCCTTTTTAGGGATAGAACTAGACTTGGTGGCAGGAACATGCAAACTACCACCCAACAAGATGTCAGAGCGTAGGGAAATAATTGGTAGGCTGAAGCTACAGAAGAAAGCTACACTAGGTGAGGCGCAGCAGCTGCTGGGGAAATAGAATTTCGCCACAAGGGTGATCCCGACAGGGTGCATATTGCAAGAAGACCATGGGCATGTCGCAGAGGCACCACAGGGTCCGTCTAACGCAAGGGGTAAAAGCAACATTGGGAATCCTTCCTGTCCAATTTCAATGGCACCCTCATCTGACTGGGTGGCCAGAGGCACAGCTCGATCTGTACACAGCGCAACTGGGGGCTTCAGCTTTGGGGATATCCTAGGGAGGGCATGGACGGCAGGGTCATGGCCTGAGGCCTGGAAACAGGGAGGGGCCACAGCAAACATTTCTCTATTGGAATTGTTCCCCATAGCAGTGGCCTTTCACATTTGGGCCGAAATCCTGGCAATAAGCAGATAATGCAGTGGTCAGATAACCATGCAGTACTACAGGCAGTCAGGGCTAACAAGTGGCCTGCCGGCAGGACAAAGCGAAGACCTAAACTTCATAGAATGGGCATCCCTAGAGGGCAGGTCGAGATCATGGGCCAAAGCACATTTGAGCGCAGTGGCCTACTATACAAAGATGGTGATGGAGGAGGCCCTTAACAGGGGCTTTCAATGTTGAATGGGAATGAAAGGTTGGGGCAGGATGCAGAAGTCAAGGAACGACACAAGATGGCCCATTCACTACAGCATACTGCAACAAATGATAAGGTCCCTGGGGGTTTACGCACATCAGAGAAGGAGGCCATACTTTTCAAGGTGGCATTCGCACTGGCCTTTTCGGGGCATATAGGGTGAGCGAGCTCGTGGCCCCAGCGGTAAGGGACCCAGGGATGGTGTGCATACACCGGACCGACCTCACGATCGCCGAAAGCTACATGGACATCCTGCTTCGGAGGTCAGAAACGGACCAAGCAGGCAAAGGGAGGTGGACCAGACTAAATTGCATAAATGGGTAACCCTGATGCCCGGTATACCTGGTGCAGGAATACGTGGCATCCGTAGAACCTAGACAGAGGCCGCTCTTCATACATGAAGATGAGTCATTTCTCAGCCACTTTCTATTCATACTGTGATGAGGAGGGCCCTGGGGGTGGTGGGGCTCCCTGCCATGCCTTTCGGATTACAGTTGTTTAGGATCAGGGCTGCAACTACGGCAGCGGGTCTGGGCATGGGCTGCAAGCAAAACAAGGGAATTGGGCGTTGGGCGTCTGGCGCATTCAAACCTTATATATGCCCCACACTGTACTGAGGCGCGGGCGAGGGGGGAGCTCCCTCCGATCTGTAAACCGTAGGTAGCATGGCGGTAAAAACCCAGAAGGATAAGAAAAGGAGAACATTTGCTAGAAGTAGATGGAAGTTGCATGCAGTGTCCTTGGGATGCCTCATGGCAGGGGCACTGAGGGAGCCATTAGTGGACATTAGCCACAGATAGAGTTGATGGGAGGCTCCCGCAGGGCCCTTGGGATGACTCACGGGATGGGTACCAAAGGAGCAAGAGCTTAAAACTCAGCTGCAGGCTGGATAGATGAGGTGCTCGCATGGTGTACTTGGCATGCCACATGGCAGGGACCTGGAGGAGCCAAGATGGGCTTGAAGGCAAGCGGGACGGCACTTGTGGCCCGGGCGAGTCCGGACGGACACCCACCAAGTTGGTAACAAGTTGAAGCCTAACACTGTGCAACAGTAGTCTGGGTAATGGGGCCCCTGCCCAGGAAGTGATTTGTCTGAGAGCAGATAACAAGCAGAAAACGGACAAAATGAACTATGATGGCAAATCACTAAATTAGTTAATTGAATTGTATGTATGACCATGAAGAAGAATTTTTCTTTTTATGTGATAATAAACTGCGACCTTTTTTGGCACCAAACAAGTTGTCATTGGTGTTTGCAAATGGGCGCAGTAGGAAAATGGTTAAGTGGGGGAGAGGGTGACTCTCCTCTTGGAAGAGGTTTATCAAAGACACTGGAGAGGGGGATAGATATCAAAGGGCAAGCCATGGATAGCAACTCCTTCCCATATCCACAGGGGACACCCACATGTCTAAATGGGGCAGAATAGTCCTGTTTGGAAAAACAACTGTTCCATTCTGATTAATCACATCGCCAGAAATGGTATAACCAGCAAAACGATCTGTTCCTCTTCCAGGAAGGATTGAAAGAGCGGAAGGCAGTGCCTACCATTCATGATGGTCAGCAAAGGAATCCTCTAGGGTTTATCCACGTTTGGACCATTGGCAAAGCATCTTACCCACCAAAGCTCTAAACCAAAGTATCCCCTTTCCTCTACCTGTGGTTTAAACAGTTTCTGTTTCAAATGTGAAATGTACCTCAGCTCGTTGTGAGCTTTCTTTGCTTTCTTCCCACAGTTTTTCGACTGCTCTGGGTAGCTTTCCAGAAAATGCAGAAGTAAATAAAGCACAAAACTGTATACATTGTTCAAACATCTTAGCAATAAATGTTATTTTTTTGCACCATTGACTTATAGCTGTTGATATAGATATATTAAGTGTTTTACAAAGTAGGTACTAACACACTGCTATGTTTACAAAGAACAAGACTGTGTAGTGTGCTGTTCACAGGTTAGTCATTTTTGTGATTGTTTAGGGCATGTAACATGAGGTATGTTCCAGCTGTTTTCTACAGGAAATAAAATTCAAAGTGATTGTGATACGAGATGGGTGATTCAAAACCAGAAAGGTGGTAGTTTGAAGTAAGTTCAGTTGATTAGTTCGTGCTTGGGTCTTGTTGGATCTTATCAGGTTATTGGCTTGCCTATGTTTCCACTTATATTCAGGAAGTGACGTACAGCCAGTGCAGATGTTAACTAATGTGGTTCCTGCATCCCAGTCCAGCTACTACCCTATGGATAGCATTTTGTATCAGTTGCATGGCACATAATTCAGATTTGGAAAGGCCCTTGAACAAAGAGTTGTAGTGGTGTAACCTGGTGAGACTAATGGCTTGGTTGGATTTTTTGAAGCAGTATGGATGTATTTTGCTGGACAACTTGAGAGTGCCTAACCATGTGCTGGAGATCTTCTGCTATGTGAGAAGATTTTAAGTCAATAAGGACATCAAGGAATCGGGCTCATTTAAAGAGACTGTGAAGTTACAACAGTTTCCCACCACAAACCTCTGGAAGTTGGAAAAGATAACCTAAAAACCTAAAAAAAACATTCTGGAGAAGAAGAATTTGCAGAGAAAAAGGTCATAAAAACACACCTTTAGCAGGAGAATTCTCATACAAAAATGGGCCTTGTGGGAAAATTCTTTCAGTAGTTAAATAATATGGTGAGTTAGAATTTGAAGCAGTTGGAGTAGAGAGCCTTTATCACTGAAATCCTGTCTTGGAGAACAATAACAGAAACTATGTGCCAATTGTGCAGAATATGTTGACACACGTCTATGTTGTTTGCAGTTTAATTTTGAACAATATTTGTGTGTTGTCTACATTTTGAGGAACAGACCATCCTGAAGCCCTGACTGTGGCACAGACGGGGATCACATCGACACAGACAACTAGGAAATGTGAATGATTGCAGTTTTTTGGCCACTCCTTGGGTCAAGCTTTGTTAAGTGAATTGGTTTCGGTTTAAAAAAACTGCCTAAATATAGCCTTCCTAAAAGCGATAGACCCAGGTATGCACTTCATATGCTAGGTGCTTTAAATGATCTAGAGCTGTTAGCAGAAATGGTGGTGTCAGAGTGGAAGCAAAGACACGGAGGCCAAAAGAATAATCTCTGTATGAATTACAGATCAACAACACAGTATCTATGCAGTTGGCCAGATGGGTGGTAAATTATCAGTTGACATGGTGGTAAATTGTAATAAGTGGTGCTGAAGCTGCTGAGTGATATTGTTTTCAAGGATCATTCACATGAAGAAGAGATTGGACACTGGGTGGTAGCTGTTTTGAGTAAAGAAGTGTGATAAAGGTATCTTGAGTACCATAGTTACCAGTTTATTTGAGTGGTTGAATGGTGTGTGAAAGAGGGCACTTTTAGGGTCACTTGTATCTGCAGGAGAAAGACTGGCAGTGAACCTGTGGGCAGGTAATTAGCACAGGCCCCATGGCACAGGAGATACATTACTAGACAAGATGAGTGCAGCTATTTTGGCCTGGAGATTCGTGAAGGATGAGGGGGTATGAAGTGAAGCAGGGATTACTAAATAACACTCGTCTGGAGCTGTATGACAAATTGCGCTGCTGAAACTGTTAGATTGATTTTCGTGGTTTATAATTTGTGCGTTAGTAATGATGATTAATATGCTTTTTGACTCTCAATTCTGCATGTATAGATGAATTAAGGTTACAGTTTAAACACATTTTATATTGTGAGTAGAAGTGTGTTTATTAATGTGTTTTAGCTATGACACATTTTCCTGTTAGATGTCATCTTACACAAAATGGATGCCACCTGTCACTCACTCCTGACCCTTCCCCGGTCTACCTCTACTCCCTACAGACTCCACAGAGCACAGTCAAGCTGATGTGTAGTGGTTGCCACAGTTAATATTATAATGCTTTTGATTCACTTTTTCCTTTTCTCTATTACTTAAAACATTATCAAAGTCCCTTCCGCTGCCTTCTGTTGTGAATAATAGTCCATTCATTTGCTGAAATTTTCATTGTCTAAATGTTTCATTTTAGTTAGGACACATCAGATGATATTAGCGTAAGGGTGCTTGAATTAGTTTTTAGAAATGGGATAGTGTTCATGGGCCAAATGTACAAAGCCATTTAGAATTTCATTATGGGCCGCATCACAATTTCGGCCTGTTAACAAATGCCAAATTAACTTGTCATATCTATAAAGGGCCGAAATCGGTTGCAATTTGCAATTTTTACCGGGTAGAAATCGCAAATTGCCACTGTAATTTAAGAATTGCAAATAGGGATTACCTATTTACGATTTTAAAGCACTTGTACAAAGCATTTCCTAAATGTAAATTGGGCATTTAGGAAATGCTATTATCATTGACTCAAAGTCGATGGTAACCATGTGCAAAATAAAAAATGCATTTATAAATAAAGATTTTAATGTGACATGAAGCGCACATATGCCTAGGGCATATGTGTACTTACATGTGCACTACGAATTTCGGGCAGCCTCCAGTGGGGCCTTAAGACCAGAGGCACCCTTGGGATTGGATTTCCTAAATTGTCATTTCCTATTAGGAGATCGCAATTTAGGAAATACAAAACCATTCATACCTATGGGCCTGCAGGTCAATAGGAATGAATGATTTAGGATTTCCTAATAGCGATTCCTTAATAGCCTATTAGCAATTCCTACTTTATAGGAATCACATTTAGGGAATTGCAGGGTATGTACATACCAATTTGCATTTCCTAAGTAGCAATTACCTGAGAATCGCTATTTAGGAAATACAAAAAAGAAACTTTGTACATCTGGACCCATGTGTTAAGGTAATGACATATAATATTCGTGTGTTCTAAATTGCTAAAGAAATTATAAATTTGCTCAACCAAGTCCTGGGGACTCATAAACAATAGAAGATATAGGAAATGTTATCCTTAAGTGTAAGTCCAGAAACAAGGGTCCATTAAATAACAAATGCAGAGGAGAGCTGCAAGTGGTGCTGAGGCGCTGAAGACGAGTCACGGAGGACTTTTGCTAGCAAGACGAGCTATATCTTTACATGCCTTGGTGTTTTCGCTGTTACACTTTACCGTTTACCTGTCACGTGAATTGGACATGCCTCGAGTGATTTCAGCCCGTTTCTGTTTCATTCTAGCTACACCTCTTCATTACATTTTAATACAAGTCGCTGTGGCCGAATACTCCGCTACTGCATTTTCACTTACCGCTACACTCTATGCAAAACCTTATTTAACCCACACTGAGACGTGCCGGGTTGGGATTATCACCGGCGTCTCAATTATACCATCTGGTGCACCCTAGCACAGAAATTTTTCTCTTACCTGACGCAAATACCCACCTGCCATCTTTGGGCATACCGGGTTGGAATTAACACCGGTGTCTCGACTACTCTATCTTGCTCACACCAGCTCAGCCCTGAAGATTCAGTGGTTAACTGACACCCTGACGAAACATGTGTCGTCTGGATGCTCTATGCTGAGTAAATTACAACACAAAGAAAATTAAAAGACATTTGGATCAACGCCTTTGCAATTGTTATTTAATTGACCCTTGTCTATGGACTTACACTTAAGGATAACATTTCCTATATCTACTAATGTTTATGAGTGCCCAGGAGTTGGTTGTATTTTATTGTTGTGGGACAATCCCACACGGATATAGGGGTTACAGAGGTCTCCCTTACCTGGTTAGCACCATATCCACCTTTAGTGTTGCTCTACTTACATACACACACGCAAATCTAGCTGAGCGCCACTATTTCCTATTACAAAAACCCTCTTTTGTGTTTATACATTTGCTCACACCATGATGATTTCTCAATGCAGGGCCCCATGGGAAGCAGCGGCTCAGACTAGTCTTCCCATGGGAGTATTTGTGAAGGGGAATGACGTGTCAGGACACAATAGGATGTTTTTGGGCATGGGAGGGGATTAGGTTTTATATAATGCCTAGAGAGGGTTAGCCTCTCTTTGGCTCTTATCCCTTGCACAGCAGTTTTGTGTTGAGTGGAAGTGTGTGGTGGTCACGGTGGGCCTGTGTCGGTGAGCATGGCAGAAGAGGCCGAGGAGGTCTGTGTGACTTTGCGCGCCCCCTTGGTTCTGCAGGCCGTGTCGATCTATTGTGGCTGGGTGTGTTGGAGAAGGCCTCGATAGGCCTAGCGCCCTTGATATGGGCTGCCACCTGTGGCGTGGCTGATGCGGTTGCGGCATGATCCTCGCCAAGAGGTAAGGGAAGGGGGAAGGGTGTGGTAGGGTGGGGTCGGAGCACGTCTCTAGCGGAGGCGTAGTACCCGATCCGTGGGCATAGGAGTGGCGTGTCGGTGCCTGCCTAACAGGCCACAAGTGTGGTGGTCTCGGTAGAGCTCCCTGCCTCTGACAACAGTGCTGCCTGCTATGCTTGTGATGAGTGGGGCAGGGCAAGAAATGGTAGAGGGGCCGGAGGAAAGGGGGCCAGGCAGGAGGGGATTTCACAAGAGAGGCAGGCCCTGGAGCCTGAAAGGCAAAGAGAAGAGGAAGGTGTCCCTCATTGACCCTTTCCCCAGCAGTGACAGGGAGGAGTGAGGGGGGCTGGGAGGGTGCTCTCACAGAGTATGTTGACCCATAGCCGCAGGACATGGCCAAGGGACCCCAATGGGGTGGCCTTAATTTTGGCAGGGACCAGGGGGGCTTGCTTTGATAAGACCTAAAAGGTGGCAGGCCACTGACCTGGAAGCTAACATCAGGGAGCAGCACAGGTTAGTCCAAGAGATGAAGGAGAGGTGTAAGAGGCTTTGCATGGAGAGGGAAGCTCAGACTGATTTCAGGGGTCAGGCCAAGAAGATCAAGGGTGCCCTGGGTGACAGGGAGGTTGCAGAGGAAGTTGCATGCCCCTGGGTCTGGGTTCCTGGGGCAGGACTGGGCTGTACAGAGGATGAGGGGGCTATTGTGGCCTGGGGATCTGACTGTGCTAGGTTGGCCACTTGGTTGGTGCAACCCTGCGGTGGGCAGGGGGTCAGTGTTGCAGGTGAGGCCAACAACATGTTGGAGACCCCAACGGTTAAACAAAAACACAGAGGTTCCTGTGAACAATCAATGATTGATATTGAAATACATATATGCACAATCGTGATGAAAGTGGAGGTAAGTGCGGTGTCAGAGAGAAAAAAGACATATAACGCAGAGTATGCAGAGAAACAAGATATTTTATACAATGCGTTCACATTCTTATTGCATTCAATGTGAAGTGTCCCAAGTGAAAGAGAAACCTATCAGTATTAATTGTGATTTTTGTGACATAAAAACAAGGTTTCAATGTTTGTACAGAAATTACCATTCAATTGATACACAATAAATGTCAACAGTATCCTAGTATAATAGTTGGAACTGGGGATTTGGTTCGCTTCAATTTCTCGATGACGTTTCGACCCAGCTATCAATATGGGGTCTCATCAGGACCTATCAATGATGGGACACCTGGAAGAGTGATAATCAATGTATCAGTACAAAAAAGTGTAAGGAAGGGACAGACAGTGACCAAATTCACCTTTAAGGTCAAAGTCCTACCTGGGAATGACTGACAATGGGTGTAGTGAGCACCAGTGGGAGTGAAAAGTAGTGAAGGGTACTAACAAAGGGCCCGTCCGGGCACTATATGGGCAGAAGGTTAAAAGCTGGTTACATTGGGAATGCATTCCAGACAAGTATGGTGACCACTGTTAATGTGGCATGTACCACTTACCCTTTGGGAGGGAGGGAGGCTAACTGGCAGTCAAGGTACTCGGTGATCGACTGGTAACATTGTTATCCAGAAGAAGGGGTCTAAAATAATATTAGAACACCTTGTCACAAACGAAGGATAATCTGAGAAAGGCAGAGTAAGGGTTAATTATTTGACTTCTCTCTTACCGTGTGGTGCTGGTTAATGTTCAGCCTAGGGTAGAGGACTCATGACGTCTTTGATAAAATGGAATCCGTTTCCAGTGTGGATTCTTAAAATAACAGCATTGTCAGAAATGTGGACTTAGTAAGGCATGTATTAAGGAAGTGAAGTGTGGGACCAGTTGAGTTTCTTACGGGAGGACGATCCAATGAAGGGATCCAGTATACACATATATAAAAAACATTTTTGATATTTATTATCTGTATTGCATGTTGTTGTGTACACTATACTGATACAGAGTTTTCACCCCAAAGGAGATGGTACTTAATATAAAAGTTGTTTGCTGCATTTTCCGTTCTCAAATGATTGTTATACCCTACATGTAGCGAACGCATCATTAGTAGGGGTCCCCTATTTTTCGAAGAGGGGATCCAGTATACACTCCTGCCAAAAGAAATCTCGCCCATCAAGGTGCAGAGAACTTGCTTTCGTCTGTCTCTGTGCTCGAATGATGTCAAGACCGATCTGTATTCTCCGGTCTAAATATATAGGCTAGGTTCACGCCCTGCTGGCGTGAAACTGCACCGGCGAGCAGACCTTGCTAGGTGATGTTATTCTTGATCAGCCGATTCTATAGAGCATAACAGCGATGGAGTAAAACTCCGATTTAAAATTTTGCATATGTTATTGTGCTCTCAGCCATAAGTGATCAGGAATATTAAGACAGAGAAAATAATCAGAATCTTTTTTATGGCGCAAAGATGTTTTCTATGTCTATTGTGTGAGGTAGACTAAACATATGTAAACATGAGTACCTCCATATACATATTATCTGGTGCATCAATTCTAAATGGCCAGACTTTATCACAGGATGTCGATATATACCAGGGCGTTGGCATAAACTTGCCTGGTCACTAACTGACCGCGCAAGGTTGGCCGCTCGGTTGATGCAATCCTGCGGTGGGCAGGGGGTCAATGTTGGCAGGTCAGGCCAACAACATGTTGGAATGGAATGGAATGAAATGGAAGTAGAACTTATATAGCACAAAACTGCCACCCTACGGGTATCCAGGTGCTTGGATCAGAGAATGGACATCGAAAAGCAGAATCAGTTGTCAGTCAAAGGAACAAAAGAACATTCATGGGAAAAGCCAGGTTTTCAGACTCTTCCTGAAGCCAATCAGCGAACTAGCCTGTCTGAGATTCAGGGGCAGCTCATTCTACATGCGTGAGGCAGTCACTCCGAAAGCTCTACCCCCCTTCTGGGATCTCTTGAATCTGGTGGTTGTAATCAGATTAGTATTTGAAGAGCGGAGCTGTCTCCCTGGATTATACCAAGTGAACATCTCTTGCAAGGGGACAGGACCCTGGCCATGTACTGCCCTATATACAATGCAGAGAGATTTAAAACAAATTCTCTCCCCACTGGGCAGCCAATGAAGGCCAGTGTTGTAGAGGACCTGCGTTGACTGTTTAGCGTCAACTTTTCTGCCATCGCCTGGACTCTCTGCAACCCCTGCACAATATATTGTGGTGCCCCCTAATACAGGGAGTTGCAGTGGTCCAACCTACTCAGGATTACACTACTCACTACAAGAGGTCGAGTGTCTTCAGGGAGTGGGGGAAGAATCTTCCGTAGTATTCGTTACAGAGAAAGGCAAACACTGGCAGTTTTGTTAGCTTGTATGTCCATTTGAAGATTTTCATCTACCATAACTCCCAGGTTGCGCACCACTTTGGCGGGACCAGAGATTCATCCTCAGGAGTGAGCTTGAACTCTGTCGGCAGATGTCGGGACATTCTGGTGGCAGGACAGTACACCACCTCCGTTTTCTCCCCAATGAGCTGTAGGGAGTTTTTCTTAAACCAAACCGCAGTTTGGCGCATGCACTCCTAGAAGGTATCAATAGATACCGCTTGTTTCCCCTCCAGGGAGAACACCAATTGGGTGTCATCTGCATAGTTGACCAGGCCGACTCCATAGGATTTAATAATGGGGAATAGAGGACGTAGGTAGATATTAAAAAGGATTGGACTTATCACCGACTTATCACCGAGCCCTGTGGCACCTCGTGATGTACTGGTGACATGTCAGAGGTGAACGGTGTCAAAGACACAGCCTGTTGTCTTCCTGACAAGTAGAATCGTAACCACTGCAAGGCCCGTCCTTAAACCCCTATACTTTCCAGTCTCTCCACCAGCACGATATGGCTGGTGGAGACCCCAATGGGTGCAACCCGCCCCTGGATGTTGGGCCGAACCAATAGGGGGTCATCAGTGGCCTTCCCTACAGCGTGGGATCATCAGCAGTGCAAGAGGGAATGCCCAGTTCCTGGTGTTGAGTCTAAGACTGGGAGTGCGAGTGACTTCTCTGCGGAGCGCTCTGATAGGGTGTTGTGTGAACAGTGGATGCTTTGGAGTTGGACTATGAAGAAGAGAGTGATGAATAGGAAGAAGCTGAGGTGCATGATGAGGATTAGGTGTGCTCTCTTTGAAGCTTTCAGCACTTTCTTGCAGTGGGTCTTTGTGAAGGACAGTGGTCACAGGGGTGTGCTGCACTATCTGGATGTCTTTCTGTTTGTGGGTATGGCAGGGTCTGGTGAGTGTTCCTGGGCACTGTGACATTTTGAGGAGTTGGAAGCATTCTTTGGGGTTCCATTGGCACCTGAAGACAGTAGGTCCCACTACAGTTATGACGTTCCTGGGTATCAAGTTGGACACTGTTCACATGGTGGCCAGGCAGCCCCAGGCCAAAGAGATGGAGATTCACACTTTCCTTGATGAGGTGTGGAGCTCAAGGATGTGATAAAGTTGCTGGGCTTTTTGAACTTCACCTGTAGGGTAGTGTGGGCTGGGAGGACATTTTGCCGGCGGCTTGGTCTGGCCATGTCTGGGGTTGTTCAACTGCTGCACAAGGTTCATATTTCCATAGGGGTGAGAGTGGACTTGGTGGTTTGGGAAGCCTTCCTGCATGGTTTCAACTGTGTCTCCATGCATTTAATTGTAGAGGATACTGTGTGGCAGGTTCAGATGTTCTCTGATGCAGCTGGTGCGCATGGTTTTAGTCTTTTCTGGGACAGTCGCTGGTGCGTGGAGGACTGGCCTGCGACTTGGCAGGCGCAGGGATGGAGCATTGCCTTTTTTTGAGTGCTTTCCATTGCTGGTGGTGTTGTCAGTTTGGGGACCAGAATTTGCAAACAGGATGATGTTGTTTCATGCGGACAATATGACTGTGGCAGGCCTTGTCAACAGACAGAAGGTGAGAGACTTGAGGGTGCTGTGTTTGCTGCCCAGGTTTGTGTTATTGTTCTTACAACCAAACATAGTTTTTAGGGCTAAACATTTGCCTGGGGCCAAAAACGTGATCGCTGATTCCTTGCCTCATTCTCAGTGGCAGTGCTTTTGCAACCTGGCACCAGGAGTGACAACTTACAGGACAGCTGTCCCAGCAGACGCCCTGGACGAGTCGGGAAGTGAGTGCTTTTTAGGTTGGCAGAGAAATCATTAACTGAGTCCACCAGGAGGAGTTATTGGCTGGCTTGGAGCGACTATGTGTCTTTTGAGGGCCTTTTCGGCAGTGTGTCACATATGGATCTGAGAGTAGGGTCATGTTGTTTGTTTTGTTTCTAATTGATCGTGGTTTGTCACCATGGATCTCCCTTGATACGGGACGGATTGGACCTGCTGTTGTTTGCATATAGGACCCATTTTGTTACTCCTGGCCACCACCTCTTTACTATGGACCTCCATTTTGAGGATGTTGGTATGTTGTTTTTGTTCCCTTGCTGAATCATAGACACTAAGAGAGGACTGACTACACCTCCACTAATTCGGTGGCCATCCTTAAGATATCCCCCTTCACAATCTACCTGTGTAAGAATAAAATTGCTTTCTCTGCACTTTATTTATATGAACGTTTTTCTCTCCACTTACTCTATCTCTGCACTTTATATTAAATAACTCTCTTCTCTTCTCCTCACTTACTCCCTTACCTCTTTTTAAATCTTTTTAACTATCTCTCACCTCACTAATCCTACAGTTACCTTTCTCCCTTAAATTACTACTCTTCCCACTGATGCTCCATTTTAGGCTAATTTTCAAATATTCCCCCTTCTTTACCATTAATCTTCACTGCAAACGACCTTTTAACATTACCCCCCTCTTGGCTGTCCTCTGAGCTATCCCTACAATGCTCAACGATGTTATGTTTACCTTATTATGTCTCACTTCATTACTAATTTCTGGACTGTTTATTATAACTTGATGTTCCACTGTTTAGCTCACCCTCTGCACCTTCCATTACAATCTGCTCTGACTAATTGTAGCTCTACCCCCCCACGCCACATAGCTCCGTTTTTTTAATCTTTGGATTGTCTATTTTTATATTGTGCTGTGTATTTTTATTTTGTATTTTATTTTATATATTTAGCATTTTATTGTGTATTGTTTAACGATGTTATGTTTACCTTATTATGTCTCACTTCATTACTTATTTCTGGACTGTTTACTATAACTTGATGTTCCTCTGTTTAGCTCACCCTCTACACCTTCCATTTCAATCTGCTCTGACCAATTGTAGCTCTACCCGCCCCCCTCCACGCCACATAGCTCCATTTTTTAGTCTTTGGATTGTCTATTTTTATATAGTGTTGTGTATTTTTATTTTGTATTTTATTTTGTATTTTATTTTATATATTTTGCATTTTATTGTGTAGCTTCTTGCTTCACCATACTAGATGTCCCTCTGCTTAGTCCACCCTCATTTACTATCACTGCTATTTGTGCTGCTGACTAAATGTAACGCCGCTCCCACATCTCATAACTCTGTTTTTTAATCCTGTGGTTGCTCACTTATATATTGTGCTGTATATCTTTCATCTGACTATGCTCCCCCTTCTCATGACGTTCTTTAGCTTATCCTCACCCACACTTCTCATTGTTTAAACCTGCTCTGGCTATACATAACCCATCCCCGCCCCCCCCCTTCTATTTCATCTTCCTATCTTCTGTTGGAGGACAATGGCAGTCTAATCTACTGTTCTCCCTCTTTCTTTCCCTATTCTACAAATCATGCCGCCCCTCACTCTTACCCCCTCGATCCCTTCTTCACAAATCTCGAAATTCGGACCTAACTCTTGGTCCATCCTCTACCCATCCCATCTTACCAAACATGGGAAAAAAAACTTCAAACACAAAATTCTCTGTCTCCACCCAGAAACCTTATTTGTGGATCACCATACCAACCTTAACTCCTCACTTATCACCAACTTCATATTCTTCACCAAACGCACATCTAAATGGAAAAGCCTATTTCTACGTCACCACCCTATCTCTAAGTCACGCAATATTCCATACGGTCTGAAACTCTCCACCACCCCATCTCCTTCCTTTCCGGGAGAAATAGATATCTCCATTTTCAAATCTGGAACCATTCTTATCCAAGCATCCGAGAAACACCTCGATATCTTTGAACACCACTTCAGTTCCATATCCCAATCCATCACACAATCTTTGCACACATCACCACCCGTCTTATCCCCGCCACCCCTGTCTCTTAACTCTGTTGTACCCGATCTTTTATTTCCTGCTTCACCCTTCGTTTCTCCTTCTCACCTATCGCCTCCTGATTTGCCTTTATCTTCTCATACTCCTAACACTGCTACCCCTTCTCAACCACAATTGACCTCCCCTGCCTACATCACTAATACTAGTACTGATTCCCCTCATCCCCCTCCTTATCTATCTTCCGCCCTGACTACTCCCAACACTTTTACCACCTCCCAACCACAACAGACCTCCCCTGCTTTCATCACTAACACTAGTTATGATTCCCTTCACCCCCACCCACATTATCCCCTCTCTCTATTTCCACCCCCTCTTCCTCCTCCACCAATCATGTTATTCATTCTCAATCACTACCTACCACCTTTGCTCTCAATACTATAATATGTGACCCCCCAGTCTTCCAGTCCCCTAATACTCTTGTCCCCCTTCCATCCGCCTACACAAATGACTCCCCAGCCCCCCTCGTAATTCCTCTATATTGTCTAACTCTCCTGTTATCCTCACACCTAATCTCGCTCCCCCTCACACCCAGATTCCTCTACGCTCTGCTGAGCCCTCCTCTCCTTCTGTTCCCTTACTCAGCAATCCCCCCATCCTCCTCACTATACAACCAGTTTATGACGCCCACAGCCTCCCCCTCCTACCCCTCGTTATCCCCCCTTCCTAATAATACACTCTCTTCTACTCACCGCCATCCCACTGACCTCCATACCACTTCTCCTTCTGACTCAACTGATATGCCAACTCTTACTGCCTTTACGCAACTTTCATCTAACTGTCTGCCCATAAATGATGCTTTTCCTACTTCTACCTCCCGTACACCCCCTCTCCCCAAAAATGATCCTCCCCATACTATAATTCCTCCCTCCTCCCCCCTCAGGTTTTCCCCCTCGTCCCACCCACATTTGCAACCCCCTCAGTAACGCTTACTCAACCAACCTCCTATTAACTAATGATCTACCACACTCATCAATTCACACGCAATCACTCCTTAATATTGAACTCCTCCTTTCATCCCTTGTCTTGGAACTCTCCTCACTCAGAAATAAGATATCACTCCTTTCTAAAGCCCACCCCTTAGCTCACGCCCACACACTGATACCCCCTCAATACACCTGTCCATCCCACATCAACACTCATACCAACCCACCCTCTAACTGCTCAACTAGTGCTATCTCCAACATCAACACTCCTCCTCTCCCTAGTATTCACTCGCCCATACCCGCTCAACCTTCCTTAAGAGTCCCACCCTACACCAACGCTACTTTCCCGCCCCTACCTGATACCTACCCGACAATCTCAGCTGTTAACTCTCTCACGAAACTACCTACCTATCCCTCTCCTTCCTCGTCCCCTATCCCCCTTATTAGTCACTCTATGATCCCAATTCTCATAGGAACGAGCAGACTCCCCCTTCATCCACCTTCACTTAGACCACCCCAACAACTTAGACCCATCCCCACCTGTCCGCCCTCCCAACTACCAGACCCTACTCCCCTCTGCTGCATGTTGATCAACTGCCGATCCGCCTCCTGCCACGCAACTGAGATTGCGGAAACCATTCTCAGCGAAAACATAGACATCGCATTCCTAACCGAAACCTGGCTCACCGCCCACTCCACCGCCATCCTCGACCTGCTCATTCCCCCAGGTTATGCTATCATCAAGAAAGTTAGAGTCGAGCAAACAGGAGGAGGCCTTGCCCTAATCTTTAAAGCTGAACTCAACATCTCTCTTATACAGCTGCAAGACCCCTCATCCTTTGAATACCTCTGCACCGATCTCAGTGTTCCTAACTAACTCCCCCTCCATTTGGTTGCACACTATCTACCACCCCCCTGGGAATAGTATCTCTTTTACTGAAGAGATTACGGATCTTATTGTTCAATCATCGCTCTCCCACTCCAATAATCTCTTCCTTGGTGACTTCAACATTCACTGGAACAAAAAGGATGAACCTGCTATCATCTTATTTAAGGATGCCATGGACATCACCAACATGACCCAACTCTGCAATTCCCCTACCCATACCAAAGGTGCCACACTTGATGCTATATTGACTAGCAAGGATCTTGCCTCTCTCTCTAATATACTTCCTGTCGACTGGTCCGACCACCACCTTATCCTCTTCACCTTGGATATCTCCATTACAAGCCCTGCCCCCATCAACACTTTGCCTTTGAAACTAACACGCAACCTTCACCGTATCCCACCTGGCGAATTGGAATCCTCTATTAAAACATGCCTACTTCACCCCCCTCTCTCTGACAGCACCAATGACTTAACCAAGCATTATAATAACTATATTCTTAAAGCCCTCGATCAAATTGATCCAATTAAACTCAAGCAACAAAAAAACAACCCTCCCAAGTCCTGGTTCAATTCTGAACTCAATAACGAAAGACGGGCACTCAGACAATCTGAACGTGTTTGGAGGAATCATCCCTCCCCCGATAATCTGGCTCTCCTTAGAACTGCTAGAGCCCACTACAAAAAACACATCTTCAACGAAAAAGCCTCCTTTCTCCGGTCACAACTTGACCAGGCTAGAAACCGCCCCAGAGAATTCTTTAACATTGTTAAAAAACAAACATCCTCTGGCCCTCCTAAAATATTAGCCTCTATGGAAAGATGCGAAGAAATTGCCAGTTTCTTCTTGAACAAAATCAACAAGATAGAACTATCATTCTCTTCCCCCCTCTCACTCCAACCTCCCCTCAACCAACACACACTCACCAACACTCCTAACTCTCTCCCCTCCTCCTCCCCCCTTCCCACACTTCACGACCCCCCCAATCCATCCCAGTTCTCCCACAACCTGACCCTTCTCCTAAGGTCCACCCTGCTAAAAACAAAGCTTCATGGAGTGAATTCAGTCCAGTTTCTGTATCCACGATTATCAACATCATTACCAAATTTAAACCTTCCTCCCATACCAAAGACCCTCTCCCCGCCCATCTGGTTCAAGAACTCAAACACATTATTGCCCCTATCTGGACCAATATTATCAACTCCTCTTTTTCCTCTGGCGTTGTCCCTGCCTCCCTTCAGCTTGGCCAAATCTCCCCCATTCTTAAAAACACCTCGGCTGACCCTAATGACCTTAACAACCTACGCCCTATCTCTAACCTCCCTTTCCTCTCTAAGGCCCTTGAAAAGTGTGTCCTGTCCCAATTAGAGAACCATATCCTCTCCTTTAATCTCCTGGACGTTTTCCAATCAGGTTTTAGAAAGGGATGCAGCACCGAAACTGCTATGTTAAATATCACAGATGATATACATCGCTCCCTAGATAGAGGTGAATCATCACTACTAATCCTACTTGACCTCTCAGCTGCTTTTGATACTGTCCACCATCCCACCCTTCTCAACACTCTCAAAAATCGATTCGGCTTTGAAGGCACTGTATTCAATTGGTTCTCCTCGTTCCTTCAAAACAGATCACAGCAAATCAAGCTCAACCACCACCTCTCTAATCCACAACCAGGCTCACTCGGTGTCCCTCAAGGGTCTATCCTCTCCCCAACCCTATTTAATCTTTTCATGGAACCTCTCGCCCTCATTCTCAAACAAGCCAAAATCAATTACCACCTTTATCCGGACGACACCCAACTTTACTACAAGATCAAATCTCACAATGACATTCTTCACCTTAATGACACCTTGACTAGAGTTCAAGCATGGTTCCATCTGAATCATCTAAAATTAAATCCGAAAAAACTGAAATCATCCTTTTCACTCCCAAAAACAATTCCCTTCCCATTCAACTCTGGATCAACGATATCAAAGCACTTAATTGCTCCCTCTCCACCTCTAACTCTGTTAAATCCCTAGGCATCAGCATCAACCAGAATCTTAACCTCATCCCCCACATTAAAAATGCAGCCAAAAGTGCTCTTTACACCGTTCACCACCTCAAAAAAATCAAACCTTTTATTCCAGCAGATGATTTTAAAACCGTTGTACAATCGCTTGTCCTTTCCAGGATTGACTATGGCAACGCCACACTTGCCGGCACACCTAAAGTCCATCTTGCACCGATTAAATCTGTTCTCAATCTAGCCGCTAGACTTATCTCTGATTGTAAAAGATTTGACCACATCTCCCCATCCTCAAAAACCTCAATTGGCTCCCAATTTAGGGAAGATCCACCTACAAGATTGCCTGTATAACTCACAAAGCTCTTCACCAAAACACTCCCTCATACCTTGCAGTCAAACTACAGAAAGCAGGGTGCTCCAGGTCCCTGAGGAGCACTAACTCCCTTTTCCTAATCCCTACGAGACTCAAATGTCAAAAGACCCAATCCCGGGCATTTTCTGGTAATGCTCCTACGATTTGGAACTCTCTCCCCAAAGATCTTCGCTGCAACCCCTCTTACCCTCTCTTCAAAAAGGAACTCAAAGTACTTCTTCTCAACAAATATTGGTGTACCTAATGACTTTGATACTGAACTTGCTCACTCTTACCCTTCCCCTACCCACTCCTTCCCCAAACCCTCTCCCCATTTCATTCTCCCTCCCCTCCGCTGCACCCCCCTCCTTCTCGGATCTTTAAAACCTCATCTTTCCCTTTAATTTACCTTTGTTTCTTTGCCCTCATTGCTCCTCTTAATGTATTGATATACCCCTTGTAAATTCTCTGCACAATGTTAACTGTTTGTTTTACCTTCCCTGTAAAGCGCTCTGATACTCTTGGGTCCAGCAGCGCTATATAAAACCTTTGAAATAAATAAATAAATAAATAAAAATAAATAAATAACGAAATCTGCCACCATAGTGGGGAAATTGGCTAATTTATCGATCTAAGGCATGCTGCTTTGGGGTTTTGATCCTGTGCAGGATGACATGTTGGGGAAAGTTCTGAAAGGATGGGGGCAAGAGAGAGTGTGTAAGGGGAGACAACTGAGGGAACCTGTTATGTTTGAATTGTTGGTTGACTTCTTGCAGGTTCTACCTGAGTGTTGTGGTGACCGTTTTGAGCTAGCTTTGTTTTGACAGACCATTATTTTGATGTTTTTGGGTGTTTTCGCTTGTCTAAGTGGTTGGGCTTGAGAAAGGAGATGGGTGTGTTCCGTGGTGACATGTTTCTTGAAGGCGGCAGGTTGGGCGTCTGGTTCAGGAAGTCCAAAATGGACCCGTTGGGGAAGTGGAATTTCCTGCGGCAAGGTGGGAATGTGGAGACTTGCCTGGTGAATGAATGGCGGGATTTCTTTGCTTGGCCTGGGTCCAGGTGGGCAGAGGATTTCTGCCATGAGAACGGGGCCCAACTTCCGGATTTTCAGCTCTTGAGTGTGCTGCGTTTGGCTTTGGGTCCCTTGGGCAAGAATACTTCTCACTTTGGAACTCCTTTTTTTTTTTTTTGTTTTTTTTTTTTAAATATGTTTTTATTGCAGGAATCAAAGATAATCACATCATTGGCACCTTATATGAAAATAAAACAGAATTGGTAGTATCAATCAGAGCGTTATACACAGCCATTCAGCCCACAACCCGGGGGTCGGGCGGCGTGTGCCAATTTTTGCAATGTTCATTTCCATGCTTTCGTCCTGTAACATAGGTGGTAAAAGGAAATCGCATCTGCTTTATGAAAACACCCCAACCAGTACCCCCCCAACCTTCGGTCAATTCCCCGCCCCAGAGGAGTAAAGTGTCATTCAGCTCATTATATGATTCCACCAGCTGGTGGAGACGATTGTCCTTCCTCTTCCTCTAACCCCCCCTCCACCCCTCTCGTCATCGGTAGGTTGTCTCGTGGTCAAGTATCATGAAACGTAAGCTGCAATTCTCTAACTTGGGTATAATCCAGGAATAGACTGTCAGTGGGGACCAGGCCGTTCCTCATCTACACTGTCTGAGTCAGTATGTATATCTTGGTCGCGTAGAGCCTGCACTATCGTCTCTAGCGCCCGTTCATCCCTCCGCCGCCTCGCCTGCTGGAATCTTAATGTGCTCTCACACCCTGCCCACTTGAGAAGCTCATTGCGCCATTTAGCGCCCGATGGACGAACCCGCGCCTTCCAATGTCTAGTTATTTCCCTTTTGGCCAGAAGCAAACCTAAATCTATAAATTTACTGGTGAGTTTATTTTTAGAGGTGTGTGGAAACCAATGCAGAATCCCCACAGCCACATCCATCTGCAACGATCTCCCCGTCGCTGCGGTCAGCGTTTCTTCTACCAGCAACCAATAGGATTTCAGCACAGGGCAGGACCACAGCATGTGGAGAAGGTCCGCTCCGTCCTCTCTACACCTAGGACAGGCTGCCGTTTCCAGGCCAAAATATTTCTGTAGTTTCTCCGGGGTTAGATAAGCTCTATGTAAGATATAGAAGTGGACCAATTGGAATCTGGCACTCCGCGTTCCCTTCCAGGTCCGCTGCAGTAACTGGGACCACGTGGATTCAGGGATCTCCTTCCCTATATCAACCTCCCACCGGGCCTTGAGGACCGCCAAGGGGGTCAACCTCTCATCCACCATCCTGGAATATAAACAGGACACCGCTTTAATTGTCCCTGCGGACATCATGACATATTGACATGCTCTCGACGGCTGTGGTTCCTCATGTCCGGTTCTCCAGTGTGCCTGGAGCGCCCTAGTGATCGCCGCATGAAGTAAAAAGTCGCCTCGGGGGACGTCATAACGGTCCAGAAGCGCCTGAAAGGGTAGCAATGCTCCATCATCATATAGGTCGCCTACAACCTGCACACCCGTTTCCTCCCAAACACTCAGTCGAGACCAGTCTCCGCCATTGGGGCAACGCTGTAAGCATCCCCAGGGGGATTTCTGGGGCATAAGGACGCTGATTGCCCGGACCGCGGTGTAGTCGGTTCCAGCATAACCGTATGGTGCGCTCCTCTTGCATGAGGTCCTTCAATTCTAGCTTCTGTTGCAGCACAATATAGGAGAGGACATGCCTGGGTATGCCACTGCCTCTCGTTTCCTCCGGACCGCAAAATTCACGCGCCACCTCCTGAGTATAATATTGCAGCTGGGCAGCTAAATAGTACGCCTCGAAATCAGGCGCTGCCAACCCTCCCTCAGCTCTCGGCCTCATCAAGGTCTTAAGCGCCACTCTGCGGCGGCCCGAGCCCCACAGGAACGCCACTATTGTGGAGTCCAGGCCCCGAAAGATGGATCTGGGGATCCAGACCGGCAGCGTCCTGAAATAGTACAACAGTCGGGGTAGCGCCACCATCTTCAACAGCGCTATTCGCCCCGCTACTGATAGAGGCAGGGTGGACCAGAAGGCCATGCTACCCTTGAGCGCTCGGATGCCCCTGGAGATGTTACCCTCCAATACGTCCACAGAACGATGGTACACATGCACCCCTAGGTATTTAAAACAAGCCGGCTCCCATCTGATCTCCCTGTGCATGTCCGGCTGGGGACTACCTCCGCGGACCGGAAACAAGCAGGTCTTAGCCCAATTCACCCGGAGCCCCGAGATCTCTCCAAAGGTCGTGAGCACTGAGTCTGCTCCAGTCAGGGCCGTTCCAGCGTCCGCGAGAAAGAGCAGCAGGTCATCAGCATATAGGGAGATATATTGGTGGCCCATCGGAGAATGCAACCCCCGATAGTGTGCTCCCGTACGTATCGAGATAGCCAGCGGCTCTACCGCTAGGGCAAATAGCAATGGGGATAATGAACAGCCCTGTCTTGTTCCCCGTTCCACCGGGTATTGTTGGGATATCAGCGGGCCCGACTTCACCCTAGCCACCGCTGAGGCGTACAACACTGTGGTCCATTTCAAAAATCCCTCCCCTAGACCGAATCGTGCAAGGACCCTATGGAGGTAAATCCATTCTAGACTGTCGAAGGCCTTCTCCAGGTCAACTGAGAGGATCATAGGTTCGGGAGCGTCCGTATGATCTTCCTCCAACAGTCTAAAGAGTCGACGGATGTTCATCGTGGTGTTGCGCTTGGGGATAAAGCCCGCCTGGTCAGGATGAATCAGGGATCCCATGTGTCCCAGCAGCCGGGCAGCCAGTATGCTGCTCAAAATCTTATAATCGACCGTGAGCATTGAGAGCGGCCTGTAAGATGCCGGTTCCGATCCCTCCCGGTCCGGTTTAAGGAGGGGTATCACCAGGGCCTCTCGCATTGAATCCGGTAGCTTACCTATAGACTTTGCCTCATTATAAACCCGCAGTAGTTTGGGGGCTAGAATATCCATGTACGTGGAATAAAACTCCACAGGTAGGCCGTCCAGGCCCGGCGTTCTATTACGGGCCATGGATTTAATCGCGCATCGTATCTCAGCCAGTTCCACATCACGTCCTAGCTCTTTCGCCTGTTCCGAATCCAGGGTGGGAATCGGCAGATCCTTCAAGAAGGAGTCTGTCGGGGAAGTGTCCGGCGATAGCCGACTACGATATAACTTCCTGTAATAACCCCAGAAGCAGGTAAGTATATCAGGTTGAGTATAAACTTCCTCAGTCCCACTAGTCTTCATCGCCACAATGGGCGACGTACGTCGCGTGGGATTAGCAAGCCAAGCCAGTAGTGCACTCGACTTGTCGCCCTCCCTCAGCGATCTAGTCAAGTATAGCAATCGTTCAACCTCTACCGCCACCGCCTCTTTTGCCGCCAGGACCCGCTGTTGTAGTTCTGGATGGCCAGGACGGGCGATCTCCAAGTCGCGGAGGTCCCGGTCAGCTCTGTCCAAATCATCTAGGAGCACGCGGCGGACTCCAACTTTTTGTGTTATACAATAGCCTCTAACCACTACCTTGAAGGCATCCCACTCCGTAGCCCTCTCTGCAGTCGTGCCCTCATTTATCTCGAAGTATCCCGAGATCTTGCCCTGTAGGTCCCCGTGGAACACTTGGTCTTCCAGCAGCTCTGGCCTCAACTTCCAGGAGGGCACACAAGGGGTGCCCCGAAGCCAGCACATGGTGAGCAACAATGGATTGTGGTCAGAAATTGTTCTCGCCAGATATTCCGACCGCCTAGCCGAGGAAGCTACTGCAACCGATCCCAAGAAACTGTCTAGTCGCACATGCAATTCGTGCATGCCAGAAAAGTGGGAGTAATCACGAGTGTGTGGGTGATGCACTCGCCAAATGTCCGACAGTCCCTATTTCGCCTGCCAGTTCACCCTACCTGTAGCGACCCGATTCGCCGGGGAGTCCGGGAGGGGTGGATGAGATCTATCCAAGTCCACGTCGAGCACCGCATTGAAGTCACCCCCCAACAGGATGGGTCCCGAGAGGTATCGGGCCAATGAGCCCGACAGCCCATTTAGAAAGGCGAGCTGGTCCGTGTTCGGCGCGTAAATGCAGCAAATATTCAACTCTCTACCTCCTAATTTCCCTGCCAACGCGACATACCTCCCTTCTGGATCTACAGTGTGGCTATCAACCTGCAGAGGCACCCCCGCCTTTATCCATATGAGCGCGCCTCTCGCGTAAGCTGAATAAGTAGTGCAGTATACCTGCCCATGCCACCTACGCTGCGGTGCAAGTCCCTCAGCTTTGTTGAGATGTGTTTCCTGTAGCAACGCGATCTGTACTCCCCTACGCACTAGGTAAGCGTGGACCTTGTGTCGTCTGGTCATTGTGTGCAGACCCCTCACATTCCAGGTGATACATTTCAGATTCGACAAGTCAGCCATAGTCCCATGTCTTGTCCACCCGCCATACTGAACACATCACAGCCATGAAGAAGTACCCATTGAAACCCACACCGATGACGAGTCCCCTCCTAAACAACAATAAATCAACTTGTGAACAAGAACCCCTTTCCATCCCCCCCAGAACAGGTACCAAATAGTGCCATCTAGTCCCCATCCAAACTAATCCCTCCAAAACCTCCCACTCCACTAACCTATCGGTGGTCACCGTAGGTGTGCCTTAAGGGCAATGAGGGGGCCTAGCGTCGACGCGGGGTCCCGCTGCTAGCCGCATTGCGGCCGAGCTCGATAGCATCAGGGCCTATAAGAAGAGTCCCTGCAACCCCCCCCCCCCGTCATCGAGTAACCAATTCACTCCTATAAGTCCCAGCAGCCACACGTGCTCGTCCCCCCTCCCAGCAACCCAATCAGAACCGGCTCACCCAAGGCTTCATTGTTCGTCCAGCAGTCCATCAGCCGTCTCTGGGGTGGCCTCCGGGAGCCTCACACTGTCCGATTCAGACCCCTCGGAGTCCGAGCGGCCTCCACTCTCTCCGGGCTCCGAAAGTCCAGCTCCATGGTCGCTCTGAGGGCCAGATATATTAGAGACCATCTCCAGCACTCCTCGCCGCTCTGCCGCAGTCTCTATTGTGGAGGGGCGAACAGTCCTTCCCCTTCGGTGCCTGAACCGCTTGGGTTTCTTCTGCAGTATGCCCTCCATCGTGGGATGAGAGGAAGTTCCGAAGCCATCCCTGCCCGCCCTGTACAATCCCAGCCAACTGCACGCCTCATCCGGGGTGTCAAAGAACTTAGTGTAGTCGTCCACAATGACACGGAGTCGTGCTGGGAATAGTAGGGAGTACTGGATGCCCTCGGTTCGCAGCTCACGCTTGACGGCCAGGAATGACGAGCGGCGCCTCTGCGTTTCGTAGGTATAGTCCGGGAAAATGTTCACGCGGCTGTTGTCCACCTGATACGGACCCTTCTGTCTGGCAGCCTGCAATATGAGGTCCCTGTCGCAAAAATGGAGCAGTCGTGCCACCACTGGGTGCGGCGGGCGGCCCTGTTGTGGCGGCCTGGCCGGCACTCTATGCGCTCGTTCCAAGGTGTAGAAGGCGGACAACCCCTCCTGTGCCACATCCGTCCGCAGCCAGTTTTCAAGGAACGTCACCATGTCCCCCCCTTCAATTTTTTCCGGAAGGCCAACTATCCGAATGTTATTTCGCCTGTTGCGCCCTTCCGCATCCTCCGCCCGCTTCTCCAGCGCCTCTATTCGGGACAGAGCGTCTTTCATCGTGGCGTCCAAAGCTTGTTGCGCTGGTTCCAAGTGTCGCACCGACCCTTCGACCTCCTTTACTCTATCGGAGAGCTTGCCATGATCCGCTCGGAGAAGGCCCAAGCCCGTCGCCACCTGAGCAATGTCCTCCCGAAGGGCCGACCTGGTCTCCGTGATGGCCAGTAGGATTTTATCGAGTTGTTCCTGGATAAGAGGGCTCCCCGGCCCCTCCGCGTGTAGGCGCTCCTCATTGTCCGGTGGTTCCGCGTCAGACGCAGCCTGTGTGCCTCCCTTGGGTCCCCTCGGTTTCCCCATGATGGGCAGGGTTCACTGCACAGCCTCAGCAGGAGCGGAGACGGTCGTGTCGGGGTCACTCCCAGTACGTCGCAGTCCTCAGAGTCAACTCCGCTCAGTTAACCGTTTCTCCGTGTTTCCTCGGCCCCCCCACAAGACCAGCAGTCCTCTAAGTGTCGGCCAGGTCGGCCGTCCGAGTGCTGGTCAGTTCGGGGCCAGGGTGGCGGGCATTGTTAATATGTGTTCCCAGGCGCCGCAGGCTCCGCTGTAATGGCAGCACCTCCCCAGCTGAGCGTGGCGAAAGTTCCAAGGGCAGCGGGACCCCGGTACGCCCTGGGTCCGTCCTCCACCACCCGGCTCACCCGAGAGTCCCCACAACCATGTGGCGAAAGAGTCAGTCCACAACTCCCAGCAATGGTGGAGCGGCGGTGCCCCTCCGCAGTGGTTGTGTTGTCTGCTCCCCCTCCTCTATCGGGTCTCCCCTTGTAATGGAGGGTCGTAGTGCAAGGGGCTCCGCCGGCGCCACCGGATCCCTCCTGAGTGCTTGTCACCCCTTCAGCACGGCTTCGGTCCCCTCATTATTAGCACGGCTAGGGGAGGCGCACCCCCCGTGCAGCATGCCCACCTCCAGTACGGGCGGCAAGGTCCCCACCGCAGCCTCCGCCGCTCCGTTCGCTCGGCCGCGAGCAGGCTCCTCCGCCCCTCCCCCACTCTGGTCCGGGCAGCGTCTCCCGGTCTTCGGCCGTCGGCGGCCCCCTCAGGAGTCAGCAGGGGACGGGTCGCTGAAAGCCGCCCTGGCAGGGGATGGGTCGCCTGGGTTTGCTGGGGCTCTAAGTCGTCCGCCTCTCCCGGATCTCGGCCCCTCTTAACGCCGGGGCCGCAGAGGAGGAGCAGGCGCCATCTTGGGTTCCTCTCCCGGGACCTCGCTTCTTCGCCGGTTCCGTCAGTCCCGAGGCCGCCTCCGGTCTCAATTTGCAGGAGGGGGAGCACAGGGCACTGGGCGATCAGCGTTGGGGTGCGGGTGCCCCCAGGACCCCTCTCCTACCAGGATTAATGCGAGCTCGGCCGCGGAGCCGAGACGCTAGGCGACCTCCGCCATCGGCGATCAAGCCACGCCCTCCAACACTTTGGAACTCATTCATTCCGAATTGGGGCAGTGACTGCTGTGAGACGTTTGAGGTGGAATTGGTTGAGGATCCGTATGATTGCCAGATGGAAGTCCAGGTGCTGTGAGAGATATATGCACAAATGATATCTGGTTTTGGGGTAGGGCTGAGTTGGAGGGTTAGGGATTTCTGCTGCTAATGCTCTGCTTTTGTTCCTAGGGTGCATAAGCGGCCCCAGGAATAAAAAAAAAACAGTTACGTGGTTGTTTGGCCAATCTGTTGTTCACTGGGAGGAGAAGAATGCAGCACGCCAGATATATTTATGGAACCTGGGATTGCCTAGCAGTTGGAATGAGGTGCTTTGGTGGGGGAACAGTGGGATGAGATGGGGAAACTTGCTCCCATTCTTAGCATCAATGGTTCCTAACTGGGCGTATCCGAACATGGTATTGCTTCACCTTGGAGAAAATGACTTAGTGAAACTCTTTAGACTCACCCTACTACATGCAAAGGGTCTGGATTTAATGTGTGCCCACAACGAAATTAAGGAGGGCATTGAAGAATGGGTCCATGGACAGGGTCCGTAGAAAGCTCAACCATGTGAAGAGAGTTTTTTGCAGGGCTCATGGCATCTCAATCTTGTCTCACTGGGAGATTCAGGAAGCAGAGGCTGTGTTATACCATGTGGATGTGATGTGTCTGTCAGAGCTTGGTAACGCCTATTACATGATGAAGTTGCGTGACTTGTTGGCTGGTTTATTGCGTGAGGCAATTTGGTATCATTGACTGTTTTGCCTTTGCTGGGTGCAGTAGGTTTTCGTGGTTGGGGCCGTAAACGCCTTTCAGGCTGTTTCTGGTAGGCAGGAGAGGGGGGGAGGGAGTCAGATGCTGACCTACCCACCCCTTGTGGGGAGGAGTGTTGTACACAGGGCAGAATGACAGTGTGAACGATGTTCTGGGATAGGGCAAGGGTGTGTATGAAAAGAAGGAGATTGAGCCTTAGAAGGGATGGAGAACATGAAGAAGGGATGTGAGGAAGAGTGAAGCAACTGGATGGGTGAAAGTCTGGGTAGGAGGAACAAAGGGGGTAGTTAAGAGATTCTCGTTATGATGTTAGATGCTTTGTAATTGGCAATCCTGTCCAAATAAATGGGCTTTTACACTACCTGGAGTGTTTAGTGTGATTACTTCCTGATGTGTCTAATTTGTTAGGCATGAAATGTGAATAGGAACCCCTTAACTTTAGAAATGAGCCAGAAGACTTTCCTGTTCTACTAGGGATGCTGGCTGCATTGTTTTTGATTTTGATGCTCATTTGGGACTTAAAATAGTTTATGATTTTGCATATTATGTATAACTTTACACCAAAGAGCCTTTATGGCATTACCTCTGTACTGCTTATTTTTCAATTTTTTATTAAAACCCTTTAACATTTTATTGATCTAGAACGCAATTATTGAGATGGCCCATTGTATCTACTAATTGCTGTTTAGGGGAATGCCTTAATGCACAATTTATTCTGCGGGAGAAACTGATGGGGAGTAAAATTCTGGGGTGTCCAAAGTTTGAGGTATGTTTTTGCGCCTACAATACGTACTGCTATCAGTCATGTAAATGTATCCCCAACATCATCTTTTACCTGAAAAAAAATCAGGGCCAGTTTAGGCATTTGCAAAAAAGGTACTGAATATCTGCCTGATTGAAGAGAAAGTTACTTCCTTTCTGGTGTCTAGTTGTCAGATCACTTGTGTTTCGTGTGTTCCTGGAAGTGAGGCCAGTGGCAAATGTGCACTCATGACAAGCGGGGAATTTGTGGCCTGCAGCACTGTATGAAGACGGGAAGTGAGTCGGCAGTGACACACAGAGGATCTACAAAAGATGGCAATCTTGAAGGCCAAACATGCATCTTGTTTGAAATCCTTTCAGCTGTTTACAAGCCAATACATGAATTTGAAGGCTTTTGTGAAAGTTTTTCATTTATTTAAGTCTTCAAAAGAGGCCAACTCAATTCAGTAGCCCCATTAGTACATCATGCTTTTCACTGCACCAATGCTTACAACTCGATTTTTTAGACATACCACAAACATGATATCATATAACTAAGACCAAGGGAAAATATTATAGCCTGCTGCCAAGGGCTACATGGGTTGTTAGGCACTTGGCTGTAGGAAGAGTTTAAAGTTGTGCACAGTCAGAGCAGCCAAGCGTAGAGAAATGGAGCTATAATTGAGCAGCCGAGGTGCTTATCAGTGACGGGGACACCGCAGAAGTTGCTGGTTGTGCCCAGGCCCTAAACGACTGGGGTCCAGTTGTTTTGGCTTCCATACTACCCTCCTCCACTGGAGAGCCAGTGTGGAGAGGCTAGGTGGGGACAGTCTCTCAGCTGGGAGCCTCAGCTAGGGAGAAGGTGGCACCAGTGTGGCTTGCGGTCCCACAGCTAAAGTCGAGTGTCTGGGGTGCCTGCGGGCTGTCTGGCGCACAAGAGGAGACGAGAGAAAGGGCTGTAACACTGAAGTAACATTGCTGAGCTTTACCAAATGGAGCCGGAGAGCCCAGCAGGCAGCTTGAATATAACCTCACCCTGGAACTTGGTGCTGAGATATGGGTGCCTTGTGTTGTAGTGTGTGGAGCCCAGTGCTCAGCTTAAGTACCTTGAATAAGGGTCAGACAAAGTAGCTCTTAGCCCTTCTTCAAAGTGCCTCATTAAATTGGGCTTCAGATCGTCCAAAAGTGCTCTGTTGCATTATTGGCGAGCCCAAAAAGCCAAGAGAAGAACTTAAAGTAAAAGCAAATATTTAAAAAAAATGTCACAGGTAAAAATACAGTATCCAAGGTGTTGTGTAGCAATAATGTACTAATGTACACCAGAGAAGGGTACAAAATAAGTATTTATTTTTAAATACAAATAGAATAGGCCCACAGACAAGAACAATAAACTGGACTGATCAGGTCAGGAGGTTAGCGGCAGGTGCCCGGTAAGCACAGGTGACGTCACAATTATAGTCACGAGGATTCCATGGTGACTCACTGTGACGTGGGGCAACCAACGAGTAGATAAAGAAGAAATACATAAACATGCTAATAACCAGAGCAAATATTACATATCATAAAACTTACATATATTTATCGGGAGGTGCAACATCTCCTTTTTTTCCAACAAAAAACAAATTAATTCAGTATAAAATCGTCATAACGTTTTGGAATTCTGATTTCTCTTCCACACATAGGGGCAGATTAGGATGGCGGACGGACCTGCATCCGTCCGCCACCCCAGAGGTGGAGGGACCGTCCGCAGGGACAGCGGCAGTCCCTCCGTGCAAATTACGATGTGACCACCACCCTGGCGGTCACATCCTGTATTAATAACATTGCGGCGGGTGCTGCTTCAAGCAGCACCCACCGCAATGTTAAAAATGCATGTATTACATTTACATGCACAAAGCGGCATGCACCGCGCGGTGCCTGCCACTTTGTGCATGTAAATGTTGGGGGTACCATAGGTACCCCCCATGTGCACCCCCACCCCCCGACACCCTGGGGGCCCGCAACGGGCCCCCAAAAGCCAAAGTCCACATGCTTTTCCACGGCAGAAAAGCCGCAGCAGAAAAGCATGTCTCCGTGCAAATCCTAATTTGGCTGATGGTGTCTTGCAGACACCGTCACCAAATAGCCCTCCCCACCCCGCGGATCAGCGGCGGACGGACCTGCCGTCCGCCGCTGGTCCAACCGCAATCCCACCGCCATCCTAATCTGGCGGTGGGTGTTCTATGTGGCTGCGGCGGTGAATCCGCATACTCCGGGCCGGCGGTGGCTTCAGCCGGCACGGAGTATGGGATTCACCGCAATCATAATGAGGCCCATAGTCTGTTTTTGTTTGATGTCACACATTCCATCACTAGTGTCATTTTCGAACATAACATTTACATTTCCGTTTCCAATTTTGTTACTGTTTTCCTTATAAAATGTACTATCCTGACCATTAGTATTATTTGCTTCATTGGCAAATAAACTGTTTTCCATATTAGGTGCATGAGTGCTCGTTTCAAGTAAAGAAGAATAATGACTCTCATAATCGTCGTAAAAACTTTGGTTACAAGATGTATTGTTTTCAAAATCCAACAAACTGTAATTTAAAGTATCATGCTGCTCAGACCTCGCTCTCATTATGACTTTTTCCTGGCCATTTTTTAATGGTACAATGTCCTCCTTGCTCCACCAACCTTTTTTCCCAAGATTAACTGCCCCCTAAGAGACTTTTTCTACACACATTGGAACAGTAAAAGCAGACTCACCTTTAGGTACTTTATATGGTTTCTTAACAATGATCCAATCACCTTTCTTTACCACCTTCTCTTTAGTTTTATTACTCATGTCAGAATACATTTTCGTGACCTTCTGTTTAGCTACTATCCTCTCCCTAACCTTACTGTTTTTATCACTTATATTTTCTGCCGCTGTGTTCTTTATATACCATTCATTATACTTAGGTGTGAGAGCTGTGTTACATTCCCTTCCTCTCATTTAGTAGAAAGGGGTGTGTTTACTTATGTCATTGGTGGTGTTTTTCTATGTGCTTATCCTATCTCTTATATAGTCCTGAACAGGTAAATTCGATGCTATGGCTAACTGAACACCTTCTTTCATGAACCTGTTCATTCTTTCCACCTGTCCGTTAGATTTAGGGCTTTAAAGTGGTGTTTTCTCTTGTTTGATACCTAAAGTCTGCAAAAAATCGTTCATTTTTTTAGATACTAATTATGTTTCATTATCTGAAACTAAAACCTTAGGCTGTCCTTCTAAGGCAAATATTTTCTTTAGGAATTGTATTACGATATCTGTTGTTATATTATGTAAAAATTCACAGTGTACCCATTTAGAGTAGTAATCAGTTAAAACAACCAAATATTTACATTCATTCTAAATGGTCCTGAGTAGTCAATAGCGATTTTTGACCATGGTCCAACTGGTATTTCAACCATTTGCATTTCACCTTTACTTACTCTCCAATGTTAATCAACTTTCAGAAATTGTTCTCAATTATCAACATAAGTGTTAACATCATTGTTGATACCTGGCCACCAATAATATATTTTTTTAAGATGTTTTTAGTAGCAGTGCTCCCAGGATGGCCCTTATGTACAAGTTGTATTAGGTTTTTCCGTAACTTCACGGGTGGTACAAATAAGTCATGTCTTTTAAGGAATCCATTTTAAATAGTTAACTCATCACAAATTTGTTGGAAAGACTTCACTTCAGTCAAGTCAAGTCAAGTCAAAATTTGTATAGCGCACTACTCACCTGGAGGGTCTCAAGGCGCTTGAGGGGGGGTTTGTTACTTATCAAATAGCCAAGTTTTGAGTTGTTTTCTGAATGAGAGGTGGTTCTGTGTAAGGCGGAGGTGGGTGGGGAGAGAGTTCCAGGTTTTGGCCGCTAAGTAGGAGAAAGATCCCATGGTGGTTCTTCGGATGCGTGGAATCGCGGCGAGGGCTTGATTGGACGATCGTAGTTGGCAGGTGGGGGTGTAGAAGGTCAGGCGCGTGTTGAGGTATTTGGGTCCTAGGTCGTAGAGGGCTTTGTGTGCGTGGATGAGGAGGCGGAATGTTATTCTCTTGTTGACGGGGAGCCAATGAAGGTCTCTCAGGTGACCGGATATGTGATTGTGGCGGAGTATGTCTAGGATGAGTCTGGCGGAGGCGTTCTGAATGCGTTGGAGTTTTTTCTGTAATTTGGCTGTGGTTCCGGCGTAGAGGGTGTTTCCATAGTCCAGACGGCTTGTGACAAGTGCTTGGGTGACCGTCTTTCTTGTTTCGGTGGGGATCCATCGGAAGATCTTTTTGGGCATGCGTAAGATGTTAAAGCATGATGATGAGATGGCGTTGACTTGTCTGGTCATCGAGAGAGAGGAGTCTAGAATGAATCCCAGGTTGTGAGCATGGTCCGTTGGTTTGGGCGCGCTGCCTAGGGCCGGTGGCCACCATGAGTCGTCCCATGCGGAGGGGGATGACCCTAGGATGAGGACTTCCGTCTTGTCTGAATTCAGTTTTAAGCGGCTGTTCTTCATCCACTCGGCTACATCTTTCATCCCTTCGTGTAGGTTGGTTTTGGCGGTGTTTGGGTCTTTGGTGAGGGAGAGGATCAGCTGTGTGTCGTTGGCGTAGGAGATGATGTTGAGGTTGTGTTGGCGTGCGATGGATGCAAGGGGGCTCATGTAGACGTTGAAGAGGGTGGGGCTGAGCGATGATCCTTGTGGTACGCCGCAGATGACTTCGGTGGCCTCTGAAAGGGGGGAGGCGGACTCTCTGTGTTCTTCCGGCGAGGAACGATATGATCCAATCCAATGCTTTTCCTTTTATCCCAACGTTGCTGAGGCGTTGTATAAGGGTGCTATGGCAGACCGTGTCAAACGTTGCGGAGAGGTCCAGGAGGATGAGGGCGGCTGTTTCCCCGTTGTCGAGTAGTGTTCGGATGTCATCTGTGGCTGCGATGAGGGCGGTTTCGGTGCTGTGTTTGGCTCGGAGGCCGGACTGTGAGGGGTCGAGGGAGCTGTTAGATTCGAGGAAGGCGGCAAGCTGGCTGTTGGCGGCCTTCTCTATGACTTTGGCAGGGAAAGGGAGGAGCGAGATGGGGCGGTAGTTCTTAAGTTCAGTGGGGTCTGCTGTAGGTTTCTTCAAGAGGGCACTGAGTTTGGCATGTTTCCAGCTTTCCGGGAAGGTAGCGGTGTTGAGGGAGCAGTTGATGATATCCCGGAGATGGGGTGCGATGGTGGAGTCGGCCTTGTTGAAGATGTGGTGGGGCCAGGGGTCGGTTGGTGATCCGGAGTGAATGGAGTTCATCAAGTGGGTGGTGTCTTCGGTGCTGATCGGGTTCCAGGCGCAAAGGGTGGTGGTGGGGTGCTTCAGTTCGGTGTTAAGGGGGGTGGACTGGTCGCCGAAGCTGTTATGTATGTCAGCGACTTTTCTGTGGAAGAACGAGGCTAGAGAGTCGCAGAGGTCTTGAGAGGGAGTGATGTCGTTGGTGCCGGCGCTGGGATTGGTGAGTTCTTTGACGATGCTGAAGAGTTCCTTGCTGTTGTGGGCATTGTTGTCGAGTCGATCCTTGAATGCTGATTTCTTGGTGGATCGGATCAGCTGATGGTGTGTGCGGGTGGCGTCCTTGAGGGCGGTCATGTTGTCTGTGGTTGGGTTTCTTCGCCAGGCTTTCTCGAGGGTGCGGCAGTTCTTTTTGGAGTTCTTGAGGTCGTCATTGAACCAGGAGGCTTTTTTGTTACCTGGCTTGTTGTGTTGCTTTTCCAAGGGTGCTAATTTGTCAGCGCAGTGGGTGATCCATTGTGTGAGATTGATGGCTGCTTGATTTGGGTCAGATGATTTGGCGGGAGGGTTTTGGTTTAGCGAAGTGGTGAGCTGGTCGGTGGTAAGTTTGTTCCAGTTTCTGCGGGGAACTTGTTGTGGGTGGTGGTGGTTCGTGGTCTTTCTGAAGTTGAAGTGGACGCAGCTGTGGTCCGTCCAGTGGAGTCCTGTGACGTGATTGAAGGAGACGTGCTTGCTGGAGGAGAAGATTGGGTCGAGTGTGTGTCCGGCATAGTGGGTGGGGGTGTTCACCAGTTGTTTGAGTCCGAGATTGGCGAGGGTGTCCAGAGGGCGGTGGTGTTGCTGTCGTTGTTCTTTTCCAGGTGGAAGTTGAGGTCCCCTAGGAGAATGTAGTCCTCGGAGGGGAGGGCGTGTGGGCTGATGAAGTCAGTGATGTCTTCGCTGAATTGTGTGCGGGGTCCTGGTGGTCTGTAGATGAGGGTGCCTCTAAGTGTGGTCTTGAGGTCGGTGTGTATCTGGAAGTGGAGGTGTTCGGCGGTAGTGAGGGTGTCGTCGGAGCTGGTCGTGATGCGGATGGTGTTTTTGTGGACGATGGCGATGCCTCCTCCTGTCTGGTTGATGCGGTCCTTTCGGATGATCTTGTAGCCGTCTGGGATGCCTATGGCGATGTCGGGCGTTGATGAGGCGTTCATCCAGGTTTCTGTAAGAAAGGCGACGTCCGGCGTAGTGTTGTCTAGTAGGTTCCATAGTTCAATGGCGTGTCTGTGGACCGAACGGGTGTTGAGCAGGATGCACTTCAGGTGGTTGTTGTCGCAGCTCTGTTTGGTGTTTGTGGATGTAGTGTGGGTTTTGATGCAGCCGAACTTGCAGGATTGGCAGGTGAAGGGTCCATGGGTGCGTCCTGGGGGGCTTGGTGGCAGTCGGGGAGATGGCCGGTGTTGAGTGCAGAGAGGGTTGCGGCGTTGTACGTTAGGCGGGTGGAGTGGGCTTTGCGGGGGCCTGGGGGTCTGGCGCTGGGCGCGGTCCAGGCGCGGACGGGCGTAGACGGGCTTACCTTTGGCGCGCCTTCGGCGTGCATGGGGCGCGACCGCTGCGCGTGGACGCTGCGCGTTTTCCTCTCTGCCATAAGTGGAGGGGGCGGAGCGAGGGAGGAGCAGCTGGGAGGTGGGAGCGGGGTGGCGAGTGGGGAGGAGGGGATTGGTGATGCTGGAGGGAGCGGGGGTGGGGCCGCGGGGGAGCAGCGGCGATGTACACAAAAGTAAATAAGCACAATAAGCAGGCACAACAGTATCGGCAGGGGCACAGAGGACGATGAGATTAAAACAATGCAGCCACGATACCAGATCAATGCAGCCTCAGTAAATAAGCACAATAAGCAGGCGCACCAGTATTGGCAGGGGCACGGAGGACGAAGTAATTAAAACAATGCAGCCACGATACCAGATCAATGCAGCCTCAGTACTTATCTCCGGAGGGCAGCGGCAGCGATGGGGCGTGAGGAGCGACCGGCACTGACCAGGTCAGGTCGGATCACAGCTCCTGGTTTATCGGACCTCTCCTTTTGGTTCCAGTGGGAGGGAGGAGCAGCTGGGAGGTGGGAGCGGGGTGGCGAGTGGGGAGGAGAGGATCGGTGATGCTGGAGGGAGCGGGGGTGGGGCCGCGGGGGAGCAGCGGCGATGTACACAAAAGTAAATAAGCACAATAAGCAGGCACAACAGTATCGGCAGGGGCACGGAGGACGATGAGATTAAAACAATGCAGCCACGATACCAGATCAATGCAGCCTCAGTAAATAAGCACAATAAGCAGGCGCACCAGTATTGGCAGGGGCACGGAGGACAAAGTAATTAAAACAATGCAGCCACGATACCAGATCAATGCAGCCTCAGTACTTATCTCCGGAGGGCAGCGGCAGCGATGGGGCGTGAGGAGCGACCGGCACTGACCAGGTCAGGTCGGATCACCTAGGTTCCTGACTGGTTCCTGGTTCCTGACTGGCGGCCATTTAGTAGTTAGATAGTTAATGACTTTTTTTATGATGGCATCCTATTTTTGATTATCTAACCATTCTTTTTCGGAGATGGATCCTTCGCACATAATTGTGGCGTCTATGTGTGCCACAACACATTCAGAATCATCAAGGACTCCTTCCTCACATTCATTAACTAGCAACCGTGAGGAACAGCCTGCTCTACAATTTAATCCTGCTTTTATGTGTCGAATTTTGAAATTGTACTCCTGTAACTTAGATAGTAGTCTTAGTAGTCTTGCACTTGCTTTTAGGTTACCACAACCATATCCATCCATCTTGTAAATCAATGGTTTATGGTCTGTTATTATTTCAAACTCCTTTCCCCACAAGAATGTTTTTAATTTTTCCACAGACCATACACATGCTAGTGTTTCCCGCTCGATGGTACTATAGTATTTTTCTGCATTACTTAGTCTTCTAGAGATGAATGCAATGGTATTTTCCTTTTGACCTTGTTTTTGGCAGAACACAGCTCCAATTCCCTTAGCACTTGCGTCGACTGTTATGATGTTTTTTAGAGTGGGGACAAATGGTTGAAGAGCAGGCGCTTCGATAATGTTTTTCTGAATAACTTGAAAAGCCTCCTCTTGTTCTTTACCCCATTGATATTTCTCACCTTTGCGTAGTAATTTACTTAGTGCTTCTACTTTATCTGCATATCCAGATATGAATCTCGAATAATATTTGCTGAGTCCTTTGAATGATTTTAGAGTTTCTTTATCATTGGGTGTAGGTGCATCTCTTATAGCTTTTACTAAGTCATTTTTTGGTTTTATTCCATTTGAAGACGATACATGACCCAAATATTTGATGCTGGTTTGCATGAATTTGCAATCATTGTTGGAGACAGTAATCCATTTCGCTTTTAGTATATTTAAAATCTCATTTAAAATTTTGCAGAGCTCCTTTTCAGTTTTTGCATGTATTAAGATATCCTCTTGAAAGTCTTCAACGCCTTTAAGTTTGCCAAATAGAATGTCCATCAATTTTTGAAATACACTAGATGCAGATGCTAATCCAAATGGCAACCTAATGTATCTAAATGCCCCAAATGGGGTTACAAATGTTGTCAAATTTCTGGATTCTTCAGACAAACTCACTTGGTGATACGCTGATCTCAAGTCTATCAGCGAAAAGTAATTTTATCCTGCAATAGATGTTAACATTTCCTGGATCTTAGGCAGTGGGAAGCAATTGACAATAATATGCTTATTGAGAGACCGAAAGTCAACACATAGTCTAATCTCGCCTGTTTGATTTTTCTTTGAAACAACTATTGCTGACACCCACTCAGAGGAATCAGTTGCTTCTATGACCCCCTCATTACAGAGTTTATCCAGAAGTACTTTAAGTTCACCTTTAACTGATAATGGAACTGTTCTTACCTTATATGCCACAGGATGGCACCTTCCTTAAGTTTAATTTTATGTTCGATTCCTTTGACACATCCAATCTCATCCCTAAAAACATCCTTATGCTTTTCTCTAATGTGTTCTATGCTTTCACATTTTTCTCTTACTTGAATGGTATTGACATATTCTTCATCTAGAATGATAGGGTCTTTGCACCTGGTTTCAAAATAACTCCAAGCTTCGCTAAATGTTTCCATTCTACTAAATTACGACCACGTACAGCTGCATACATTTTTGTTTTAATCATTCTCCGTTTAAATGTAAGAGTATCATGGAAATACCCCACCATATCAATATCGAACTTCCCAAAAGCCTTCGGTTTTACGTCAGTCTCATTAATTTCAACGTTGTTCCACTTTTCTTCAAATATGGTATCTGATATAATTGTTATTGGTGACCCTGAATCGGCAGTGACTTTTAATTCAATATCACCAATGAGTACATTCCCTACATCCATTTACAGTGTCTATAGATAATACAATATTTGCACACATTTCTTCTTCGAATTCATCTATTGCATTAACTTTTACATGACTCAAATTCCTTTTTGTTTTACACAATGCAGTATAATGACCACATTTTTTACATTTAAGGCATTTTTTACCTAAGGCAGGGCATGTTCTACAATCAGCTAAATGCTCATGTGAGCCACATCTGAAGCAACTTAATAATTTACCTTCTATTTTCTTGTTACTCCTACTTTTGTCATAGTTCCTGCTTTCATTTTTCTTCTTTTCCTGTAGATAAAAAACATTAGAATTAGAATTTGCATTAGACAGTTCCTTCGTTGAAATTAATGACCTTTCTATCCCCTTCACAATGTCTATTACTTCCTGCAACTTTGGATTCCTACAAGCAAGCAATCTCTCTTGTATTTTTTTAGAGTAGCAATAAAATACTAGCTGATCCCTTATGTGAATGTCATTCATTTCTTCGAATTCACAATCTTTTGCCAAGACGTGCAAAGCTGCGATATATTCCTCAATTGTTTTTTCGTTTTGTTTCCATAAAGCAAATTTATGTCTGCCAACCATCACATTACTTTCTTCTGAAAATTGTTTCTCCAGTCTTTTTATATTGCCTCCTGGTATTCATTTAATGGAATAAAAACTCCGGGTGGATTTTCATACCCTGCAGACTATCGAATATCTCTTGGCTGGCATTTCCAAGGAGACAAAAAAGCGAAGCTTTTTTTCGTTTAGCATTATACTCCTTGCCATCAATAGATATGTAATTCTCAAAAGCTCTTAGCCAGCTTTTCCACTTCATTGGTGGTTTTCCTGGTTCATCTAAGAAATGGGGAGGCACACATAATTGTTACTTTGTGCCATGTTCTCTCTTACTGGTTATTATTTTTATTATATCTCCTTCTTATATCGTCTTTCTTACGTAATTTTATCCCTTTTATTTATTTCCACATGCTGAGTGATTAACTTACATTTGCGCCTTATTTCTTAGTTCCGTTATGTGCGTCAGAGTTTTACTCGCTAAATTCCTGTCAGCGTTAATCCTTTAGTTATTTTAGTATTTCCAAAATGGCCGCACGTTCATAAACGTAATACGTGCTTGTGACATTTCCGGCTCCAACCCAATTAGAACGCAGGGTTGAACACCTACGTCACGGCAACTCTCGTGCAGACATTGCTGACAGGATTCGTTACGCTGAGCTGTTATAATGGTATTTTCGCACTATGCAGTTTTATTTATTTTTCTCACTTACTTCCAGTTTTCTTTTAAATCGTTCTTTGGATGTACTTGCGTTCCGGCGATTCCTGTTTCGTTCTTTCCGTATGGTACACGAAGCACTAATTCAGGTTACTTTTCATAACCTCTGTGGGCTGTAATATTTCCGTTGACCCTCGTCGCCAAATTATTGTGGAGCAATGATGTACACCAGAGAAGGGTACAAAATAAGTATTTATTTTTAAATACAAATAGAATAGGCCCACAGACAAGAACTAGAAACTGGACTGATCAGGTCAGGAGGTTAGCAGCAAATGCCCGGTCAGCACAGGTGACGTCACAATTATAGTCACCGAGGATTCCATGGTGACTCACTGTGACGTGGGGCAACCAATGAGTAGAAAAGGAAGAAATACATAACCATGCTAATAACTAGAGCAAATATTACATATCATAAAACTTACATATATTTATTGGGAGGTACAACACAAGGTTAGACAGATTTTTCTTTTGGAAATTAACCAGCATCCGAGTTAAGACTACAACAATGGGCACAAGAGCACGCACCAATCCTATTCTACAGCCCAAAGCAACATTTCCTAAACTTAAAGTAATTATGAATGCCTACATGATCCCCATGCCAAATACCAGCAGCAGGGAATGGCATGTGAGCCTAATCATGTTGTAGTTTCACTTCACACCCCATCATTGAGCAATCCAGAGAAAACGGGTGAGCTGTTCTAAATTTTAATGACTACCTCATGGTTGCCCACGTATCATTCTCAGTTGGCTACTTTTCATGCTGAAGATTCACTCCCTGCCCCAAGTTGGGAATTCTTTCATTCATCCCAGGTTATAAACTGAGGCACAGAAGTGGGATTAACTTAATTAACTCGCTCTAGTATCTGGGGTTAATGGAAGTAGCACCGCCATATCAACCAACTTGGGTGAACCTTAAAAGTTAATCTCTAGCACTTCACTGTTGTCACTCTATCCTGCTCTCAGGTCAGAGGTTGACAACTCAGACATCAAATCATCTTTGGAAATTCTTGTTGGGGAGATACCATTTCTAAATGACCAGTCGATTAAGTTGGAGATTCAGATCAACGCATTACAGTTGATGGCCTCTGGCATAGCAGCTATTGATCACAAAGAGGAAACATTGTCACTCATATTTAATCATACATCTTTGGCTGGTTCCTCAATTTACAGTCTAGATTCCACTAACCCTAAAGCAGTAGCTCGCTGCTCAAGCCACCTCATAATAGATGAACTCACTGATTGACCAAACATTCTCAGGATACTATCAAAGGAGGTTAAAAACATCCAAAAACATTGGGGCAGATTTATGAGGCCTTTGCGCCACGTTTACGCCGCTGTTGCGTCACGCAAGGCGGCGTAAACGTGGTGCATCCCATCGAACGATTTACAATGTGACGCATCTAGGCAGATGCGTCACGTTGTAAAGCCCTGCGCTGCTTGTGGGCGTTCCGGCGCAGGGTGGGCGTTCCGGGGCAGGTGCGCCTCGCAAAAGTGGCTGCACTTTCAGGCCAATGCTGCGTCAAAAGCCTGCGCCTGCTTGAAGCAGGCGTAGGTCTTGATGCAGCATTGGTCAGATAGGGCACCCCCCGAGCCTTGCTGGAGCTGCATCGCGCTTGCGACGCAACTCCAGCAATGCGCCGCCTTTTACGGCACAGATGCGTCACGCATCTGTGCCGTTTTTGCCCCATGGTGCGCCGCATTGTAAATGCGGCGCACCATGGGTGGCGGAGCTGTGGCGCACTGTGGCGCACATTAACTGGCGCATCCCTGGGGATGCGCCAGTTAACATAAATCTGCCCCAATATCTTCACCAAAGCTTGGGGTTAATGATGCCCCTATTTAGACTATTTTCAATGTTGAGGCACGCGTCCATTGTGTGTACAAGGATAATAAAATCTCCCTAACGGAATCACCTATTCAAACCTTAAGAGGCCTTTCGGTCAAGGAGCTCGTCTCAAGTCCATCACTCTTGACATCCTCTAATCATTCATCCAACGCAAATCATGTTTCAGAGTCTCAAGATCTTCACTCACTCCAGTCCTTGACAGAAAGGCAAACAGAAAAGGTTAAGAAAAGCCCACATCAAAACGATTTTGCAAAAAGGATCACTATCTCCGACCATACAGAGTAGCAAAGTTACATCTGATCCAATTGTCTTCCTGCTGGCCCAGAAAAAGGGATCACACCGTATCTGCCCACAGAGAGTGACTGACAAATGAACCTCAATGCTCCTCTGCTGGTCAGAAAATTATTACCCTGTTTTTCGAAGGAAAAAGTAACTCGAACCACATCAAAATTGGGTGCACATAACAACGAGCCACCAATTGCATCTCCGACCTCATGACTGCCAATAGCTGCTTGCTGAAAGAATTATTTTTGTGCAGGAAAGGACACCTTCCTGCACAAAACAATCCTGAAAGGCAAATTCCACTTTCTATGTGTGCTGCATTCTGCAAATAAATTAGGGTAAATATTTACCCTAAGTCATTACATCTGGAAGGAAATTTACAGTCACAGCTAGCAACTTTTGAAAGTGGTGGGGCTGGGTGTAAAAGGGTTAAAGTCCAAATAACAATTAAGGGATTATGAGGGTTCTCCCCAAGAAAGGTTTGAAAAATAGAGGCTAAAATTGTGCATTTTGAAACTAATGTTGGCAGTGCTCTCACTTACCTCATCCTCCTGCATTGTCGTTGGCCATATGGTACAAAGGCAAAAGAGTAAATTACAATAAAGACTGTAACCGACACATGGCCAATCACCATGTAGCATCAAAATGAAGTCACACAGTAATTGGCCGCTCATGTCATTCTCCAGCCCCTTGCAGCATTGTGTGCCATTCCCTACAGGACTACAAGCCAGCCACCAGAATCAATCCTGGTGCTGATATCAGATTGTCTGCAACAGTAAACCGAGTAAGAACAGTTCCAGGATTGGTTGGAGCAGGCAAATTCTGCACTCCATGGGAGACTGGGGGGCTGTGTCTGTGTTCCCACGACTCCCTTACACATCACAGATTCGGGAGGCCTTATGTCTGTCTGTATGTTGGGCTGGACATAAACAAGACATCCGTCCAACTCGACATGCTCACTGCACTGTCTTCATCATGCATAATGTGAGTCGTTATTCTCACTGTCTTTCTGCCAAAGCAAGAAATGGCCACACCCTCTAAGACACCTGGTGCTCAAAGCAGCCGCACAATGAAAAGAGCACTGTGATTGAGCATCGGGATTTGTGGGTAGGGTAAGGAATTTTAATTTAATGTAGAGCAACAATGTTAATAAAATTATAATTTTAATTTGATGTAGCAACTCGAGGGGGGGCGTCAATGCCCCTCGCGCCCCAATAGAGGCATGTACTCAATTCATTTTTCTCTCACTACCCATGTTATGTATCCATTTTAAAATATTGTGTGCATTGTATTTTTGGATTGCACTTGTATATAATCTAATAGTGCTGACAAAACTAATACATTTTGAAGTATGAGACATCAATACAGACCGCATTTCTTCAATTTTTTTGTTCCCTGTTTCTGTTCTTTCGAAATTGATTTTACACCCTAACAAATTGCCTATTATAAATGTTACCTGTTGAGACGTTGTTCGTTACTATTAATATTATCCATTCACCATGAATGACCCTAATGTCAAAAGTTACCTCTAGTATGAGAGGGCCAGCATTTTGTCATTTTGCTCCCCTCATATATGCCACACCTTTATACGAAGAATCACCTCCAGCATGCTAGCAACAGCATTTTACAATGGATGTCCCATATCAATAATTACCTCCAGTGTGCCGGTGCCAGCATTCTGCCATAGTAGTCCTATATATCCGGTATTATCTCATACATGCCAGATCCCTGTCTGTTAATAATTGCCTCCAGTATTCTGATACTAGTGTTTCACTAACTAACACTCATTCTCATCTACTCACTCTTAGTCATTCTCACTCACTTGCACTCATTCCTTCTCACTCTCTTGCACTCAATCGTACATTCACTCATACATTGTCACTCATTCTTATACTAACTCACACCTACTCACTCACACTGACTTGCACTCACTCTTACTCTCACTCCATCATTCTCACTTACCCTGACTCACTCATACTCCCTGAAATTGTATCTCATTTATTGCCACTCCCATCACTCTCTGTCACTTTCACTCACACACACATGCTCACATAAACACTCCTTCTGTCACACAAACACAATCTCCTACCATGCACACACTCACAACATACATTTACAAACATTCTTTACTTACCAATACTCCAGTTTCTTTTACACTAATATTGAATATTATACAATTATTCATTGTTAACATAATTGAAAATGAACTGAAAAAAAGGAGGGCCAAGCCGCTCCTGGTTTTCTGGCACTGATTTTGCAAACCTCTGAGGCCAGGGGTTGCAAAAACAGTGCCATGAGCTGCAGGGAGCCTGCCAATCAATCAATCAATCCATGTGTACAGCGCACTACTCACCCGTCAGGGTCTCATGGCGTTGAGGGGAGTGGGGGGCAGCTACTGGTCGAACAGCCAGTTCTTGAGACATCTCCTGAAGGTCAGCAGGTCCTCGGTCTGGCGCAGGTGAGCAGGGAGGGTGTTCCATGTCTTTGCGGCGAGGTGGGAGAATGATCTGCCACCCGCAGTTGTTCAGCAGACGCATGGGAGGGTGGCGAGGGTGAGGTTGGTGGAGCGGAGCTGGCGGTTCGGGTTGTGGAAGGATAGTCGTTCATTGAAGTATGCTGGTCTGGTGTTGTGGAGTGCTTTGGAAGCATGGGTGAGGAGTTTGAAGGTAATCCTCTTGTTGACTGGGAGCCAGTGCAGATCTATTAGGTGGGTGGTGATGTGGCTGTGGCGAGGGAGTCCGAGGATGAGTCAAGCGGAGGCGTTCTGTATGCGTTGGAGTCTCTTCTGGATTGTTGTTGTGGTTCCTGCATAGAGGGCATTGCCATAGTCCAGCCTGATGCTGACGAGTGCTTGGGTGACCGTTCTCCTGGTGTCGGTGGGGTTCCATCTGTAGATTTTGCGGAGCATGCAGAGGGTGTTGAAGCAAGAGGAGGAAAGAGTGTTGACTTGCTGGGTCATAGAGAGCTTTGAGTCCAGAATGAACCCCATATTGAGTGTGCGGTTTGTGGGTGTTGTGGCAGCTCCCAGCGAGGTCGGCCACCAGGAGTCGTCCCATGCGGAGGGGGTGGAGCCGAGGATGAGGCCTTCCATTTTGTCTGAGTTCAGCTTCAGCCGTCTTCATCCAATCTGCGACGGCCTTCATTCCTTCGTGGATGTTGGATTTGGCGATGGCCGGGTCTTCAGTGAGGGAGAGGATCAGCTGAGTGTCATTGGAGTACAAGACGATGTTGAGTTGGTGTGCTCAGACGATGTTGGTGAGCGGTGCATTGTAGATGTTGAAGAGGGGTTGCATCTGCGACCCTGGCAAACTCCTAAATGACGTCCATGCTTCTAAGCTCCAAAACAGTAACTAAGCCCTCTGAGAGCATATCATTTGTTACGTACAAAATGTGCTAAAGACTCAAATAAAAAAATATATATTTCTATAACTTGGAAGCCTCTCACTTCAGCACACTAGAATGAATTTCTACATTGATTGACATTTATTAGAAGTCATAGTTTCTAAAAGTAAACTTTGAAACTTTCATGCTTGCGATGATGGAGTTATTAGTAGGGCCAATAGAATTAGGTGATCCTGCAGTCACAGCGTTTTTCGTATAATAATGAATCAGCTGCATTTGTCACAGAGGCCATAGTCTGCTGCATAATTTGCAGATTTTGCACCAAAACAAAAAAAAACGGTTTCTAGATCAAACGAATCAAAAGTTACTAAAACATGGAAAACACTTGTTCCTGCACACTGGAAGGCGAGACACACAGGTTGACTGGTCATATTTCAGTTGCTTATTGCTGTATTCAGGAATTAAATTGGTACCAATCAGGTGTAATGTTTTCATAAACAGTGTTGCCATGTGTAAAAATGACAACATACTGAAATAATGCTATCCCAAAATGTGCATAATTGCCTTATCATGCCACATAATTTAGTCAACCCAGGTTCATAATTTGGTCCTCCTCTGCCGCATAATTCCATTTGCCCTGGCTATTAGTGAACCAAGAGGTAAGTCAGTTGTCATGTGAACCCTGCGTAGGTTTCTATAACATAAGGAACAACATTCAAGTCTATTAAAACATTAAAGTGAAGTTTTTGTAGAGACCTCCTCCCAAATTTAGTCTTTTTTAAGTTACTCATAAAAGTGACAATAAAAGAAAAGGAGGCAGAGTAAAATAAGGTAATGGCCTATGGCGAGACAGATTTTGGGCAAGCTGGTAAACCGTATTTAAAATCTGGTTGCCTGGCTTTACGTTGCATAATTTAGATGAAGGATAAGGGGTTTGGTGACTGACATTAGGGTGTGGATGGCAGAACGTACATGAAGACTTGACTTTAAGTTCCAAGAGGGCTTCTTCCAGAGCCAGAACTCAGCATCTGCCTTTGCTCTTCAATTGCTCTCCCACCTCCTATATACTAAATAATGGCATATCTAAAATGCTGACAATTTGTTGTAGGGTCAGCTTCAATAGTTCAAATTATACCAGAACCCCGACTTGCCAACCATCAATGGCATGGTGAATTACTCAGAGTGTTTAGGGATACATCATCCTGCATTCACACAGATCACACTACACTCACACTGGAACACGACTCACCCTGTGCTCACACGGGTTCTCTGCTCACCCATTACTAACACAGCTCACATTTCACCCTGCTCGTCCTTTCACAAGTGCACTCTGGTCACCCAGTTCTCACATGGGCACACCACTTATCCTGCACTCACACCTCTCACCCAGCCCTTACATATCACACCTCTAACACAGCACACATGAAAATACCCAGAACTATTGAACAAGCACAAATGTCCACGAATGCCCTCATATAATATCTGCTCTTCTCACGGTACTTGATGCCTAATCCGTTGCATCCATGACTACAGGTCCAGTGCAAGAGGGGAGAGTGCACTGAGTTATAGGAAAGGAGATTGAACTAAGGATGTGGGGGCTGGTGTGGGAGGTGGGAACAGTCTTAGGCTGTGGAGATCAGCTAAGAGGGAGGGGTGAAAACAGGCAAAGGCAGCAGGAGGGGGAGAAACACAACAGGCTAAGGGTGAAGCACTTTACGTGAGTCTGTGAGCTGGTGTTGGAACTGAGTATGTGCTGGAGGCTAAGAGTGTGGTGCAAGTGGGTTAAGAGGTACTTTTTTTGACCCTGCACTTGGCCCCATGGGCCTTCATAAAGGCCACCATAAAGAATGGAGGAGTTATCTGTGGCCAGACCTGCTGTTTTTGCTGCTTCTAATGCAATGATGTAGACCAACATCAGGGCCCTGTTGGCCTGTATAATGATAGTGCTCTGCAGGGGAGGGGTTGGTACCATAGGGGAGAGCGTGATGAGCCTCCAGCTGGTGCCTGGGATGGGAGCAGGCCATGGGGGAACCTGTGAAGTTGGGGAGAGTGAACTAAGGTTGCAGTTTGGTGTGGAAGAAGAGACAGGCATGAGGCTTTTGCAATGTGGGACCACGGGCTAAGGCTGCAGTGCCCAGCAGTTCTGGAGTGCCAGGGAGCTTGGACAGAACAAATCGTTTTTTTCTGAATGTCACAAATGCAAATAGAGAAAAAAAAAACAGGCTCAGATGCCATTGTGTCATCATTCCGTACATAGAACCATTTTGAATGATGGAAAAACCCTTATCGAGAAGCTCTTTTCATCAATACTTCTACCGGTTATGCTGTTGCTGGCTCACAGAGCAATACTCTTAGCTATTTGTAGAAGACGTGAAGCATATGATCCAGGAGATCATGAATATTAATTCAAGTAGATTTATTCAAAGTACTTCACCCACAGGAGGAGCACCTCGTCAGTCCGGAGTCCGACGAGCAACTGAAGCAGCTCATCGAACCCTAAACTGAAGAAGACTCCAAATCGCACATTTAAAGGAATACATTCTATGTTATGTAATACATTCTGTGTTACGTAATACAGCTTTTACTAAACATGTAAAACGTCAGTTACATCACCACTACATCACCTTCCCCTTTTTCATAAAATGAACAACATTTGGTTTAATCAATATGAAATGAATTCATTGTATCTTGCTGGAGCTTTTCTAACACTACTGCTATGACTGTAAGAAGGAATGGGTGGATTGCTAATACATGAATTTTCGTTGTTGTGGAGTTGACTGCTAATCTTGTCTTCAGATTGTAAACAATGTGTCCATCCACAATTTTCATGACTTAATCTATTTTTCACTTTACTAACTAAAATGGCCTGATCATCGGCCATTTTTACCACCACTTGAGCATAGTTAACCACAAACCTAGCATAATACTCAGCTAGACCCAAAAATGAGCGTAGAGAGTCTTTATCGCAAGGAGGTTTTGCCACTTTCAGAGCCCTTACCACAAAGAATTTTGGTTTAATGCCTGCTTCCGAAATTGTGTGACCCAGGTACTCTAACTCAGAGACACCGAATTTGCATTTATCCTCTCTTACTTCCGAAATAACATTCACTTTAGGAGTTGAATCAGACATCATCACCTTTGTTGAAATTATAGATCTTTCGATGCTTAAAGCTAAATCTATAACTTCCGCCAGGGAAGGATTTTTACAACTAAGAATCCTTTCCTTAATTTTGGAAGAAGAGCAATTACATACGAATTGATATCTGATATAATTGTCTAATAGGGGATCAAAATCACAAGAAATTGCCAAAACTCTAAAAGCAGAAATATATTCCTCAACTTTTTCATCCTCCTTCTGTTTTCTTTTATAAAAATGATGCCTTTCTAACATAATGTTGGGAGATTCCTCAAATAGTTTTTTTAATCTGGCAATCGCTTCTAAATAAACATTCCATTGTCTATCTCCCGATTGACCAGTAGGAGGAGGAATTGGTGTTAAACTATTAAAAATACGTTGGGCATGATGGAGCGAAGTTCAGAATAATATTTTGTTCTGACTCGCAAAGTTAAACTTCATAATATAACCGTATTAATGAGTTTGTAATGAAATGTACTAATCAACTTAGTTTAAAATGCATACACGACACAAGGGACTAAATCATGTGCTTTATGTTGCAAACTGCAAGTTTGTGAAAAATAATAAACTAATCTTGTCTATTGTCTTTGTCAGTATTAAATGCGGCGGTTCAGTTAATGGCATGTGTTTATTTTGTGTGCTTATGTTATGTCTTTTTGTCTTTATGTGGCATTAGCTTGTGAAGGATTTCGCGGCCTAAAAGAAGAAAAGTAAATATAAATGCTGCTCTTTGTGCTTCAGCTAGGTAACATATATTAATGGGATAATAATTAGCAAAGGGGGTGGGTAACAGAACGAGTTTCATTACTTTAATTAATTAATGTCTTGTGTTTGTTTGAATACTAGTTATCATGAGAGAGGCCTAAGGCCTGAGGCCTGTGAAAGTGGGTGTTTGGAATCCTGTCGTGAAGAGCTGAGCACAGAGAAATGCATCAGAAAAATATAAAAAATAGACTATGCAAGACGTGCTCTGAAAGTGACAAATCCAAGGACAGGATGCGGCAAATCAGCCAGCTAAGGAAGCAACGAACTGTTACTCAATAAAATGTTGCGTTTCCAAGGAAGCTAAAGTCGCATGAGTGAGAGGCCAATGGTGTTTTAGAAAGCTCAACTTTGGATTGGAAAAAAGGTGATGTTCTCACATGGACTGACATCTGTCAGCCAATTGGAACTTTGGATGGCAGGAAAAAGAATACTTTTAGCGGAGATCAGCTAGTCAGAAAAGGTATAAAACTTGACCCCTTTGACAGGAGAGCGCTTCTCGTTTTCCGATTCCTGAAGGGCATGTCGTGCTGATGGACTTTTGGCGCACGTAAGGATAATAGGCCTAAATGATTTTTCCCTTACAGGTGGAGCTAAGATTAGTTAGGGAAATAGCTTGAGGGATTGGAAACTGTTATTTTGCCTTAATACATGCTTTCTGAAATGCTTTGAAATATCAGCCTGATTGATCATTCCTCATTAAATGCTGCTTATTTGCTAATAAAATAATGACTTATTAAAGAATATGTTTTTTCTTTGAAGAATAAAATTAATAAATTAGATTTTGAAACGACAAGCTGGTCTTGTTTATTCATGGTCTAGTTACCATCAGCTGATCCATTTACCTTGGTGACTTAATTAAAATGTTATTTGCATAAAGACCATGGTAAGAAAAGATAAACTGCAGATGTATATAAATGTGTAAATAGTTTGTGAATAGGTTCCAATTAATTAGGTCACATGATTCAGTTGCCCAAAATGTGTCTTGTTAGTTTATGGGCCTTGTGAGGGATTTATGATTAATGGTGAGTATCATGGTGTTGGGTAGCGTTGTTGAGACACTTTTTCTATAGGGGCGCTGGATCAATTCCTTGGTAGCAGAGTTACGGTTGCTATGGTAACTGTCATGCTACATGGTAATTATATAGGATCGATGTTTAACATATGTTGAGTTTGTTTAGTTGTTAGTAGTCGAAAGGTTTTTTCCAGCAGTGTGAAAATTCCTGGTTTTGTACCGGTACAAGAGTAGTGTAACAGGTAAAGTTGCACAGTGCATTTGTTCTGTTTCAAAATAGTGGTATTGTCATATATCACTAGTGTTGTGGTCGTACAGCACAAGTTTAGGGATTCTAGGTATGCTAGGTTAAATGTATAGTGAGGATTGTCTATGAAATCATAGCTTTTGAGTATAGGGACATCTGTCCTGTTTTAAAACTCACTGTGAAAAAGTAGTAGAATTTATCCAAGCTTGAGTGAAGGGTAAGGTAGCGTCGCCTATTCTTACTAGTGAGTGAGGATTTCATTGGTTGGTTAAATTCCTACCAGGATTTCATGTATGTATGGTTAGAGATATTTTCCGTTTGAATGTGCGTAAATGATTTTGTAATATACGATCAAGTGAAACTTTGAATTGTCACTTTAAGTGCATTTGGAGAGAATCGAGTTCGTTATTACCTGAAGGGTAGAGTAGACTTACTTTATCAACGAATGAATATTCTGTGAAAATAGCGTCGTCTATTTCACGTAAAGAATACTTGAATGACTGTAAAAGCTATCACTTTATTTTAGTGAAACAGACGAATGGTTTGTTTTTCTGGAGTTACTAATTGAATTTCATTGAAAAGTTTGTTAAAATGGTGCTGTGAAAATATTTTGTGAAGGAGGGGTGAGCTCTAGGAGCGAGAGACGAGAAGCTGCAGTGGCAGTGTACGTCACAGGGTCCGTGCTGTGATTGGCTAACATACGTCACAGCAAGTGCACTGATTGGCTCACGTGACTAAAACAAGCTGACAGCTGTTTGGCTTATTCTCAAAGTAGTCTTTCTATTGGTTGAGAAAGGTGGTGACGTGGCTTAACCTGATTGGCTTGTTGGTGAGTTTCGCGCACGGATTGGCTGGTGCAGCGGAATACTAACTTCCTTGTTACGATCTTTATTGAAGCAAGGGAAACAGATTTAAAACATGGATTATTATTATATTAAGCAGAAAAAGAAACTTTCATGGTTTCAGAAATTGAAAAATAAATTGAAATCTGACAAGAAAATTGAAACGCGAGGTGGAAAGTTACTTCATAAGTACAAGACACCTGCAGCTTATATTGAAGGTGAATATGGTTATCATACTTGCCTTTGGTTTGAGAATTGGATGGAATATACCAAGAAATATGGTGTTTTAGCATGGCCGGAAGATCGTTCTTTTAACAATAAGGTTATGAAAAATTTAAGAGACAAGATGATGACTCTTGAACCAAAGCCTAGACCTACACAATTTGAGGCTTTGGCAGAATGGGCGGATGAGATGTTCCAATTGGAACGGGAGAGCAAAGGAATAGCAAGAGGTACTATATTAGACATTGATCGAGAAACTCATGAGGATAAAATGCGTCGATGGAGACGTAGTGCATGTGATGGTTTGTACCCAGTAAGAGTGATGGTTACTGAAGTACCAGGTCAAAAGAATACCCGAAAGAAAAATAATAATGTTGAAGAAAGTGAATTAGAAGATCCCGTTTTAGAAGAGATTTATATTACAAATCAGAAAAAGACTCCTTATCTACCAGCCTGTACATGGTCTTCCCCGATGGTTCCTTCAGGAACTACTCCAAGTGCACCTCCAAGAGAAATTATTAATGAGGCATCACCCAGATTATACCCGAATAATGCAAAAACTCCTGAAAGAGTAGAAACTAGAACTAATTCCAGTATATCTGGTGAAAACAGAAATTATGTTGAAACCCCAGTTCGCAGAAATGAAACCCCAAGAAATGTAATGAGAACAGAAGAATGTGGGGAAATGCCAAATACTTCAGAATATTTTCGAACAAAAGAAGAATATATACAGCAGTTAACTAAAAGCATTGAAGCGGTAACAGTACCAGTAACGATTGGTCCTGTTCAACCAGTATTTGATCAGAGAGAAGTTAGACACTCAGCTTTAACTATTCCATTAAATGCAGAAATCCAGAAAGTGGCTGAAAAATTTTACTCAGAAATTCACCGAGAAAAAACAATGATGCCTGATTTAACTTTTAATCAAAGTTCCGTTATGTGGAACACCAACAGGTGCAGAATCTGATGCTGAATCGCCAGAAAAGAGCATAAATAAATAGATTTAACTCATACCCCAAAGACTCCAGAAACTAAATTACTTGATGTTGCAAAATTGAAAGCAGATTTGGAGGAATTGATTATTGGTACAATTGGACCTGACAATTTAAAGCAATATCAGGATGATGAATTATTATTTATTTGCAAAAGCATACAATGGAAAACGAAAACAAAATATGATCAATTAGAAGAATTAGCTACTGAATTGGAAGTTGATTTGAGTAGACAGAAAAATTTGGGTAGGAGTTACAGAGTGGATTTCTCTGAAAAAGACATTGAGAGTATGAATACAACTGGAAGAATTATTCACAAAAAAGAATTAATTGTGTTCCTAAAAAGATTAGGTGAATTAAGTAAATGGAGAGTAAAATGGACAAAGAAAAGAGAGGAAGAAAGGAGAGAAAGAGGTGAAGTAGCAAATCAGTTTCCAATGAGAGAAATAGCAGGAGGTGGGTATGTGCATGTTCCCTGGACAAGACAGGATATCTTATTGTTTACCAATGATTTCCCTCAGCTGAGAGAAAAGCCTGTGGAGTGGTATCGACAGGTGGATAGATTTATTAAGGTTTCAAAAGTTCTGTGGATTGATCTTGATGGATTCTTTGACATTGTTGTCCCATCGGATCTTTGGACAGAATGTAAAGTTTCTGTAAGTTGGCCCAAGGAGGAACCTGAACAAAATAGAGTAACAGGTGCTCCATCACCAGATGTTATGGATCTGTATGATAAAGTAATTTATTGGTTGAAAAACAAGATTCCCCCGAAAGAAGTTGATTGGGTTAAAATAGACAGAACAAATCAAGAGCCAAAAGAATCAGTACATACATTTTATGAAAGGTTACTGTTGGATTTTAAACAGTACAGTGGCTATGAAAAATTAAGTGAAAAGGACATGAGCCACTTTATATACAGGTTTGTTTATGGGTTAAGACCTGAAATTGGTGAAATGATTAGAAACGGAATAGTTGGTTGGCAATCACTCTCAGTTGATGACATTTTGAGAAAAGTAAAATATTGTAGTGATGAAATAGATGCCAAGCAGAAGAAGCTAAAAGAGAAAGCAATATGGGCACAGGTGAAGGTAGCTGAACAGCAAATAGCAACCCTGGAAAACAAAAATGTTAATCAGAATCAAGGAAAATTTAAGGGTAATAAGCCTAGATTGATGGGTAATTTTGAAGAATTAAAGCAAAAACAGCCATGTTTTAATTGCGGCGCAATTGGACACTGGAAGCGTGAATGTAAAAATCCGCCCAGAAATTTTAAAAATGCATCATTAAATCCACAGATGCAGAATGAGATAAATCTACAGCAACAGCTACAGCGACAGCGACAGGTAGTGAATCAGCAGAGTCAGATCCCACAACCGCCACTTCCAAACTGTGTAAATGTGCAGAGATACAATACAGAAACGGGATTCTGCGGAGGTGAACAGGTAAACAGATCGCAAAGAGTGAATGTGCAAAATGTTTCTCAACAATATTTGTTGAATGAAAATGGAGGGAGTGATTCTGAGGATTACTTATGACGGTGCCTGAGAGAGGAGGAAGAGTGTGTGCTTGGAGCCACTCTTGAGGTAGATCAGTCTGGTCCATTTGTAAATGGTAAAGTGAATGATGTAGAAATCACTTTTCTTGTGGACACAGGTGCTACCCGTTCTACTGTTAGACCAGTAGAAATAGAAAACCTGCCTCTTTCTGGGGACACCATCCAAGTAGTTGGCATAGCTAATCAACAAATTAAAACAGATTTAACAGAACCTGTCAAAGTTGAAATTGGTAAATTTAAAGACAAACATAGATTTGTAATTTGTAATAGCAGTCCTGTAAATTTGTTAGGGAGGGACATCTTGTGCAAGATGAATTGCAAAATATATTGCTCACCGGATGGTATAGAGCTTCAAACTCAAGAGGAAGATGGGCTTTACAGGTTAACAATGTTAATGGTTGAAGCAGAGGAAAGTAAATTATTTCCTGCATTTGATAAAGATAATCTTCCAGATGAATTAAAAGTGACAGTCAATGCTAAAATTTGGGATTTGACAGGAAGTGAAATGGGTTTGATGAAAAATGTTGACCCAGTTAAAATTACAGTGAAACAAGGAGTAGATTTTCCAAACATTCCTCAGTATAAAATGAAGGCAGAAACTATTGAAGGTGTCATACCTGTAATTGAAAAATTCATAAAACAAGGTGTTTTAAAAGAAATTGAAAGCAGTCCATGTAATTCACCGATTATGGGGATAAAAAAGCCAAACGGAACTTTCAGGATTGTTCAAGACCTGAGAAAGGTTAATCAGATAGTTGTTCCATGTTGCCCGGTTGTTCCTAACCCAGCGGTAATTCTTTATCAGATTCCGCATGATGCAGAATGGTATACATTCATAGACCTCTGCAATGCATTCTTTACTGTTCCATTGCATCCAGAAAGCCAGCAAATGTTTGCGTTTAGGTTCCAGGATCGCATCTTAGCATGGTGTCGTATCCCACAAGGGTATACAGAGAGTCCATCTATCTTTAATCAGTTGCTAAAGAAATCCTTGGAGAACTTAGATTTGCCTGGAAAATCAACATTAGTCCAATACATAGATGACCTCCTTGTGGCTGCAAAAACACGAGATAACTGTGTGACAGATACCATTACTCTTTTGAATCATCTGGCAGATGAGGGACATAAAGTGTCTCCTGCAAAATTACAGTTTTGCAAACAAGAAGTTAAATATCTTGGTCACAGGATTGCAAAAGGAATCAGGCAAGAGACAATTGAGAGAATTAAAATGATTCAAGGAATGCAACCTCCAAAAACACAGAGACAGGTCAGAATGTTTTTAGGAATGGTTGGTTATTGTCGCCAATGGATTAGTGGATTTTCAGTAATTGCAAAACCACTGCAGAGACTAACAAAAGCAGACGTAAAAGACCCAATTACTCTAACAGAAACTGAGTTAAAAGCTTTTCAGCAGTTAAAAAGAAGTTTGTGTGAAGCACCTGCTTTGGGTATGCCAGATTATGAGAAAGAATTTGAGCTGTATTGCAGTGAAAGGGAAGGTTGTGCATTGTCAGTTCTAATTCAGAGACATGGAAAACTGAGAAAGCCAATTGCCTATTTCTCAGCAGTTCTTGATCCTGTTGCAAAAGCATTATCTGGCTGCTTAAAAGCAGTGGCTGCAACCAGTGTAAGCCTTGAACAGAGTGAGGGAATCATAATGGGATTCCCTGTAAAAGTTTATGTACCCCATTCAGTCAAAATTCTTCTTACCAGAAGCAAAACACAGCATTTGACAAGTAACAGATTAACCAAATATGAAAAGGTAATTCTGGGATCAGATAATGTCTCGATAGCAAGATGTGTGAATTTAAATCCTTCCACATTATTGCCTGATGGTACAGTAACAGAAATCAGAAATGAGAATGACATTGATCACGAATGTCTGGATGTTTTAGAATATTGCACCAAACCCAGGCAGGACATTAAAGATGTCCCGCTAACTGAATCAGATTTTGTTTACTTTGTTGATGGTTCATGCTTAAGAACAGATGAAGGAGTTCTGAGAGTAGCATATTCTGTTTGCACAGTTGCAGATGTAGTTGAGGCTTCCTGTCTCGAAGGAATTCGTTCAGCTCAAGTAGCAGAATTGATTGCTTTGATTTGTGCATGTGAAAGAGCAAAAGAATTAAGGATTACCATAGTGACTGATAGTCAGTATGGATATGGCGTATTTCATGACTATGGCCAGCTCTGGTCTCAAAGAGGTTATTTAACTTCTGTGGGAACTCCGATCAGGAATGCAAAATTGATCAAAAAGATTGATTGATGGCATTCAGTTACCAGAGAAAATCGCTGTCGTGAAATGCACAGCGCATAAAAAGGGCAATGATTATATAACTAAAGGAAATGCCTATGCAGATGAAATTGCTAAGTATTGTGCAATGAACAATTTTTCAATCAATCGGGAAAAAGACAATGAACATGTTTTGAATTCACTTATGCTAACATCTGTAGTTGAGACATGGCAAGGAGTTAAAGATTTACAAGATGAGGCAGATGACGAGGAAAAAGACACATGGTTAAAAGCAGGTTGTAGACAGCGAGAAGAAGATGAGATTTGGGTTTACAAAGATGACAGACCAGTTATGCCAAATAGCATGATTGCTGACATGGCTCGAATGTATCATGGTCAAGGACATATTGGTAGGGAGTCAATGATTAGGTTGTTTAGGCAGACATGGTTCAACCTAAAATTCAGGATAATTGCAGAATCTTTTTGCCAGAGATGTTTGATCTGCCAGCAGATTAACCCAAACAGAAAAACAGTTGTGAGCATGGGAACCATAGGACGGGAGGGTGGTCCTTTTACCAGGTTGCAAATGGATTTCATTGACATGCCACCTCATAACAGGTTGAGGTACGTTCTAGTGATAGTCTGTTGTTTTCAAGATGGGTGGAAGGGTTCCCAACACGTCACAATGATTCAGTTACTTGTGCAAAATTGCTTTTAAGGGAGATCATACCTAGGTACGGTTTTCCAGTGACTGTTGAAACTGATCGTGGCACACATTTTGAAAACAGACTATTGCAAATGATTTGTGAAGCATTAAATATAAAACAAAAGCTGCATTGTGCCTACAGACCAGAAGCATCAGGTGTTGTTGAGCAAATAAATGGTACAATCAAGAATAGGATAGCTAAAATGTGTCTAGCTACAGGAGTAAAGTGGACTGATGCACTTCCACTTGTTTTGATGTCTTTGAGAAGTACTCCAGATAAAAAGACAGGTCTAAGCCCTCATGATATTGTCATGGGTAGAGTCATGAGACAAGCATTTGTACCAGTTGGAAAATTAATGAGTATAAATGATAGCGTTATTTTGGAATACTGTAGGAACCTTTCTGACGTCGCGACTTCTGTGTTCCATCAGGTGGGAACTGAAGTAATTACAAGAGAGAAAGAACAAGCTCATGATCTGTTACCAGGAGACTGGGTGAGGGCAAAAATACACCGGAGAAGAAATTGTCTAGTACCCAGGTGGCAGAAAGCAAGACAAGTGATTCTTGTCACAACAAATGCAGTAAAGTGCAGAGGATTGAAGAGGTGGATTCACGCTAGTCACACCATTCGTGTGCCACCACCTGAAAATCCTGACGAAGGTGACACTACTACTGATTCAGATTCTGAAGAAGAACCTGAAAGATATCCAGATCCTGAAGATCGACAAGAAGGTCGACATCTGGAAAGTTCAATTGTGAATGAAGCATTGAATGAAGACACTGAAGAAATCGTGATACTAGACTCAGAAGATGAAGAAAATCTGCTAGAAATAGAAGCAGAAGAAGAGTCTGATCAAGTGGTGATTAAAAATCAGGAGAGTATTGAAAAGCAGATTGGAAACTCTGAAGGCAGGAACGGAAGTCCTGAAACTGCTAAGTTGGAAGTTATTGCAGGAGAAGAAGAAGACGAAGTTCCGAGTACCAGCTATAAGGATGATGTTCCTAACAGAGTGAAACTGCCGAGTAAAGAAGAACCTAGATTTAGAATTGAAATCTCAGAGACGGAATCAGATGAGAGTGATGAAGATTCCGAAATAAGAAATTTCAGAAAAAGAGCTTGGAGAGCAGAGTGTAACAAATCTGAACCAAAGAAGAAATTACCAAGAAAAGGTGATAATTGGCCAAATGAAAATGAGGGCCTAAAATTTAAATTGGTGAACAGAATAAAAGAGCAAATTAATGAAATATCAAGTCAGAAAGGAGATGCAGATAAGGAAATTCAGGCAGGAAAGAAAATAGAAGTAATTAGCAGTAGGGCAAAAAGAGTTGTGAAACCTAATCAAAAGTACAAATCCCCTGAGTGGACTTACATTATTATCCCACCAGTAGTGGAGGTAAATAGCAGTAGTCAGGAAGATATAAATGACACAAGTGATAATGACTGATTTAATTTTAATATAGAGTTGTAATCTGTTTTGGCATAAGGCTGAAGAAATTGTGTTAGGTGACACAAGGTCGAAGAAATTGTGTTAGCTGAAGTATACATTGATGTAAGACGTAAGTCAAAGAAAAGCTGTTAGAAAATAGGGTTTTCTGAAAAAAAAGAAAAAAATTAAAAACAGGGGGGTATATATTTAGTGTTTTTAAACTTTGATGCCTTATACTAACAATAACTCGAGATGTTCAATCTTTAGGAGATGTTGTAAAATGTCTTTAATTTGTGTGGTTTTAATAATTTTGGTCTGGTTGATTTTAGCTGTCATTTTCCCTTTTGGAATTGACAAGGAAATGTACAAAGCTAACATGACAAACAAAGCTAAGGCTAAACAAGATAATCATGGTACAGCAGGCAAAACTAACAGAGTTATTGATCACAAGCCAGAGATCCACCAAGATAGATCTGTTGGTGATTTTTCTAGTAATACTTTTTCAAGGCTTCTTTCTGAATATGTTAGGGTCATGAATGTTAAAGACTACTACATTTGTGTGAAACTACCTGCTTCTGTTTCTGAGGGGGTGACATATAACATGCTTCCCCTTACTTTTGGCATCACTTGCAGCGTAATAGCTAGTTTGTTTTATTAAACAGGTCGTTTAGAGTATTAATATTCTAATTACGACCAGATTTTTGCAAATTTAAAGGTTGACAAAAGCTTGAATAAGCATAAACAAGCTAAACAGATGAGGGAATTTTTCATTGTGACTAATGAACTTACATATGAGTATGCTTTTAGAAACAATTTAACTTGCAAATTGAGAGCTGAAGAGAAATCTTTCTTAAGTTAAGTTGAAGAGAGAAGAGCAATTTATAAGAGAAATGAAATGCTGAAACATACCAAATCTAAGTTTTGGCAAATTGAGGATGAAAAGCTTAATGGTAGATCATCAGAAAATGTTGCTATTCACATAGATAAACCTGTTCGCGGAAAGCTTTGCATTAGAAGAGACAACACGCTTTTTGACAGTTACTTTGTGGGTGCTAGCCAGTGCGAGCATGCTTATCAAATCTTGGGTGGATGGGGATTCAAAGGTGGCAAAGATCCATTTTTTCCTGGAATTTATTTTGTATGTGGGGACAAAGCTTACTACAATCTCCCAGACCACTGGTATGGGACTTGCTATGTTGGATTAGTTTTCCCAAAGATTTTTCATGTAGACAGAAATGAAAAAGGTTCATTTGAAATTAGCAATCATCTGAGTAGATTCAGAAGAAAAAGTTTTTCAGAAATTTTGAGAGATATTTTTGGTGCAGTAATACCTTTTGTGGGTATAACCCTGAATGCAGTTAAAATCAGAACATTGTCCACATTTGTTGACAGATTGTCCACTGATACTGCTGGTGGTTTCCAGTTAGTGGATCCTGACATTATTGCTATGAGAACCATGGTTATGCAGAACCGTCTTGCCTTAGACATTCTGCTAGCAAACGAGGGAGGAGTTTGTGGAATATTACATGTCCAGCATTGCTGCACATATATTCCTGACAAGAGCCAGAATATTGAGTTGTACATTAAAAACATTACAGAGCTTCATTCAGAAATTGTTCCTTTAGAAGATGAAGACTTTTCAGAACACTTGAGTAAAAGATTTGCAGCAATCAAAACCTGGTTTCAAGAGATAGGTAGTTTAATTTTAGGCAAAATTCTGACTCCTTCACTAGTTATAGTTTTTGTGATACTTTTTTTTTTTTTTTTTTTTTTTTTATCCTCATGTTGCGATTTTTATGTTTTGTTTGGGAATCCCAGGGTTCAAGCCTCTCAATGAGTGTACCAGCACTGCCCCAATGCACGAGTGTGTTAGGGGAGTTTCCCTACCGATGATATTGCAGAGGACTCCCCCTTGGAACCAACACATACATAACATATCTGTTTTTTCGTTAGTTGGGAAGAGCTAGCCACCATTGGCTACTCGATGAGTATTATACCCATCAACAGATGTTACCATCGCTTAATCATAGGATCCTCTTTCCATCTCGATCACTATTTAGGGTTTAAAATGATTTTCCCAAATTCCCCAAAAGTTATTTCTTTTAGTATGCTTTTCCCTTCTATCTATTTTGTTTATTTTTATGACCGAATTCATCCATTCTCCGATCGTTGGAGATATTGAACCAACCCATTTAATACAAATCTCCCTTCTTGCGAGGAGTATCAGAACAAAAACTAGATCTTCTTGCTCTTTTGTTAGCTTGCCCGCTCCCATATTACTGTCAATCCCAAAAAGTACAAGAGTGGTACTTACAGTTATTTGCTGTTGGAGGACTGAAGTTAAATTCTTACCCACTTCATACCAGAACTCTTCAAGGGATGGGCACTCTTTAAAGATGTGAATATCGTCTGCCTTCTCCTCACCACATTTCGGGCATTTCCTGATTTGGGCCCCCTTAAATTTGGACAGTTTTTTAGGAGTCCAGTAGGCTCTATGAATCGTGAAGATGTGATTCCTTTTTAAAGCAGCTGATTTTAATGTAGCCCAGCATTTCTCAATTGATTTGGACCACACCTCTTCAAGATCTGAAATATGGAGGTTTTTCCCCCAAATTAGTTCTGCGATCTGGGCATCTTCCTCATTTGATGTTATTAATGCCCAATACCATCTGGCTATCTCTTTTTCCATGGGAAGAACTTTCTGCATTTCTTTCTCCAGCTCTTCGGTATTATTTTCCTGGTTTGTTAGAGTCTTTGCCCAACTGGAAAGCTGGTAGTATTTAAATTTGGAGATAGTAAAGTTAGTGATGGTTTGAAGATCCTCCCATGGAATTAGTGATGATCCAGTTAGTAACTGGCCCCAGTGCTCGATGTTTGATATTTTTAGCGGGTTTGCCAGGCTATCTTTCAGACAGTCTGGGGTGCCTGGGGAGTTCCATATAGGAGCCAGGGGGCTGTAGTATGAGATGTTTAGGGTCCCTCTGACCTGGGCCCATATTCTGGCCGCGTCCTTCAGAATCTTCAATTTAACCTTTTTGAAAAATTTTGGGTGGCCAAATTTATACAGGAAATGGTTGGTTTTCATGGTCATTGCTTGGAGATATTCAGGGTAATATTGATGAGCTCTTAACAGTGGTCTCATATTTTTAAATGAAAAGGCTCTATAATATTCCCACAGATCAGGGCTAGCTATACCTCCTTGTTCTTTTCTTCTTCTGATTTTCTTCCAGGATATTCTGGTTCCCTTAGATGCCCAAATAAAGCTTGCAATTTCTCCTTGTAATTTTTTCAATGTATTCTTTTTAAATTCTAAGGGAATTGTGTTGAAAAGATAGGTATATTTGGGTAAAATAGACATTTTTACGATGTTTGATCTCCCTATAAAGCTTAGTGGGAGGCTGGTCCAGGTCTTTAAAAGTTTTCTTGTTTCCTCTGCCACTCTTTTTAGATTTATTTGCGGTATTTTTTCCAAGTCATGAACTATTGTAATTCCTAGGTATTTAATTTCCTTCTTAATATCTGGAATGACGAGATTTGAGTTCCAAGCCATGATTTCAGTTTTGGAGTGATTTACTAGATAACCTGAAACTTTCCCAAAATTCTCCAAAGTGATTTTGATTTCGGGTATGGAGGACTGATAGTCATTGGTAAAGATCATTAGATCGTCAGCATATAATGCCACTTTTTTAGACCATTCCTGATATTTAAATGGGAGTATTTTTTCATTTCCCCTTAACAAATTTGCCAAAGTCTCAATGTATAGGTTAAAAAATAAGGGCGAGAGTGGGCAACCTTGCCTGGTGCCTCTTTCAATTTGTATGTTGTTAGTTAAGCACCCATTCACTAGAATTCTCGACCTCGGGGCTCTATAGATTTCTTTGATTATATGCAAAAAGGAGTCTCCCAAGTTATTTCTTCTCATTACTTCAGTCAAGAAAGCCCAGTTCACCCGGTCAAAAGCCTTTGCGGCATCAAAGGTGAGTATTGTAAGAGGATTTTGTTCAGAGATAGCAATGTCGATTGCTCCAATTAACTCATGAGTCAGGTCTTGCAGTTGTCTTCCTCTGATAAAGCCTTTCTGGTCAATATGAATCAACTTGGTCATCATTTTCCCTAGCCTTTTTGCTATGATTTTTGTGCAGATCTTGTAGTCACAATTAAGTAATGATATTGGCCGGTATGATTCACATAGTGTTGGCTGTTTCCCAGGTTTTAGGATTATCGTTATGATGGCATCATTCCAAGAGTCTGGGATTTTTTCTTGATGTTTATACACCAGATTAAGTACGTCTGTGATGTGAGGCGATAGCGTTTCTCTGAGTGCCATATATAATTCGTTTGGGAGAGCATCTGGTCCCGCAGCCTTTCCTTTTTTCAAATCCTTTATTGTTTCTTCTACTTCCTCCTTAGAGAATTCTTCGTTTAAGATATTTTTCTCCTCACTTGTTAGTGATAGGATGGGCAGAGTATTTAAGTAGCCTTCTATTTGTTCTTTCGATGGGTTTACATCTTCCGAGTATAACTTGGCGAAAAAATTTGTGAATTCCTGTCTAATTACAGTGTCCTCAAAAGAAGGGGATAACTGATTGTCTTGTAATATACATACTACCTTGTTCCTGACTGAATCTGATTTTAGTTTCCATGCCAAAAGTTTTCCGCAACCTTCCCCGTATTCGTGATTTGCTAATTTGCTCGCTTCCCACTTTGTTCTTATTTTATTTTCTAAAATGTCAACGAGGCATTCTTTTTGTCTTTGTCTTTCCTTCTCCAGCTCCTCTTTTATGTCTGCCCTATGTTCGACCAGAATTTGTGTATCCTGCAGCTTTATGGAGTTTTCTAAGTCCCTTATCTTTTGATTTGATGTCTTTGATCTGTATGCGCCTTGACTTAATAATTTTCCTCTTATAACTGCCTTATAAGTATCCCATGTGGTTTGTTTTGATGTGCCTACCTTATTATTTTCAAAAAAAAATTCTGTTTCAATCCTAAGCTCTTCTATATAATGTTCGTCAAGTAGTATAGCTCGTTCAACTGTCATTCTGTTTTGTGTTTTAACCTCCGTCCTTTGAATCACAAGCTGGACTGCAGAGTGATCTGATATGTGAGCAGGAAGGTGTTCTAGTTTTATTACATCTTCTGTTAAGCTTTTATCTGTTAAGAAGTAATCGATTCTCGATCTATGACCGAGTTTCTTATTAAGTAAGGTAAAAGGTTGTTTTTTATCCCCTTTTATTTTCCATATGTCCAGTAGATTTAAATCTCTCTTGTAGATCCCAAGCCACTCTCTCATATTAGGTAGATTTTTTTGTCTTCCCGGAGGTGATCTATCTACTTTTGTTGAAAATTAGTTGCATGCTACACAAAAGAAAGAAATACCTAAGGGAAAAGAAGAGGATTTATAAGCTCAGAAAGGAACAAGATAAGGAAATAGAACTAGAAGAGTTTCGCAGATCACAGTATGAGAGTTACAAGCAGACAGCAGAATCGAAACTTTAGAAACACTAATACAGTGAAAGACAAAACATGTTCAAAGGTTTAAAATTTTGCTAAAATTTTGGGGTGTAGTTTGGTGATTTTGAAATCACCAGATGAGGGAGTTGATGGAGCGAGGTTCAGAATAATATTTTGTTCTGACTCGCAAAGTTAAACTTCCATAATATAACCGTATTAATGAGTCTGTAATGAAATGTACTAATCAACTTAGTTTAAAATGCATACACGACACAAGGGACTAACTCATGTGCTTTATGTTACAAACTGCAAGTTTGTGAAAAATAATAAACTAATCTTGTCTATTGTCTTTGTCAGTATTAAATGCGGCTGTTCAGTTAATGGCATGTGCTTATTTTGTGTGCTTATGTTATGTCTTTTCGTCTTTATGTGGCATTAGCTCGTGAAGGATTTCGCGGCCTAAAAGAAGAAAAGTAAATATAAATGCTGCTCTTTGTGCTTCAGCTAGGTAACATATATTGATGGGATAATAATTAGCAAAGGGGGTGGGTAACAGAACGAGTTTCATTACTTTAATTAATTAATGTCTTGTGTTTGTTTGAATACTATTTATCATGAGAGAGGCCTAAGGCCTGAGGCCTGGGAAAGTGGGTGTTTGGAATCCTGTTGTGAAGAGCTGAGCACAGAGAAATGCATCAGAAAAATATAAAAAATAGACTATGCAAGACGTGCTCTGAAAGTGACAAATCCAAGGACAGGATGCAGCAAATCAGCCAAGCTAAGGAAGCAACGAACTGTTACTCAATAAAATGTTGCGTTTCCAAGGAAGCTAAAGTCGCATGACTGAGAGGACAATGGTGTTTTAGAAAGCTCAACTTTGGATTGGAAAAAAGGTGATGATCTCACATGGACTGACATCTGTCAGCCAATTGGAACTTTGGATGGCAGGAAAAAGAATACTTTTAGCGGAGATTAGCTAGTCAGAAAAGGTATAAAACTTGACCCCTTTGACAGGAGGGCGCTTCTCGTTTTCCGATTCCTGAAGGGCATGTCGTGCTGATGGACTTTTGGCGCACGTAAGGATAATAGGCCTAAATGAGTTTTCCCTTACAGGTGGAGCTAAGATTAGTTAGGGAAATAGCTTGAGGGTTTGGAAACTGTTATTTTGCCTTAATACATGCTTTCTGAAATGCTTTGAAATGTCAGCCTGATTGATCATTCCTCATTAAATGCTGCTTATTTGCTAATAAAATAATGACTTATTAAAGAAGATGCTTTTTCTTTGAAGAATAAAATTAATAAATTAGATTTTGAAACGACAATGTTTATTCATGGTCTAGTTACCATCAGCTGATCCATTTACCTTAGTGACTTAATTAAAATGTTATTTGCATAAAAACCATGGTAAGAAAAGATAAACTGCAGATGTATATAAATGTGTAAATAGTTTGTGAATAGGTTCCGATTAATTAGGTCACATGATTCAGTTGCCCAAAATTTGTCTTGTTAGTTTATGGGCCTTGTGAGTGATTTATGATTAATGGTGAGTATCATGGTGTTGGGTAGCGTTGTTGGGACACTTTTTCTATAGGGCCGCTGGATCAGGCAGCCAAACCTAAACTACCAAACAATAATGCAAATGTATGTGGAGGAGAATATTCAGCAGCATCTATAGCTACTATATGATTTTCAAATAAACCAAACCATACTGGTTTTCCTGGTTTCTCCAAAAAAGGAGGTGGTTGTGTGACTTCTCGCACTGAAGACATGGTGAAACAAAAGTGAATAAATCCCCAGAACACTCAACTTTAAATACAATTCTCACATTGTACATTTAAAGGAATACATTCTATGTTATGTAATACATTCTGTGTTACGTAATACAGCTTTTACTAAACATGTAAAACTTGAGTTACATCACCACTACACTATTACTATTACATCATTGTGTATGGGTTTTCCTCTTGCACACTTCCATGTCATTGAGTTTTAATGGGGCAGTCCTGGACCTCACACATGCCATGGACATGGACAGGCCTATGCGCACATGTTATATTAACCTGTGACAAGGTACAAAATCAAAAGCTGGGATACAAGATAGTCACATTTGGGCACTCAGAACATGGCAACATGACCGCACACCTCGCAGGGAACATTCTTGGTCCATGTTCTGACAATATTATGGTTTCCTAAATTATTATGGCTTATCTTATGGTCTTTTCACAATGTATATGTTTAGTTGACTCCTGTAAATCTGCTATTTTCTGGAAACTAAACAAGTGCATATTTGTATCTCAAAGTATAGTCATTGGTCTAAATATATAATATTCCTGATCAATTCCCGTGTCTACACACTGCACACATGCAGGAATATGTGCTTGTCACACTGTTAATGGTGAGTAGCTTAGTTGTTTAATTTTCTTTTCTTCTCAAGATCAACAAGGTGGTGGGAAGGAAAGCTAACAGGAGCCAGTAAAGCTTACGATCCTTGAGACCAGATGTCTGCCTTGTACAAAGGTTACCTGTACTGTGTTGTGGAAAGCTTATCTACAGTCTGGAGAGGCGAGGATCCTTAGCATGGAACAGAAGATTTGAATAGGGAGAGTAGCCAAGGGACCTGCAGACTTGGTGAGAGGCTTTAAGGACACATAGGACAGCCACGTTAAAAGACTTGAGAGGAAAAAGGGTCCATCAGCCACAATACCTGAAGTGGTAAATGCTGTATCTATGTCATTTCCTAGCAGTATCTGCATCTGGTTGCCATCTCCACTAGATTCTGGAGTGTGGAATCCAGGGGACAGAGAGCAGGGAGTCGCTGATGAAGTAGGACCTTTAAGGTTGTTGTACCATGTGAATAAACCTTTCTAACCTACACTACGTGGCTCTTGTGGACTTGAAAGTGTCGACAAGTGTGGGCTACCCCCCAAGAGTGCTGCTGGGACAAGAAGTTCATTTTGATTTATGAAGTAGCTCAACAACTCCTTGGTCGTGCGAGCAGTTCGACGTTTTGGTAAAGTTTTTACAAGCAGGACCTCTCAGCTGGCTGCAAGTTGCGCTCGCCAGTCTCATACTTGTTTTCTTGAGGTAGGAGTATTTTTGGGACCCTGCAGGCCTACTATTTAATTTTAAACTGGGTGCACAAGACTGAGCCAGTTTCGACGCGTGCCATCACTGCCAACCTCATTGCTGTGAAGCTGCATGCTCAAGAGGGAGTACTCGATTCAGTGATTGTCTGCGTGGGCCCTCAGCGTGGATCGTGGGCTGTGTGTCACAGTGGAATCCGGAGATAGTGACATCTTCAAGCCGTGCCCCCAAGAGGGAACTACTGCTTGTCTCCAAGGAAGCCCAAGAGGATTGTGAGGTTTTCAGGCTGTGCCTCCAAGTCGCACTGTGCGATGACAAAGAACTGCAGCAGTGCCTAGACGGGCATTTCCGGCACTTCCTGCAATTGCCTGGAGATGCTCTGGTGCACCTTCACGTCAGAACAGAGATGCAACAGGGAGCATCCACAGTTAGCCTGGAAACATTGCAAGAACGGTGTGGTGGCACTGCACGTGGTGGGCACTGTGTGAGCACCGGTCGGATGTCGAGCAGGTCGTCAAGCGTGTTTACTGAAGTGCATAAGTAAGAAGGGATTTACAACTCTGAATGAGGTATTATCATTGCTGTTGGTGGGAGCGGTCCACTGCAAGCTTACATTTGTTGAAGCAACTGTTCTGCTGTAAAAGTTGAAAACACCTTGCTGTCTGCAGAGTCTTTTAGTTACTTTAATTCATTTGTGTTAAAGGGGGGGATATATGTTGTATCTATGTCATATCCTAGCATCATCTGGATCTGGTTGCCATTTCCACTAGATTCTGGAGTGCGGAATCCAGGGAACAGAAAGCAGACCGTTGCTGATGAAGAAGGACCTTTGGGGTTGGTGCACCATGTGAAGAAACATGTCTAACTTACACTACGTGGCTCTTATTCAGCGCCAAGACACCTACGGGAAATCGTGCGCTTTACAAATACACCTGTTATGTTATGTTATGTTATGTTGTGGACGTAAAAGTAGTTCCTTTGGGCACCCTGATTTCTTGGCAGTACCGAAGAGGCCTTCTCACAACTGGCCCCTGCTGTTTGGAGGGCACACCTGCATTACTTCCCGCCCACCAATTTCACTCTTGCTGCATCTCTTTCCATTGCTCAACCACAATTCCAGCAGCACAGTACAGTTCACCAGGTAAGAAGACACAAAAATATCTGCAGCCACCAACTTTAATCTAATCAAGGCTTCATCAGTGCTGCAAATGATGCTTGTGGGACAGCAGGATCCCCAGCAGACCCATGTCCTCATGAATAACTCTACAACCAATTCAGCCAGAACAGTCAACAACTCATTGGATAAAGGTATGTTCAAAAGGAACTCTGAAAATCTTATATTAAACACATGCTATACCAAATCGGCCTTGAGCCAAGTGATCTTTCTAACCTCTGGCCAATTGCACACTGATTTAGTCAGAAGGATAGAACAATTTAAAGATCTACCTCACAACATATATCTACATTCATCAAAGAAAATAACCTGCTTTCAGATTATCAAAACATATTCTGTTATGGCTGTGGAACAGAAGCAGCAGTCATTTCCACATGGGATGATTTTAAAACTACAGATGTATTAAAAATGGAATACTGGCACACTCATTACATGAACTCTCTCTTGCCTTTGATGCTGTTCATTAGGTCAAGCTTCTACAAAGACTTGACAACATCAAAGTGCAGAGTGCATACCTTGAGCAGATTGCATCTTTTCAATCAGACAGGTAATCTTCTCACTCCTTCCTTCAGATCAGCTCCATTCAATTCACAACTAATGTACCAAGCAAATTTACTCCTCTGTAATATTTACCATAGTTCTCTATTCAACCTACCTGATATCTCCTTCAATCTCAAGTGTTACTCTTAAGCAAATTATGCACAAATCATACTCAAGCATGAAAATCTACCTGACTTTCACTCATACTCAATTGGACAATGTCTGAAGTGATAAAATAATTGATACTATTGAACCACAGCAAAATAAACATGTTGCAAATCGAAATATAAATTTGCTGTAAATTGATCAAACACTACCCATCAACAATATGGCCTCAACAGCTAGGCCCGGCATCAAGCATCTTAGTCCAAGTGAGAAATCTACGTATCAATGCTTACTCCAGTCTGTCAATCATATTACAATTGCGTTTATCAAATAGATTTAAATTTCAGTTTGTCACTTCTTTCCGTCACATTGGCTATATAGATATTTCCACCTACATTGCTTGAAATGCTTGTCTTGCCACACTGACTGGAAGTGCTAGCCCCTTACCCCTGAAGGTGAGGTCTAGTTGTGCCCCTATCACACATAATACTCAGGTCGTAGCTTTATGCTCTGCCTCTTTTAAAATCCACCAGCCACCACCGTTTACTACACAGAACAATACAACTACTTGGTCTATTCAATATCAAAACATGGCTAAGTCTAGAAAGACAAAGGCCCTGATTAAGAGTGATTCAGAAAAGGGGGTGGTGATGGACAGAGCATCTGAGTTAAACAGAACACTCATACCCAGTCAAAAGATCAGGGCTTGATCCATTACCGTTTTTTAGCTCACTGCACCATCCCAGTTCAGAACCTGGCTACATGCAAATTAGTCTGTCCCTGGCCCAGTGCATCATGGGAACAGGGCAGACCAAACTACCAAGCCAATTCTTTACTGGAAAGGAAACAAGCTTCCGGGGACCGGTTTCTGGCATTGCAGCCGTCTTCAGCCCGGCTTGCTGGAATCCTAATGGTGCAGTGAGCAAGGGACTCACATCTGAGCATACCCTGCCACTGCTATAGTGGCCAAAACGATTCAGAAAAGGGGGTGGTGATAGACAGAGCATCTGAGTTAAACAGAACACTCATACCCAGTCAAAAGATCAGGGCTTGATCCATCACCGTTTTTTAGCTCACTGCACCATCCCAGTTCAGATCCTGGCTACAAGCAAATTAGTCTGTCCCTGGCCCAGTGCATCATGGGAACAGGGCAGACCAAACTACTAAGCCAATTCTTTACTGGAAAGGAAACAAGCTTCCGGGGACCGGTTTCTGGCATTGCAGCCGTCTTCGGCCCGGCTTGCTTGAATCCCAATGGTGCAGTGAGCAAGGGACTCACATCTGAGCATACCCTGCCACTGCTATAGTGGCCAAAACGATTCAGAAAAGGGGGTGGTGATGGACAGAGCATCTGAGTTAAACAGAACACTCATACCCAGTCAAAAGATCAGGGCTTGATCCATCACCGTTTTTTAGCTCACTGCACCATCCCAGTTCAGAACCTGGCTACATGCAAATTAGTCTGTCCCTGGCCCAGTGCATCATGGGAACAGGGCAGACCAAACTACCAAGCCAATTCTTTACTGGAAAGGAAACAAGCTTCCGGGGACCGGTTTCTGGCATTGCAGCCGTCTTCGGCCCGGCTTGCTTGAATCCTAATGGTGCAGTGAGCAAGGGACTCACATCTGAGCATACCCTGCCACTGCTATAGTGGCCAAAACGATTCAGAAAAGGGGGTGGTGATGGACAGAGCATCTGAGTTAAACAGAACACTCATACCCAGTCAAAAGATCAGGGCTTGATCCATCACCGTTTTTTAGCTCACTGCACCATCCCAGTTCAGAACCTGGCTACATGCAAATTAGTCTGTCTCTGGTCCAGTGCATCATGGGAACAGGGCAGACCAAACTACCAAGCCAATTCTTTACTGGAAAGGAAACAAGCTTCCGGGGACCGGTTTCTTGCATTGCAGCCGTCTTCGGCCCGGCTTGCTTGAATCCTAATGGTGCAGTGAGCAAGGGACTCACATCTGAGCATACCCTGCTACTGCTATAGTGGCCAAAACGATTCAGAAAAGGAGGTGGTGATGAACAGAGCATCTGAGTTAAACAGAACACTCATACCCAGTCAAAAGATCAGGGCTTGATCCATCGCCGTTTTTTAGCTCACTGCACCATCCCAGTTCAGAACCTGGCTACATGCAAATTAGTCTGTCCCTGGCCCAGTGCATCATGGGAACAGGGCAGACCAAACTACCAAGCCAATTCTTTACTGGAAAGGAAACAAGCTTCCGGGGACCGGTTTCTGGCATTGCAGCCGTCTTCGGCCCGGCTTGCTTGAATCCTAATGGTGCAGTGAGCAAGGGACTCACATCTGAGCATACCCTGCCACTGCTATAGTGGCCAAAACGATTCAGAAAAGGGGGTGGTGATGGACAGAGCATCTGAGTTAAACAGAACACTCATACCCAGTCAAAAGATCAGGGCTTGATCCATCACCGTTTTTTAGCTCACTGCACCATCCCAGTTCAGAACCTGGCTACATGCAAATTAGTCTGTCCCTGGCCCAGTGCATCATGGGAACAGGGCAGACCAAACTACCAAGCCAATTCTTTACTGGAAGGGAAACAAGCTTCTGGGGACCGGTTTCTGGCATTGCAGCCGTCTTCGGCCCGGCTTGCTTGAATCCTAATGGTGCAGTGAGCAAGGGACTCACATCTGAGCATACCCTGCCACTGCTATAGTGGCTAAAACGATTCAGAAAAGGGGGTGGTGATGGACAGAGCATCTGAGTTAAACAGAACACTCATACCCAGTCAAAAGATCAGGGCTTGATCCATCACCGTTTTTTAGCTCACTGCACCATCCCAGTTCAGAACCTGGCTACATGCAAATTAGTCTGTCCCTGGCCCAGTGCATCATGGGAACAGGGCAGACCAAACTACCAAGCCAATTCTTTACTGGAAAGGAAACAAGCTTCCGGGGACCGGTTTCTGGCATTGCAGCCGTCTTCGGCCCGGCTTGTTTGAATCCTAATGGTGCAGTGAGCAAGGGACTCACATCTGAGCATACCCTGCCACTGCTATAGTGGCCAAAACGATTCAGAAAAGGGGGGTGTTTTCTGAATCTGATTAAGAGTGGGCTGCAATAATCTCTGCTATATCCCTCCCCCAGAGGTACCATTCCCAGGGACAATTTAAGGAGAGAGAAATAAAGGAATGTACAACTTTCTGGGTATTAACATGCGAGAATCTCACAGTTTTCCCCTGCTATTTCAACTGGGCACATTGCCTAGTTTCAGCAGGTGAAACACGAGTCAAACATTATGGAGATGTGGAATTCTCTCAAAACGTATCAGTCTGATGTGGCTAGTAACTCCTGATATTGTCATGGACACAGTGTTGGAGTGTATAACTTTAACAACAGGGTCACCTGACTGGTGATGCCTGCGAGTGATGGATGTGGGATGAGTGTGGGACAGCCCTCTTGGACCGAGGGCTGTAGTTTGAGTTGTTCTTATGCAAACTACACATCCCCAGGAATGAGGTCAAGAACGAGTGAATCAGTGAATGTTTGCTTCTACTCTGACTCTACAGCACAAGATGTGATTCGAGTACAGGACTATGAACTCTACATTATATAGACATACTGAAATGATGGGGGTAGATTAAATACACTTTGAAAAAGAAAAAGAGGGAACATATGTTTTAGGTGGTTTGTATGGGACAGACAGGAGCACTAAAGCAGGGCCTGTTTAATATTTAAACATATGTAACCCACTGGTGTTGAGGTTTTGCTTGCTGGTGACACTGTGTGAGGTAGCAACATATACAGAGATTTTTTTTCTTTAGTGCAGCCTTAGACTTAAAGTGAAGTGAAGGAATGCTGTCAACCAGATTGTCTTGAGTAGCCAGGGTTTAAGTAAGACGTGTCTTGCTATTCCTCAGCACTAGCAGTAAAAACAAATTTACATTGTGATAGGTTCGTAACCGGCCCTATACTCACAACCATAACATTACAAGCAAAAAACACAAGGGCAGATTTACAAGCCCCTTGCAACACTTTTGCGCCGCCGTTGCGTCACTTTTGTGACCCAGCAGTGGCGGCTTAAACATTGCGGCCATTTAACAGCGTGACACATCTAGGGAGATGCATCATGTTGTAAATCCCTGCGTCACATTATACCTGCATCAGGTACAATGCATACAGGGTGGGCATTCCCACGCCGGAAAGCCCCATAGAAGTGACGCAGTGAAATCTACAAGATTTCACTGCGCCACTTCTAGGATGCCGCTGTGTCAAAACCTTACGCCTGCTTAAAGCAGGTGTAAGGAGTGACGAGGTAAAATGAGTATAGGCCTCCCCATGTATTGCTGGAGTTGTGTTGTGCTTGCGACAAAACTCCAGCAATGCGTAACTTTTGGGCCAAAAGATAACAATTTTGCGCCATGTTGCGCCGCATTGTAAATACAGTGCATCCATGATGGTGCAAGGGTATCGCAGGCTGGCGCAGGAAAACTGACGAATCTCTACAGCGTCAGTTTCTTGTAAATCTGCCCCACTGTTCTGTTACTAAACAATGAGTATAAGAACCCTTAAAGTAATCCATGTAGAGATGCGGTCTGTGCATACAATCCACATGTTTTACTTCATGTTGTATGCCATATATTTCTCACTATTTACAACAAGGGGTGGTGATGGACAGAGTCTCTGAATTAAGCAGAGTACTCTCACCCAGTCAAGAGATCAGGGCTAGATCCAACACCGTTTTTTAGCTCATTGCACCATCCCAGTTTCAGAACCTGGCTGTATGCAAATTAGTCTGTCCCTGGCCCAGTGCATCATGGGAACAGGGCAGACCAGACTACAAAAGCCAATTCTTACACTGGGAAGGAAACAAGCTTCCGGGGACCGGTTTCTGCCATTTCAGGCGTCTTCGGCCCAGCTTGCTTGAATCCTGATGGTGCAATGAGCAAGGGACTCACATCTGAGTATACCCTTCCACGCTTAGGGTGGACAAAATTATTTACAACAAGGGGTGGTGATGGACAGAGTCTCTGAATTAAGCAGAGTACTCTCACCCAGTCAAGAGATCAGGGCTAGATCCAACACCGTTTTTTAGCTCATTGCACCATCCCAGTTTCAGAACCTGGCTGTATGCAAATTAGTCTGTCCCTGGCCCAGTGCATCATGGGAACAGGGCAGACCAGACTACAAAAGCCAATTCTTACACTGGGAAGGAAACAAGCTTCCGGGGACCGGTTTCTGCCATTTCAGGCGTCTTCGGCCCGGCTTGCTTGAATCCTGATGGTGCAATGAGCAAGGGACTCACATCTGAGTATACCCTTCCACGCTTAGGGTGGACAAAATTATTTACAACAAGGGGTGGTGATGGACAGAGTCTCTGAATTAAGCAGAGTACTCTCACCCAGTCAAGAGATCAGGGCTAGATCCAACACCGTTTTTTAGCTCATTGCACCATCCCAGTTTCAGAACCTGGCTGTATGCAAATTAGTCTGTCCCTGGCCCAGTGCATCATGGGAACAGGGCAGACCAGACTACAAAAGCCAATTCTTACACTGGGAAGGAAACAAGCTTCCGGGGACCGGTTTCTGCCATTTCAGGCGTCTTCGGCCCGGCTTGCTTGAATCCTGATGGTGCAATGAGCAAGGGACTCACATCTGAGTATACCCTTCCACGCTTAGGGTGGACAAAATTATTTAAAACAAGGGGTGGTGATGGACAGAGTCTCTGAATTAAGCAGAGTACTCTCACCCAGTCAAGAGATCAGGGCTAGATCCAACACCGTTTTTTAGCTCATTGCACCATCCCAGTTTCAGAACCTGGCTGTATGCAAATTAGTCTGTCCCTGGCCCAGTGCATCATGGGAACAGGGCAGACCAGACTACAAAAGCCAATTCTTACACTGGGAAGGAAACAAGCTTCCGGGGACCGGTTTCTGCCATTTCAGGCGTCTTCGGCCCGGCTTGCTTGAATCCTGATGGTGCAATGAGCAAGGGACTCACATCTGAGTATACCCTTCCACGCTTAGGGTGGACAAAATTATTTACAACAAGGGGTGGTGATGGACAGAGTCTCTGAATTAAGCAGAGTACTCTCACCCAGTCAAGAGATCAGGGCTAGATCCAACACCGTTTTTTAGCTCATTGCACCATCCCAGTTTCAGAACCTGGCTGTATGCAAATTAGTCTGTCCCTGGCCCAGTGCATCATGGGAACAGGGCAGACCAGACTACAAAAGCCAATTCTTACACTGGGAAGGAAACAAGCTTCCGGGGACCGGTTTCTGCCATTTCAGGCGTCTTCGGCCCGGCTTGCTTGAATCCTGATGGTGCAATGAGCAAGGGACTCACATCTGAGTATACCCTTCCACGCTTAGGGTGGACAAAATTATTTACAACAAGGGGTGGTGATGGACAGAGTCTCTGAATTAAGCAGAGTACTCTCACCCAGTCAAGAGATCAGGGCTAGATCCAACACCGTTGACATGAGTCCCTTTCTCACTGCTCCATCAGGATTCAAGCAAGCCGGGCCGAAGAGGCTGAAATGCCAGAAACCGGTCCCCGGTAGCTTGTCTCCTTTCTGGTGAAGAATTGGCTTGGTAGTTTGGTCTACCCTGTTCCCATGATGCACTGGGCCAGGGACAGACTAATTTGCATATAGCCAGGTTCTGAGCTGGGATGGGGCAGTGAGATAAATAACGGTGATGGATCAAGCCCTGATCTTTGGACTGGGTAAGAGTGGTCTGCTTAATTCAGACACTCTGTTCATCACCACCCCCTTTTCTGAATCGTTTTTGGCCACTATAGGTGTGGCAGGGTATACTCAGACATGAGTCCCTTTCTCACTGCTCCATCAGGATTCAAGCAAGCCGGGCCGAAGAGGCTGAAATGCCAGAAACCGGTCCCCGGTAGCTTGTCTCCTTTCTGGTGAAGAATTGGCTTGGTAGTTTGGTCTACCCTGTTCCCATGATGCACTGGGCCAGGGACAGACTAATTTGCATATAGCCAGGTTCTGAGCTGGGATGGGGCAGTGAGATAAATAACGGTGATGGATCAAGCCCTGATCTTTGGACTGGGTAAGAGTGGTCTGCTTAATTCAGACACTCTGTTCATCACCACCCCCTTTTCTGAATCGTTTTTGGCCACTATAGGTGTGGCAGGGTATACTCAGACATGAGTCCCTTTCTCACTGCTCCATCAGGATTCAAGCAAGCCGGGCCGAAGAGGCTGAAATGCCAGAAACCGGTCCCCGGTAGCTTGTCTCCTTTCTGGTGAAGAATTGGCTTGGTAGTTTGGTCTACCCTGTTCCCATGATGCACTGGGCCAGGGACAGACTAATTTGCATATAGCCAGGTTCTGAGCTGGGATGGGGCAGTGAGATAAATAACGGTGATGGATCAAGCCCTGATCTTTGGACTGGGTAAGAGTGGTCTGCTTAATTCAGACACTCTGTTCATCACCACCCCCTTTTCTGAATCGTTTTTGGCCACTATAGGTGTGGCAGGGTATACTCAGACATGAGTCCCTTTCTCACTGCTCCATCAGGATTCAAGCAAGCCGGGCCGAAGAGGCTGAAATGCCAGAAACCGGTCCCCGGTAGCTTGTCTCCTTTCTGGTGAAGAATTGGCTTGGTAGTTTGGTCTACCCTGTTCCCATGATGCACTGGGCCAGGGACAGACTAATTTGCATATAGCCAGGTTCTGAGCTGGGATGGGGCAGTGAGATAAATAACGGTGATGGATCAAGCCCTGATCTTTGGACTGGGTAAGAGTGGTCTGCTTAATTCAGACACTCTGTTCATCACCACCCCCTTTTCTGAATCATATATTTCTCACAGCACTCTAACTGGTCGATACAGATACTGAATGCTTTCATTTCTCCTTTCTTTTCTGACTTTGCATGTGTGCTGCACTGTACATGGAAGTATATGCAAGAGTGTTAAACCTGTATTAAGGAGGAAGTACGTAATGTGTGAGATTTGAAGATACAGGAATTTAAAATCGATATGATAGAAAAAAAGTGTGTAAGTGACATGGGCAACAGAATAGATTGTAGAGGAAAGTGACCTGAATGGGAGAGTGAGCATTACTTAGACACCCAGAAGGACAATCTCGCTTGCACACACCTTTGCGATTTTTTATCCACACACATATTTTCAGAATTTTCCTCAATTCATATTTCAGAACTAAGAATTTTTGTATTCTAATTATTTACAAAGGTATTGCTATTTTACCAATATATGTGACACTGAACAAAATAACTGCTGAATGGCATTTGGACAGCCAATAGGCCTGACTTGTGCATAGGCTCATTGTTATCTTATATGTTTGACGGTATTTACAGAAAAGACATATACCGGCACCCAAATCCTGGTCAGGGCTGTTCTGTACCAGACTTTCCTTTTCTACCGCCTAGTAGTGTATGCTAACGTGTTTATATATAAATGCATGAAGATGGCCCCATTGCCTCCCGTGTGTCACCTGCTTACATAATCATGGACCTATGTGTAGGACACCCTGCAAGAGGAGGCTTGGCCTTGGCCATTGAGGCAGGTGACACTTCTCAGCGCTATTAAAGAACACTGCCCTGTTGGAGAAGTAACCCAGTTGAAGCATGGGTTCCTATGGAGACAATGATATTTCACTATACTAATTCAACACTTATCCTTTAATGGGTTCCGGAGTAGCGTGCTACTCACCAAAACCAGCGCTTCAACACCCCCTCAGGGTTAACAAGCGCTATATAAATGCAAACCTTTTTCCCTCTTCTATCCCACCACTATCCTTCTGAATCCAAATAACTGACTAACCTATCCACCATTCAAATTACTTTAATTTTTCACTATACTAATTCAGCACTAATCCTTCTTGGGTTCCGGAGTAGCGTGCTACTCGCCGAAAAAGCGCTTCGACGCCTCGTCAGGGGTAGTAAGCACTATATAAATACAATTACAATACAATACAATACAATGATTGGTCCTGTTTGCTGAATCTACTGCAGGCGGCTCGTGGTAGATATTAACGGAGGGGATCGGTTGTCAAGCACTATATTGGGGCCCATCGGGGGAGTGGGGGGGGAGGAAAAGCACCGACCAGAGACTCAAAATTAGGTGTGATAAAGGCCGCTTTATTGGAAGCAGATGCACCTTAAACAATGAAAAGCCTCGGCCTGCGCCGTACAAAACTATACCTCACTAAATATGCAAATTCCTGACAAAACCCCCCACCCCCTCCCCTAACTGGTTCCCCCAATCCACAAACAGTAAACAATTAGCAGAAACGTCAATTTGCCTCTCCACCTGGCTAAATGCTTTATTATGCTTGACCTACCCCCGCTAATCCAACAACAGATCTCCTACACTTCCCCATATGTTAGGAAGAACCGCCCCAAAGCATAACTTCAGCCCACACCTGCTCCAACGACACAACCAACCCCACAACCATTGAGCAAAACTAGATGCACCGGCCCCCAAGAAAAACTACTTCCTAAAACCACCGCACACCACCATAAACCCCTCCTACACCCTGAAGAAAAGCAGTCACCCCTCCCCCTGCCCCCCAGGCACCGTACTTGAAACCCCCTCATCAACTTGATCGAATCCCAGGGAGGGAGGGTGGGAAATTAATTACCTCCGTCACACCCCCGCCGGGCTGCTGTGTCACCAGCCACCAAAATGGTGGCCTGTGACTCAAAATGCCCGGTTTTACAGGGGACCAGCCCAAAAGCAGCCCAAGACCAGCCCAAAGCTACCAAGTAGCCCAAATCCAGGCCACGTACGGTGCTGGCTCTACCCCCCCCCCCCTCCCCCGGCCCCAAAACCTCCCGGGGGTGGCAGGCCTCCCGCTGGGCGGCCGCCCCCCCAAAGCCCTATTGGGGCCTATCGGGGGAGTGGGGGGGAGGAAAAGCACCGACCAGAGACTCAAAATTAGGTGTGATAAAGGCCGCTTTATTGGAAGCAGGTGCACCTTAAACAATGAAAAGCCTCGGCCTGCGCCGTACAAAACTATACCTCACTAAATATGCAATTTCCTGACAAAACCCCCCACCCCCTCCCCTAACTGGTTCCCCTAATCCACAAACAGTAAACAATTAGCAGAAACGTCAATTTGCCTCTCCACCTGGCTAAATGCTTTATTATGCTTGATCTACCCCCCGCTAATCCAACAACAGATCTCCTACACTTCCCCCATATATTAGGAAGAACCACCACTCGAAAGGTGTGCTAACGGCTTTCGACCCCCCCTAGGACTCCTGCCCTTCCGGATATCTGCACCCCAATGTCCCGCTCCAATGCCTCCCTTAAGTGTAGCACATAACTCCATTCCGTACCCACAGGTGAACCCCGTCCCCCTGCAAATCCACTGCCCCCTACCTCAGCTCTGGGTGCTCCATCCTTTCCACCTTCTATCTCCCCCGAAACCTTCACTTCTTTGAAATTCCCTACGGGTCCTTTCCATGGCCACAGGCCTCTCACCCCCCCTTCAACCCACCTGGGACCGAACTCTGACCAAATGACCTGACACCCCACCTACCTGCGCAGTATCTCTAACAGATCCCCTTTCACTTGCCTAACCCAACGCTAACCCTTTGCACTGCACCAAGCCCACGTCAGGCACCCTCTCCCCTTTTCCACTGCACACAAAGCCTGCAACAACGCATGCCAGCTCATGCCCCTTTTCCTTGCCGCTGACAATGAACAACCTGTCGTCCGACTCCAACCACCGATTCCGGTGCTGGACCCAGTCCCCCTTTTCGCCTGCTTTACAAATGAGTGTGCACCAACATAACTCTCCAGCGCCGCTGCAGTTGGCCCCTCCCCTGCACCTGAAAAGACACACATGTGAGAGGCGAGAAATGTCCTTCATGTCGTATGTTCACTTCCCACCCACGCAGCCTGACAGCCGCCCGCTAACAGTCCGACCTCCAGGGCCCGAGGCCATCCCCAACCTTTACGCCGCCTCCGTTGCCGCCCCCACTCAGACGAAGTGCCTCGTAACTCCTTTGGGTCCTCACCCATACACCATAGGGCGTGCCGAGGACCCTTAACACCTGTGCCGCATACACTCTGCCACCTCCTTCTCGACCAAACCCCCCGCCCCACCTTCCCACAGCAGTGTCCCTCCATTCCCCCGCCGATGGCGAATCGTCCCCCTGAAAGTCCCCCTCCATCCACTCCCACCCGAACCGCAAGACCCGCTCCTGTGGAAACCGCCTATCCCCCTGCCCCCACTGCTCCCGACCGCCGCAATTCCTCACGTGTCCGCTCATATGCACGCCATGGAAATGCCCCGAGAACGCCTGTCCCAAGCCAATCTCCCTTTACTCCCCACCGACAACGTACTCGAGGATGCGGTCGCGCCAAACCGTACCGCGTCAGACCCAAACGACGACGTTGTCTTCCCCTTGGCCTCCGGCAGGCGTGCTTCCATGGCCACGGAGTCGAGCTCTCTACCAAGGAATGACAGCACCGAACTGGGACTGTGCGTCTTCTCTGGCGCCCGGGGCACCCCCAGGTAAGCCTCAAGGCCCGGAAAACCATCCAGCTCCGTTGGCAGTCCGTCGAAACCCGGCCGTACCACCAGCAAGAAGTCAACCAGATAGTGCGTCACCAACCAGAGCCTGTCCGCCAGGAAAAAACCCACTGCAAAATTCACCTAATGGCGCACCCAGCGCACACAAATTTGAACAACCCATGGGCAGTGCTGTCGCCTCCCATGTCAACCTTGCCGCCCCCTCGTCCTCTGGCAGGCGTGCTTCCATGGCCCGGAGTCGAGCTCTATACCAAACAAGGACAGCACCGTACTGGGACCGTACATCTTCTCTGGTGCCAGGGGCGCCCCCCAGGCAAACCACAAGGCCCATAACTGACCAGCAACCGCCGGCAGTCCGCTGAACCCGGCCATCCCACCAGCAAGAAGTCCTCCAGATCGTGCGTCTGTCCCAGAGCCTGTCTGCCAGGAAAAAGCCCACTGCAACAAGGAACTGAAACGCCCAAACGCGCACGCGAAATCGAAAACCCGTGCTATGGTCCCCCACAAGTGCCCCCCGGTCAAACCGGGTCCCCACCGACCAGTGATCCCCGGGATGCCTCCGAAACCACCAGGACGCCAACCTATCTTCGCACTTTGCCCAAAACCTTCCCCCACTGCCGCCGGGCTGCTCCGCGCCATGTCCATGATTGAATACACACCCCCGGGAGCTCCGCCGCCAAAGTCACCGCCCGACTACACCCCCCGACCCCGCATGCTGCTGGGACAACCGAGACTAACCGGGCTCCCTCCTGAGCCCCCCCGATAGTGGAAACACTCAAACCACGCCGCGCGGCTCCAACAAAAAGAGGGGGGGTCCCCATCCCTTCCCCGCTCTCCTCCTTACACACCTGCCCCGCGCTGGCCCTGTGATCGCATTGCCGGCTCAACTCCTCCACCCTCACTGGCGACGAGCCTATGCCCAGAGCCTTGACCCCCTTCCCCCCCTCCCCGCACCCCCCCTGGAACCCCTCCATACCGCACCATTCCCCGGCGCCCCCCAGGATCCCCGGTATCCGCACCAACCGACAGCCGAGGATTACTCAGACCACTCCCCTACTCCCCACCATCCTTACCTGGCGTCAAGGCCGGCGTCGCCACTGGATCACGCTGCCTAACAAGCGGAGGCGGGAGCCGTCACACTCGGCGCTCCTTGCCGTGGGCATACCTGAAACACACTACCAACACCGTTACTTTGCTCCCCCCCCTTTCCGCATCTCCCCCTCCTCCTCAGAATCCTCCACAAGTTCCAACGGCCCATGGCCTCCTGCCCAGCACTGGGCCCATCCTTCCACCTTTCTCTTGTAATGCACAGTTTGCTACCCCTCACATTTTGTTTGCTTTAGATACTTGCACAAGTGCCACCATTGCCTACGTAACGCTTGTTCTTGTGCCGGAGTGTCTGCCCTTTATTGCAGTATTATACCTCTACTGGTACCTTGTACGTTTTGTAACCTGCACACATATCACTTTTTCTCCTGTAATGCACCGATTGCTACCTCATGTATTTCGGTTGCTCACTATGGTCACCTTTGACCCATGTAACCCAACGTTTTCTTTTGCATTTATTCATTCCCAATTGTTTCCCTGTATCATTACTGGTCCTATTGTGAAAGCTCTGACACCTTCGGGTAAAGTCCGCGCTATATAAACACGCATAAATAAATAAATAAACTCGTCCCCCAATCCCCCCCTTCATGGCTTCGTCCTACTCCACCCTGCCACCTGCTGACACAACCACATCAAATCCCCCCATCCAAGTCCCCTCTCCTCTCGCCTCCTCCTCCCTCCTCCTTACTGTCTCCTCCACTGGTGCCATCATGGATGGACCAGCCGAATCTATGAGACGACACACCCATCATTGTCGACAGCGCAAAACCCTGGAGTCCTAATCGGCACCCAACACAGTCTGCCCCCCTATGACTACCATTGCCAAGCCTACTCGACACCAACTGCGCCCTCTTAGTGGGATCCATCGCTTCTCCCCGCAGCATGACCTCAACAGCCCTGGTCCCATCGCTGGTCCTCACCAAGACTAGACTACTGCCATTCTCCCAATGCCCCAAGCCTCCCACTCCTCCTCCCCCGCTATCTACGACCCCACAACTCCTCCCCGGCTTTCCAAACTGACCTCAAAGTTCCCCCCCCTCATGGACCTGCCAAAGTTAAATCATGCCCCACTATTACCAGCAGTCAGACCCTTTTGTTAGAAAATTCCTCATCCCACCAACTATGGAAGTGCCGTTCCAGTGGGTACTCGTGGTCCGTGGGACTGCCATTATTGCAGTACTACTCAGCACCCGTAATTGGGACTCTTATTAACATTCACACGTCACGGGTCCAGTGTAACACCCCGATTGCCCCTCCTACATTTGTTCGTTTCCAATACCTTCACAGGGGCCACCATGCCCACATAACTCTCACTCTTGTGTTCGAGTGTCCTCCATTTACGCACTATTACCTCCACTAGCTCATTGCTTTTGTAACCCGCACACATGCCACTATCCCCCCTGTGACGCACCGATTGCTACCTCCTGCATTTCGTTTGCACACGCTTGTCCTTATGCCACATGTACTGTAACCTTGCTTAAGCAATTCATTCACTGGTAATGCTCCTGTATCCGGTCTGATCTTATTATAAAATGCAAAAATAAATAAATAATAATCCGCATCTGATCAACAGTCTCATGCCTTCCTCCCCAACCCCCGGCGGCCGTCCTGACCCTTCGGGGTGGGAGTGGCGGGGGCGGACCGCCCCGCTGCCCCTCGCGGTCCAAGAATGGTCGCTCGTGGGAGCACGACTGCCCGTACCAGGCAGAGCCGGCCCATGCCCCCGGTCGAGTGGAGCCGCATGCTGCTCTCCCGAGCGCCTATCTCAGCGTCCCTGCCCAGAACAAGAGGTGTGGTCCAGCATGCCGGGGAACAGACCCCCCTACCGAAACCCCCAACCCCCTGCCGAAACCCCCCCGCTCGCCGTGCCTCCAAACCCCCCGCACCTGCCCAGCCTTTGTTCTCCGCCGGACACCCCCCCCCACTCAAAGGCCTCCCCCCACCCAGGCCCTCCCGCCCCCCCCACTGGCCCCGCACACCTCCCCTCAAACCCATCCTCCCCCCCCCGTCGCGCACTCGCCGCAGAACACTCCCCTGCCAGCCCCACCATCCCCCCCCCAGGCTCTCAACTCCTGCCCCCCGCCCGCATAGACGGAGACTCGCGAGGGCCCCACCATGCTCACCTCCCCCTCGAGGATATCCCCCCACGCCACTCCCCCCCCGTGTAAATCCACTACCGAGATTCTCACACGACATGCCATTTAAGAAAACTACGTCACGCAGCATGAAAGCCGAAGTGTCACAAGAGAACCGGTGCCTTGCGAGAGTCATGTGCCGCCGATCGCACTTACTGAACTGGCTATGGGGTATAGGACCAGCGGCGAGGCCGCACAGCGGAAGCAAGCTCCCGAGCCAAGACACTCCCAGAAGATGTAACCGAGGCCGAGCACCCAGCTTCTAATCCATTCCGCCGCCGCCAACCTGAGCCACCGCATCGTCCGAAAAGGGGGAGGGGGGGGCACCAGAAAGACAGATTCCTTCGCAAATTAATGGACTAGCGGAACAATCGCGCTTATTGCGCACCCAACGGACAAGAAAATTAACACCCTCGATTGTCACAAGTCCACGGGCGCACGCACCCTCAATTGATGCACAATCATCGTGCAGTATCTGTACGGCCGAAAATAATTAACAAATTAATTACCCCCGCCCGGCTGCTGTGTTACCAGCCACCAAAATGGTGGCCTGTGACTCAAAATGCCCGGTTTTACAGGGGACCAGCCCAAAAGCAGCCCAAGACCAGCCCAAAGCTACCAAGTAGCCCAAAACCAGCCCACGTACGGTGCTGGCTCTACCCCCCTCCCCCCCTCCCCTGGCCCCAAAACCTCCCGGGGGTGGCAGGCCTCCCGCTGGTCGGCCGCCCACCCCCCAAAGCCCTATTGTTGTAGGTCTTGAAATAGGGTGAAGTTGTACAAAGTGACAGAGTCGGGTGCCGTATTTGTGAAGTGGGCGGGCTGGAGAAGTCAGCCCCTGCTTAGTCGCTGTGCCGAGCCTTCTTGGGTCTGCCTGGCTGCTCTCATTGGTCCAGCGTTATAGTGTTCCTTCACAGTGACGTGTCACGCCTGGAGCACTCACCCATGAATTAGAGTGCGGCACAGTAGTCAAATATCCACAATCCCCGGATTTGGGGCATAATTTGCATGGAGTCGCAGCCGCATCATCCACGTCGTCTTTGTTATTTTAAGTCTCAGGACACAGTTGTGCTGTAGATGCCAGCTGGCCCGCCTAGGGCCATTGTAGATGCGCCTGTCACCCCTTTTCCTCAGGAGTGACCTACCTGACCTCACGTGGGCTGTGACATTCTACTTCTTGATGATGCATTACATTTAATTTGGGCCTCAGAAAACATGCAAATGGCAGCCTCATTATCATAAAGGCAATTCATTAGGGGCTCGGGGGCTGCTTCATAATTCACAAGCCGGTCCCTAGGGGATAGTTTCCATAATCGAAAGTGTCAGAATAGCCAATGAGCAGAGATTTCATTGGAAAACCTCTTCGCACGCTACTTCTTCGGGGACAGCAAGGCTTCAGGAATCGACTGATATTTGTTTTCATAAGTAGGAGGACAGTGCAATAATAGTGGACGTTTTATGGTGTGGCGGGAACTCATCTTCGCTGCTGCATTTATTAGCGAGCTAACATTCTAGCAATAGAATATATATTTATTTTTCAATTTCACTGCATCTTTTATTGCCATTTTGTCAAAAGAAACACATAGTCACATTTTATGTATCGGATTGTCTGCCTATCGGTTAGACACATAACAATAACAGCACTCCAATACTTTGGTATCCAAACACAAGTTAAGTATGAATCTCTTCATGCACAAATGAGAGTTGTATCGAAAATGAAGTCCTTTAATCACACCATGTCATATTTCACGCAGGGCAGCAAGCAAAGTTGCCATGCTGGGTTGTGTGAAAGTGAGAGAGCAGAAATGCTCCATATTTTCAAAGATAAGGAACATTTCTGCCCTCTCCTTGCGCTGGCAGACTGTGTGTGGCCCAGCGCCAATGCAGGCACTCTGGCACCATGGTGCGAGGATGCCTACTTTGAATGCAGGATTGTTTTTGTGCATATACCAATCCTTAGTTACATTTTCCTCTCTTTACGAGTGCTACAGAATGCACACTAAGAGGAAATAGCGAGGAGATATTAAGATACTTCTCATTACACCTTACTGGGGAAGGCATAGGGCCTCATTTATGAAAAGTGACGCATCGCTGAGTGAAAACAGCGATGCGTCACTTTTCACTGCACCCTCCTTGCGACACCAATGATGCGTCATATTTACAGTATGACACATCATTGCGCAAGGAGTTACAGATACGTCAGTATTTCTGACATATCTGTATGGCGCAAAAGTGACGCATTGCTGGAGTGTGTCACAAAAGTGACGCAACTCCAGCAATGTATCCTTTCACATGGGGCAAGCCCCATGTGAAAGGGCCTGCGTCACTCTTATGCCTGCTGTGAGGTAGGCGTAAGAAATTGACGCATTTGTGTCCTAGAAGTGGCGCAGTGAATTCTCATAGATTTCACTGCGTCACTTCTACGACCCTTTCTTGAGTCAATACGCCCCCCTTGCATACATTATACCTGGCGCAGGTATAATGTGGCGCAGGGGTTTACAAAGTGACACATCTGCCTAGATGCGTCACTTTGTAAATATGGCGCAACAAGGCTACTTTTTTACGCCACTGGTGCGTCACAAAAAGTGACGCACCGGCGGCGTAAAAATGACGCATAACCTCATAAATGAGGCCCATAGTATTGTGGCGAATTCCTAGAGTTGCTAGCTTTAGTAAATCTGGGAATGTACCAAGATCCATAGGTGGATACATGAAAATCCCCATGTTCCACCTATGGAACGCCTCCCAAGTTGAAATGCAACGTAACCCAGCACAAGCAGCTGAATTGGGTTACATTTTTTTACAAAGCCACGCAAGACTGTGCAAATCGACCCTTGTGTGGCTTTGTAAATATTCCTGAAGCTGTTGTGCTGTCCTTGCCATCGCCTTCTGTGCCTTACCTATTTGAGCAGTAATGTCAGAGATTTGATAGCGGGTGTAGAGTTGTACCAGGACGAAAGAGACATAGTGGAACAATAGGAATCATGAAAATGAACATTGCGTCTGCTTTTTGACTTACTAAGTTCATAATAATTACAAAACCAAATGTGCATACTTTATTTAGGCGAGCATGTGGAAAGGTGGTATTGCAAAGACATTCAAGAATGAAACACCAAAGGAAAAAAAGTATGTTAGTATGCTTTGAAGCAGGCATGTAAGAGAGTGAGTTACTGAGCTTTAAGACCAGCAATTACAAACACCAGCAGTGCATAAGACAATCTTTTATTCTCAGTCCTGGAAACAGCTCTGCACATCATGCAATATCCGGGGAAACTGTCCACATAGTCCAAACTGATATTCTGCTCTGCATAACATTCGAGTGAGATAATATTACATGGGCCCAACCATAGATTGTTGCAATACAAACACTACACACAAAAGTTCCATTTCAGGTTCTATGGGTGTGGAACCAATAACCAAAGCATGGTCACTCAGAGTCAGCTGAAATGCTTTTGATCCAGTAAAGGCATACTCTCCAAAGACCCAGGGCTGTTGAGCCTTATCTCCCTAAAGAAACTGCAGAAACAAGGGCCAAATCCAAACCTTCAAAGCCCGATATTGGGAAATTCAATTTTATACAGAAGATCCCTAGTTCCCACCGAACAGCTAGGAGTATTACCTGAAGCTGGGAACTTAATTTGTAGCACCTACTTCCTGAACTATTTGGAGTCTCTTTCTCATAACCAAGGGGAGATTTATATTTTATTGATCCAACTTTGTGGCCCAGGATTCTAGGTTGGGCCTAACAGAGGTGTAGGTGGGCATGATCACCACAAGTGTGATTACTCAGAGGCCCAATATCTATCAACTGAACTTCTTCAGCGCAATACTGAGGAGAACCCCCAAAGATGCTCATCTAGGTCATTTCTAGAAGACATGCACCATTGAAAAAAGCCCACCTAACATTCCCAGGGACCAGATGTCTTGGTGTTGTGACTCAGTGGAGTAATCTATCCACTGCTGAAACCTGTGTTTGGCCTCATGGTCACAGGTTGAAATCCTGGCAAGTTCACTTAGCTGTTCATTATTCTAAGGTGGATAAAATGAGTGTCACTGAGTTTAATAACAATAACCATCAGTTATACAGCCATAAGATCCGTCATGACTGGGATGATTCTCAGCCAACACGTTTGTCAGAAAACTGAGGATCAACTCAGGATAGCCTTCGAATGGGACATAAATCTGAGAATCAATGATCCTCTAAACAAACTACAAACAATATCTCTGCCTGATGCCGCTTGTTGGCCTGAAAGAGATTTTTTGAAAAAGTATTGGAAACAGAAGACTCGGCCCACCGAGACATACTGTCCTACCCTTCAACTCTTATTACTTCATGCCTAGCAGAGGAGTTGATCCTCTGCAAAATGATCCCCAGTGGCAGACGGCGGGTCCCTCCCTCACTGCACACCTTGACAGAGACAAGATACAATGAAATGACACTGACAGGCCCAATGGGCAGGTGATCTTTTGTCCTTTAGTCCTTCATCCATGCTTTAGTCAGCTTATTGCTTGTTTTGCGCCCTGACACTTGGAACTGTCACCCTGGTCAGCATCGGGGAAAAGAACAATTTCCTTCAAACCCAAGGATTAAGGCAGCACTTAACATTTAATTTTAACTGCCTTTTCCCATCCTCCAGGGCACAGAGGAATCTAATAGCTGGAACCTCTGTAAACTCCAGCCTTATTTACTTCTTCAGTCTATATCAGGTTATCTGAAAAATAGTTACCATATTTCAATAAATCAAAGAACATGGGTGCTTGTCCCATGAATAAAACAAATGGATGTCACACAATGTAGGTTTTGATGATCTCAACTGGATACAATGGAATCACATGGACATGATTGATAAGTACTTCCAAGAAAAAGCCTCCTTTTACCTGAACACTAAAAGTACCCTATATGTCCTTAAATAGGTATCCAAAAAGGCCTCTCTTTATCTCTGTGCCCCCACATTCAAGCTGCCCATTGGTGGAAGCTGACCAATATAATACCACTTTATCCAACTCCTTTCATTAATTCTTACTTAGTAGGTATGTGCTCAACAAAGCTCAATAAAGTAAGGATTGCGACAAGGAGGGAACAATTGGAGCAATGAAAATTACCATTAAGTAATGAGAATATTTCTAACTGTGGCCATAATCCTGACGCTCTTACAGACCCCATTATTCAACAACCAAACCTTTTGAAAATACTGAGCTGCATCCCTGAATTTCAGATTTGATTATCTGACAAATCTGCTCAGTCCATTCTTCCCTTTAATTCGATCATCATGGCAGATGAGATCAGCATGGCTATATCAGTGCAAGCCGAAGGCGTCTTGGTGCTCGGAGTCTATTGACACACCGCCTATATCCGCCGAGATCAGGACAAAAGTGGAAGAGCAAAAAGATAGGTTTTCATCTGTTTTCTGAAACACTGCAAGTTGGATTGACCTCTCAATCTTCTGTGAATTCTAGGCACTACAACTATCTTGGAGAGTGCAGATCACAGATACTTATTTGTGAAGTACCACACAAATCTTCTTTTGAGGTATTGAGGGCCAGACAGATTTAGGGCTTTGTGAGCTGTACAAAGTGCTTTAAAAGTGACTCTCATTTTTACAGGGAGCTAGTGTAATTCCTCCAAATCTTTTGAGACAAAGTCCAACTTTTTTATGTCTTTAAGCAGACGAGTTGCTGTGTTCTGTATCATCTGCAACTTTTTTAACATTCCGCACTGCTAGCCCTAATAAAGAGCATTACAATTGATAGAGCGTGCAGGTCACCCGACTAGTCTTTTATCGATATTCACCTGGGCCCATATTCAATAACAACTCACAAATTATGCAGGTAACCTTCGCTCTACTACCAGTGTATTTTGAACATTTAGGACTTTGGACCTTTCTATACCTTGACTTACCAATTCTCGTCACCGGTACCTAAAGTCCTAAGGGATCAAGGGTGTTAGCATAGTAGGATAAAGTAACATTTGCACTCATGTAATAACCACAAACTCTGGAAGTTTTAAATTCTTTATCTAAGTTTCTTAAATGGTCATGATCCACAGATTAAACACAAATAGACTCTCAATTATGAAGATCAGAATCAAAATATAATTATGCAAAAGATGTATTAAACTGATTACGATCATTTAGCAATAGGGAAGGTAAAGAAAGGGAACATAAAATACGATCAAACGTTTTCGCATTTAACAAAAAGGGAAGGGAAGAAAAGAACATATGTCAAACTTTATCAATAGGAAGGGTAAAGAGAAGGAACATAATATGCAAGCACTTTTATCAAATATGTAACATTTAGGGAGGGTGAGAGAAGGAAACAAAACAATGACAAACCCACCCAATTTGATATTTACCTAGGAATGGTGGGAAGAACTAACCCTGGCCACAGGTCAGTTTAAAGGACAGAACCCTGAAAGTTGTAGTCACCAGTAGGCTTGCAGGTGCGGATCAGAATCAGGACAGCTAAATCCAAATTGGATTAGGACAGGACCACCAAAGGTTAAGACTGGCACCCGCAGTTACGTTGCAACGCCTGCGCTACTCCCTCTCTGCAGCTAACAGCCGGAACCCCGATTTTGTTATCGATTTCCCCGACAAAGTGCTTCACCAGCACTTCAACTTCCCAGAACCCCGATTGGGTTATCGATTCTTCTGACAGAGTGCTCTGCAGCCCTCTGCTCTTAGTCACCTATTGAGTGCGTTGGGTCAGTGACAGGTAAGCTATTCGGACAAGTCGGACAATTTCTCTAGCTAAACCTGCGCTAGTTATACTATTTTTCAGGTCAGTGTACCACCCCCCCAATGTTGCAAGTGTAAGGATCCCCAATTTTGATTGGACAGAAAGATGAGGAAAGGTCATCGCACCATACCAAAATAAAACTTTTCTCTTGAATATTCTGTTTAACGTTCTCGCCCATCAATTTTATTTTTCTCACGTATGTTTTATTCTACCCGGCAGTGAATGTATCAATAACGATTACAATGTAGTCCAGATTTTAGTTCAGTTTCCTTTACAGAGGTCAGAAGTTAACTTTCCCGGGAACATCTTCTAGCAAGTCGTGCCTTGGCCGGGTTTCAATGACAAATGACATAGCTCCTTCTGGAGTTTGACATGCACAGTTTGGCTTTTCAAGATGGAGTAATAGAACCTCTCGGGCCCAAGAATTATGATATATGAAAAGTAGAAGAGAAACAATTTTAGAACACAGAGTAAATGAATGCACTGCATACCACTTATATCTACTCTAGTCCTATGTATTTATTTTTAACTATTGCGTTAAGGTTAAGCAGAACGAACAGCTTACCAAAAGCAGCAGTGCAAGGTTCTTGCATGCTGTAACACATAGCAGCCATTTTAATTCTAGTGTGCAGAAGCGAAAAATTCCCTCCAAAGCAAAGAGTACGTCATGTCACATGAGTATGACAGATGCATGCGCAGTAGAAAATCCCGCATAGAAGCAGCCATTTTATTTGCAAGCGGATTACAGTTAGTAAAAGCACATATGCAAGCTTCCCTCATATGGAATGTAATGCAGTGTTAGTAATACGAACATGTTGATTAATTCATTACTGTTATGTTGAGAGGGTTGAGTACAAGCAAGTCGCGTTACATGCGAACCCTTGCTCCATCACAATAATCCAGTCTAAAAAAAATCAGGGAAATTACAACTGTTTTCCTGAGATCATAAGGAATAAAGCGCAGAAGTTTCTTTAGTGTTTCAGCAGAAAGAAGCATGCCACCACAAGCTGATTGGCCTGAGCCATGAAGGTGAGTTTGGAATCAAACATGAATCCCAAGTTTCTCATCTTCGATACAGAAGAAGGCAGAGGGCCCAAAGTCTGTGCCACCAGGCTTTGTCCCAGAAAGTGACATACTTTCCAAAAATGAGCACCTCTGTCTTCTCAGACTTTAGTTTAAGGCAGTGGCTGCTCATCCAATTCACTATGGCTCTCATGCAGTTATTAAATCGATCAGCCCCCTCCTCAATGTTGTTAGTAATAGATTCTACTAATTGAGTATCGTCTGCATAGGAGATGGCTGAGAAGCCAAATTATCTTATCGGTTTTGCTAATGAAGCCAGGTCTAGAATAAATAATGTGGTACTTAATGATGACCCTTGTGGATGCCACATGGCAAAGAGAATGGTTCTGAGGTGAGTCAACAAAGGCCACTGATTGCTGCTTGTCATCCAGGAAAGGAGGTTAAAGACAGCACCACTGATACCTACTTCTGCTATCCGATGTTTCAGGACTGGGTGGCTAACAGTGTCAAAGGTTGCGGATAGGTCCAAAAGAACCTCTGTAGCCTTCCCACCTCTATCCATGTGTGAGAAGGATAGAGGTACTGACTGGAAGTCCACCATGGGCAACACAGAAGCTCCCAGCCAGCAGGAAACATACAAAGCTCTAGTGTTGCCGAAAGGGGAGTGGTCAAGCGGGAAAAGGCAAACGGAGAAAGCGTCTTAATGTCAAGAGACATACCAGAGCCTCGTTGGGCCAGGACCTCGGAGTCTGGGAGAGGAGGAAGTTCCACGAGCAGGAAGGAGACGACTGTGTGGAACGACGGAGGGATAAATGGTTTTCATGTGAGCCAGAATACAGGGCCAGACTGGAAAGAAGAAACGGATGGCATCACGAGGACAGAGAGAAGAGGGACTAGGCAAGTCCACTCTCTTATGTGCAGTGACAATGCTCGGTGGCCAGGAGAATGATACGGACGCCCCGGGTCCCAACCCCACAGCCCTGGAGATGGGTCCTGGATAGAGGAAAATGCCCTTCAAGCGGTCTTTTTGGTGTGGTTGTGGGGTGGTACAAGGGTTTAAAAACTCAAGTGATAAGGAGCATGCATCAGCCACAACAACAAGTCATACTCGCACTTCCCCTTCTCCCATGCACTTAGTGATTGGTGAAGTTAGCACTATGATTTGGATGACCAGCTTAATATTGATGACTTCTAAAAACTCCTATTTTTACTTTTGCTTTCCCCACCTTGAAGCCCAAGTGACATTTTTTTTATTTTATTTATTTAATTTGTATGGCGCGTTATAACCACAGGGGTCTCTGTCGCCTCCGGGATTCTCAAGAAGAGTGCCTAGCACCAAACACGGGATATCCCAGACGAGATACTGAACCTTCAGCTGGGACAAGAAAGGATCCCAAAGAAACTGTTCCTTATTTACCCCTCTGTTTTGATCCAAAAGAGTAATAAAACATTCAATTCATCTCAGCTCTTCCCTGTGTCTCCACTCCTTATATCCCTACACCATCCTATTTTAAATCTCCTTGGTGGCCACTATCAGAGCTGTTTACATGCTGTGAGCTTTCCCAAGCCCAACTGAGTATAATCTAGGTCCATAAATTTGGAGTTTGAAATGTTTAAATGTCTCTTTTGGATTTTAGCTGCGATTGAGAGCTGGGAAATCGGACTGTTGTTCTTCTCTTCATTTGGATTTAGAGTTGTTTTAGAGTAGTGGGATAATAGAAGCCTCTTTCCATTTTGTGGGAAAATTTCCTGCTAAAATGATGTTAATCAGTAGTCTAGTGAGAGGTTGGCAATACATCCTGCAAACCCTTTCAGCACTTTAGGGGTACACAGGTTTATTGTGGCACCTGATTTAGTAATCCCTATTAATTCCACTACTCCCGCCATTGTTAAAAGTGGAAAAATATGAAAGACTGAACTAATGGTAGCTAGGGGAGAATTCTGTGTCTGCTGGCAGTTAGTCGTCTGACTAACATTGAGCACCTCATAGATGGCCTTTACCTTTTTAGAGAAAGAAACAGCCAAACCATCACATAACTGCTGACTAGGAGTTAGTGAGCTAGCAATGGGGGGCAAGAGTAGCGGCACTGTGTGGAATAGCTCCCTAGGGGATTTGGTGTCTAATTTAATCTTTTCCATGAAATACCTGGTCTTTTCCACCTTAATCATTGACTTATACTCCTGAATGACTAATTTGTATTTCTTTCTCTCGTCTAAGGAGTAATTGCTCCTCAAGACTTTTTCTTTGTACCAGCAAATCTTTTTCAGCTCCTTGAGTGATTGTGAGTACCACGGAAGTGTTGGGTGAGTTCTACGATTTTTCACCATCTTAATTGGGGTCAATTGCTGTACTGCTTCATTAATCCAGCTAAAATAGCTATCTATGGCTTTGTTAGGGAGCCCACATAAAGATGGTGTGGAAGCCTCTAAGATCTCAGCAAATTCTTTATTATTAATTTTGCTCCAGGCGCTGATTACTTGTACCCGCTTAGCATTTTCATTCATCACAGTCACAGGTGTATTGATCATTGATCAAATTATTCATACCTTGCTCACATTATGCCTGAGTCACAAAGCTTTCTTCCATGTAAAAGCAGAATAGCTCTGCAGAAGGCCATGAGAGGGCATTAGCTTGCAAAAGCTGGCCTAAGGAATTACTTTGGGCCTGATTACGATGTCGGGTGGATGCGCTATGGATTGGAAACCGGACGCCTATAGGTCGGCAGTTCTGACTGCACAATTTGGATGCGCCCGATCTATGGGCCGTCTGAAACATGAATTTTTCAAAGGCAGCTTGTGCGGCGGCCAGAAGAGGCTTGCAGCACAAGCTGCAATTGAATAATGGATGTTTTTAAACATCCCTGCACTGTGTGGCAGGCGCCTTGCAGTACCTGCAACATGGTACAGGGATGTTTAGGGGGGCACCTAGCCCCCCAGGCCCTATACATAGAGGAGGACCAGGAGGGAAGGGAGCGCCATAGTCACTTTCCAACAGCCTTTCCTTGTCAGAAAGGCCGACATGAAAATGCTGTCAGAAATTGACATAATACTCCGTTAGCAGAGTTGAGGATGGCTCCGATGTCATTATCGGATTGTGTGTGTTTCGGATGCTCCGACGGGCTCCTTGAGCTCGTTGGAAGTACAGTGGGCAGTCCCTAAACCTTATGCCTCTGCCCGCCACTTCATAATGCAGCGGGTGGACCGCAATAGCCAATGTCGGGTGGGCCGTTGCCGACGGTCAGTCGGTTGTGGTCTGCCTATTATCTTAATCGAGCCCTTTGTTGCAAGGTGAACGTGAGTACTTTAAGAGAAAAATATAATTTTGCTGGGAGCTCCACAAATCCTTATACCAGAATTGTGAACAGGTAAGACGTACCCATAGAAATTCAGGAGTAAGTGAAAGGTAAGGGTCCAGTTTAGAATTTGGCAGTTAGAGTAATCCGTCGCAAAGGCCAGGAGCACCCTGTCCTCTAAACCGTTGGTCTGCCCACTTCATTTTGAGATGAATATTTAACTTAGAGACAACTTAACCAAAGACTTCACGCATCAACATTAGTGCAATACCACAGGGCTAAAAGAATACCGCAGGAATTACGTCTGTCTATCCGACCAATGATATTTAGATTTATCTCAATCCCACGTTAATGGATAAATGATTTTCTGTATTAAACAAATGTTCATTCGACTTAATTTTATTAATAATTGAGGAATTATCAAGAACCATCTGAGAAGTGGATGAAGAAATCTTCAACTTAAAAACTGAGCTAGAAAGAAGGTTGGAAAATAATACCTGGTCAGCAACCTTGGAAGATCTTAATCAAAAACTTAGACCGGTATAGTAAAGAACTTCAAGAAGGCAATATTAGAAAGTACCGTAGGGATACCATCGACTATAAGCTCAATGAGGTGTATACATGGGCAGAAATATAAACACGAAGACGATTTAATGATAAAAAAAACTACCACCTCTTCAGAAGAAAGCGTGGCCACAGACCAAGACACATCAATTAATGGACCACCAGTCTCCAAGTCAACTCTTACTACCACAGGACCAACAACGATATCTACAGCAGCTGGTGATTAACAAATAGCTACTACTTTAACAACGCCTTTTTCATCCCAGGCACCGGATCACGGGCAACCGCCATTAGCAAGCACTACAACACCAACAGAAACCACCTCAAAACCAGGAGAGGAAAAGGCAGGAAAAACTCTGAGCAGTGGCAAGAGCATAGTTTAATCATCAACATCTCATCGTCAACCTTGTCCAACCAACAAAGAGGAACATCAAATAAAGGTATGTCATTTCAAATACAAACTCATGCGCAAGTTACGTTTATGACATTATTTTGCAAATATCATGGAGACATCCCAAGGAATCTCAAGAAGATATTACATCCACGTTTAAAACAAGAAGCAATTATCAGGTTCCAATTTCACACAAGATTTTAGATACTTTTGAAAGCATAGTCAAACATGACTTCGCAAAGCTGAACTTCAAAAAACCGAAACTGACAAATTTGACTGAACATGAGAAACGTACCATGCGATCAATAGCTAACAACAAAGCACTGAACTTGAAACCAGCTGACAAGGGAGGCGCACTGGTTGTGATGGACACTACCTTTTATGTTCAAAGAGTAAATGAGTATGTAATGGATACTACTACATACTTGGCTCTTGAGGCCGATCCTACAAACATTTTACAAAATATGTTACAAGACATTCTGAATCAAGCTGAGGAAATGGGGTGTATAGATTCTCAATTGAAGTCTTATTTAACAACCAACAATCCCTGGAGACCAAAAATATAAATGACACCAAAAATACATAAACATCCAACTAATCCTCCATTTCGACCAATTGTTTCTGGTTGTAGTTCCATTTTCGATCCTTGAGGTAGATAGCTGGACTATTTTTTACAAAAGTTTGTACAGAATTGCTGCACCTACACAAAGGACACTACTGATTTCTTAAAGAAACTTCAGACCATGCAACCTTTTTTTCAAGACAACTGGATACTCTGCACAATTGGTGTTACAGCTCTTTATACATCAATAGCTCACTCAGAAGGCATTGAAGCAACGGAATGGGCGTTAATGAAGATGGAGTTAACAGAAAAAGATAGTGTGTTTTTGCTTAAACTTCATTGTTTTCACAATTGTTACTTTGTTACTTTGAAAGGCAGGACAACTTCTATGGACAACTTATCAGCACATCTATGGGATTTTCGGGTGCTCCGGCATATGCTAATATCTTTATGTCCAAACTTGAAAATGATTACATTCTTACAAATGACAACTGGACCAATGAACTTGCACAATATTTCAGGTACATTGATGACATATTTCTCATCTGGACACACTCATTGAACCGCTTAGTGTATCTGATAAAGGAGCTTAATACTAGAAATCCCAGAATAGAATTTACTCATATGACCAGCATGAAACAGGTTAACTTTTTGGACATTCTCAGAATGAAGAATTACGCTAAGCAGAAACTTACAACTGAGATTTTCACAAAACCCACAGACAGAAACAGAACCTTACATTATTCAAGTTTCCATCCTTGAAGTCTCATCTTGAATTTGCCCTACTCACATTTTCTCCGGATCAAACGTATTTGTTCTGAACCAGAAACTGCAACAACAAAGATTGACACTTACAAACAATGGTTTGAGCAAAGAGGATATCCTCCAAACATCCTACAGAAGAGCATATCGAGACTGGCGGAAAAGGATTGGACAGCATTATTGCTCAAAACTCCATGTAGTGAACAAGTCACGCCTACTTTTGTATCCAAATGTTCCACCCACATTAAGAAAATTATTAATAATAGATGGGAGCTTCTCCAAAATGAACCTGATTTTAATGGCATCTTCTACAAAAAACCTACATTTTCCTACACTCGAGGCAAGAATCTCCAAGAACTAATAAATGCACCATATACATCCATGATCAAAAAGATTTACAAAGGCACCACCAAGTGTTAGAATTGCATACACTGTAATAACATAATACCAGGCAACGTATTAACACACCCTGTTTCAGGCAAAAAAAATACATTTGAGGCACACTTCAGATTACAACACCACTAACATACTGTATTGTTTGAAATGCCCATGTGGCAAAGCATATATAGAGAAAATAGAACGCAAGTTTAAAATTGGATTAACTAAGCATGAAAGCACAATTCGCACTGGCAATAAAATCTCAAGTGTAGCAGCTCACTGGCAAGTAGCTAATCACACCATTTTTCAACTAAGAGCACAAATTGTTGAAGTAGCCCTTAAACAGGAGGGTGTTGATAATAACAAAAAATTGTTGCAACATGAGGTGTTTTGGATTGATTATTTGCAAACTTTATTCCCAAAAGGCTTAAATGACAAAATGGAAATGAGTTGTTACCTGTAATTATCTCTCTTTTAGCATTATTTGATATTTTGTGGGATTGTGCACAACGTTGTCAAATGTATATAGGCCATTTATATGATTTTTTCACAGGCTTTAAAAATGTTCATTTATGAATGTATTGACTTTTTTATTTCATCACACCTATTTTACCTACACTTTTGCCAGACGGCCCTAATCACTTACTAACATTTTCTTTTCTTTTCATTTTTCTTTTTCTTTTTTACCATGACACGCATGAGCAATAGCTTATCTAACAGAACGCACATTCATGATCAACAGCCTCACGTCTAGTTCCTTTTCTGCCTGTCATATCACAAAAGATTAAGGATCCGCCATAGTTAGTAGTTCCTGTCTCTGATAGAACCTGCATACGAGGCTCAGTATGGCCACAGACTCTATCCCACCTTTATTGTTTACAATACGAAAACGTACAACTCATGTCAGTTTCACTGATATATTTTTTTCGTCTAGAAGTGTCAATTTCCTACGCTTGTTCCTCACAAAAAAACACTACTAGTTTTGCCAAACTATGGGCTCGTATGAATTGTCCGAGCCTTTCTTCCAGTTCTAGCGTGCACGTTTGGGTCATGCCGAGTTACCCACTATTCAATGCTCTACACGGCATATTTTTGCCATTCAGTGTGGCATAATGTAGGGACAAATGGGGTATCATGGGCTCTTCGCTGCGGCAGTTTGTATATACATTTTATATTTCGAACATGGGAAACCATAACACTACATTTCCCATAAAGCCCAGATCATGGGGCATGGTGCATTTAACATCTGTCTCTAATTTTTGTGATTAACGCATACGTCCTCTTTCATTAACCATGGTGGCTTCGCCGCAGACGCAAGAGGAGTACACATAGGTAGTAGTTCAAACTCTATCCGGTAACTGTTGCTCTCGGTTATGGGAATGCATTCAACCATCCAGAATTCTGCAAAAGGTAATTTAATCCTTCTTTTATATTCCCTTATATTTACATGTATGGCAGCTACTTGATCGTGGCTCTCATGTTCCCCTAATTTCTTCAGGTTTATGATATTGAACTTCAAACATACATCAGACACCAAGCGATTAAGCTATAGCTCCGCAGCAGACTATGAGTATCGAGACTGAAGCTTGGGAGAGTGCATTTTTGCACATTTTATATGGATTCTTTTTATTGTAGTGCAGGACTCCACATAGACTAAGGGAATTACAGCAAGCAACCACTCCTTGTGAGTAGTGGACATGGTGAGATGGTACATACATTTATCCTCAGCCTGTCTAGCAGTTGCATACTGTTGCACTTATTTGTAACTTACTTAGATAGCTGATCAGACATGATATACATAATCAGGATATCACCCTGAGTGTGCTATTCAATAGTATCCCATAATACTTTACAGGTTCACATCAACATTCTTTGTGGTTCCGTCAGCACAATAAAACGCTACGCGTCCACTTAAGACGGCACTACTGATTTTTTAAAGAAACTTCAGACCATTCAACCTTTTTTTCAAGACAACTGGATACTCTGCACAATTGGTGTTACAGCTCTTTATACATCAATAGCTCACTCAGAAGGCATTGAAGCAACGGAATGGGCGTTAATGAAGATGGAGTTAACAGAAAAAGATAGTGTGTTTTTGCTTAAACTTCATTGTTTCTGTTTTCACAATTGTTACTTTGAATGGCAGGACAACTTCTATGGACAACTTACCAGCACATCTATGTGATTTTCGGGTGCTCCGGCATATGCTAATATCTTTATGTCCAAACTTGAAAATGATTACATTCTTACAAATGACAACTGGACCAATGAACTTGCACAATATTTCAGGTACATTGACAACATATTTCTCATCTGGACACACTCATTGAACTTCTTAGTGTATCTGATACAGGGGCTTAATACTAGAAATCCCAGAATACAATTTACTCATATGACCAGCATGCAACAGGTTAACTTTTTGGACATTCTCAGAATGAAGAATTACGCTAAGCAGAAACTTACAACTGAGATTTTCACAAAACCCACAGACAGAAACAGCACCTTACATTATTCAAGTTTCCATCCTTGAAGTCTCATCTTGAATTTGCCCTACTCACATTTTCTCCGGATCAAACGTATTTGTTCTGAACCAGAAACTGCAACAACAAAGATTGACATGTACAAACAATGGTTTGAGCAAAGAGGATATCCTCCAAACATCCTACAGAAGAGCATATCGAGACTGGCAGAAAAGGATTGGACAGCATTATTGCTCAAAACTTCATGTAGTCAACAAGTCACGCCTACTTTTGTATCCAAATGTTCCACCCACATTAAGAAAATTATTAATAATAGATGGGAGCTTCTCCAAAATGAACCTGATTTTAATGGCATCTTCTACAAAAAACCTACATTTTCCTACACTCGAGGCAAGAATCTCCAAGAACTAATAAAAGCACCATATACATCCATGATCAAAAAGATTTACAAAGGCACCACCAAGTGTTAGAATTGCATACACAGTAATAACATAATACCAGGCAACGTATTAACACACCCTGTTTCAGGCAAAAAAAATACATTTGAGGCACACTTCAGATTACAACACCACTAACATACTGTATTGTTTGAAATGCCCATGTGGCAAAGCATATATAGGGAAAATAGAACGCAAGTTTAAAATTGGATTAACTGAGCATAAAAGCACAATTCGCACTGTCAATAAAACCTCAAGTGTAGCAGCTCACTGGCAAGTAGCTAATCACACCATTTTTCAACTAAGAGCACAAATTGTTGAAGTAGCCCTTAAACAGGAGGGTGTTGATAATAACAAAAAATTGTTGCAACATGAGGTGTTTTGGATTGATTATTTGCAAACTTTACTCCCAAAAGGCTTAAATGACAAAATGGAAATGAGTTGTTACCTGTAATTATCTCTCTTCTAGCATTATTTGATATTTTGTGGGATTGTGCACAACGTTGTCAAATGTATATAGGCCATTTATATGATTTTTTCACAGGCTTTAAAAATGTTCATTTATGAATGTATTGACTTTTTTATTTCATCACACCTATTTTACCTACACTTTTGCCAGACGGCCCTAATCACTTACTAACATTTTCTTTTCTTTTCATTTTTATTTTTTACCATGACACGCATGAGCAATAGCTTATATAACAGAACGCACATTCATGATCAACAGCCTCACGTCTAGTTCCTTTTCTGCCTGTCATATCACAAAAGATTAAGGATCCGCCATAGTTAGTAGTTCCTGTCTCTGATAGAACCTGCATACAAGGCTCAGTATGGCCACAGACTCTATCCCACCTTTATTGTTTACAATACGAAAACATACAACACATGTCAGTTTCACTGATATATTTTTTTCGTCTAGAAATGTCAATTTCCTACGCTTTTTCCTCACAAAAAACCACTACTAGTTTTGCCAAACTATGGGCTCGTATGAATTGTCCGAGTCTTTCTTCCAGTTCTAGCGTGCACGTTTGGGTCATACCGAGTTACCTACTATTCAATGCTCTACACAGCATCTTTTTGCCATTCAGTGTGACATAATGTAGGGACAAATGGGGTATTATGGGCTCTTCGCTGCGGCAGTTTGTATATACATTTTATATTTCGAACATGGGAAACCATAACACTACATTTCCCATAAAGCCCAGATCATGGGGCATGGTGCATTTAACATCTGTCTCTAATTTTTGTGATTAACACATACGTTCTCTTTCATTAACCATGGTGGCTACGCCGCAGACGCAAGAGGAGTACACATAGGTAGTAATTCAAACTCTATCCGGTAACTGTTGCTCTCGGTTATGGGAATGCATTCAACCATCCAGAATTCCGCACAAGGTAATTCAATCCTTCTTTTATATTCCCTTACGTTTACATGTATGGCAGCTACTTGATCGTGGCTCTCATGTTCCCCTAATTTCTTCAGGTTTATGATATTGAACTTCAAACATACATCAGACACCAGGCGATTAAGCTATTGCTCCGCAGCAGACTATGAGTATCGAGACTGAAGCTTGGGAGAGTGCATTTTTGCACGTTTTATATGGATTCTTTTTATTGTAGTGCAGGACTCCACATAGACTAAGGGAATTACAGCAAGCAACTACTCCTTGTGAGTAGTGGACATGGTGAGATGGTTCATACATTTATCCACAGCCTGTCTAGCAGTTGCATACTGTTGCACTTATTTGTAACTTACTTAGATAGCTGATCAGACAAGATATACATAATAAGGATATCACCCTGAGTGTGCTATTCAATAGTATCCCATAATACTTTACTTTACAGGTTCACATCAACATTCTTTGTGGTTCCGTCAGCACAATAAAACGCTACGCGTCCACTTAAGACGGCAAAGGTAGGAACAGATTATATTATGGATCTCAGCACCGCTGCACCTTACTCTACTTTTTGTGCCACCCTAATTCACGATCTTTATTAGACTCTCTACACTTTGTTCTCCCTAGATATCCATTTCATTAATAGTATATCCCTGCATCTTTTGTATATGAGCGTCACCACACCACCAATACAGAATGTAGAGGTGATTTTCACGTCACTCTTCAATTGGACACCTGGGACTCTCCTAACATTTTAACAATACTTGATACTCCGACTTGTATGCATATTCCAATAAAAAATTCCTCTGTTTACAGAAAATTGGCCCTGAGGAAGGGACCCTATAGTCCCGAAATGCATTGGGCTTCGTGACAGTAATGCAACGAAACATTTGTGATACATGAATCAAAGATTAATGTTGTGATAACAACTTGCATTGTATAAGATTATTATTTTTTTCTGTTTAGTTATTTTTTGTTTCTAGTCAACTCTTGGTTTTTACCAGGTTGTGCAATAACATGTCAAAAAGTACATGAATTGTATTAGATTTATAATTTATTGTTTCACGAGAATTTCTTGAAAAGAGAAAACGTGTTTTTGTTTCATTTAAACAAATTGTTACAAAACTAGTTAAACATTAGAACGATGGCTCGCTAGGAACAGTGTTCACTGCATTCAGGTTCTCATCCTGTTAGATCCTCAGTTTCAGTCAATGTGTTATGTCAACACACAGCAGCAGTGCAGCACCCTTGGTTTATTGATTAATAAATAAGAGAAAAGTTGAATATTGGAGTGCTCCTCCATCCCCCTAGTTCATGTCCGTCACCGGAGCCCCCATTGGTTCCATTGATGAAAAGCTCCTCTAATGGCCTGACAGAGTAGGGGCTATCGAAGGAAGGATATTATACCATCAGCCCTATCTAATCGACAGCTTAATCTCTTTTTTCCCTGTCTGTCACTCCTTGGGAAAACCTGCCAATTAGGGACATAAATATGGTGGCAAATAATGGCACCATTACCTGGAATAAAACAACCAGGTTGTTGGACGCTGTTGCGTCACGCAAGGCGGAGTAAACGTGGCGCATCCCTACGAGGCATTTACACCGTGACGCATCTATGGAGATGTGTCACGGTGTAAGGCCCTACGCCACATGAACCCTGCGTCAGGTTTCATGTGGGCGTTCCGGTGCAGGGGGGGCGTTCCATCGCAGGAACGCCCCTGGAAAGTGACTCAGTGAAATCTACAAGATTTCACTGAGTACCTTTGCCAAAGCTGCTACGTCAATTCCTTACGCCTGCTTGAAGCAGGCGTAAGGAGTGACGGACCATGTAATGTATGGGTGGCCCCTGTGCATTGCAGGAGTTGTGTCGCGCTTGCGACGCAACTCCAGCAATGCGCCGCCCGTAAGCCAAAAGATGCATCACGCATCTGCCCTTCCTTACACCATGGTGCGCTGCATTTTAAATGCGGCGCCCCATGGGTGGCGGAGCTGTGGCGCACAATAACTGGCGCATCCCTGGGGATGCGCCAGTTATTGTAAATCTGCCCCTTTATTTTTTAGCATTTCTGAAACAGAGTCCCAATTTGAGAGCTTGTTTCTGAAAAACAAAAAGAAGGGAAAAGTTTAGTGGATTGCCTTTAAAACTGAAGGTAGGGGTGCATCAGTCTTTTTTTTTTGCATTGAAAGGAACCACTGTGACGTTGTTTTCTTGCAATGTACATAGATGACCGTCATGGCCATAATGTCCTCTGCCACTCTGATGGCTGGAGTACGTTTCTTCAAACAGTAAATTAGGTTCAAAATTATGGTGTCTACAGAAATTAAAGCTCCTTGAATAGGGCCCAATTAATCTGATCAAATATGGTAATAAACATCTCTTCACATGTTTATTTAAATGTATTTTCAGCCCACCTGCAGCGAAACAGACCTTCTTCCTAAAATATGCCATAAGAATATCTCAATTGTATTATATTTTTCTGTTTAACACAAGATGACCATTAAACGACGAAGTGGAAGGAATTCAGCACAAGCAAGATCTGCAGTATGACCTCTAATGTTGCATCATGAAGGCACTGAGCCAGAGCAGACCTTTATAGAGAGAAAATGCTGAGCAGCAGTGATTTCAACATTCTTCGCTAATGAAAAACAGGGAAAAGCGACTGAAAATTAGTGCTATGTGCTCGCAGGACCAGGCAGCTGCATCCACGTGGAAAGTGCTCAGCTGGGATTATGAAATCAATCCATTTCAATCTCGCTCACAGGCGCTCAGGCCACAGGCAGGCGCCTTTGAAAACAGCTAAGTGCCTGCAATTCATTAGCGGGTAATGGCAGCGGAGTACAGTAAATACATGGACGCCCTGCGGCAGTCTGCATCTGCAATAGACAGGGGGAGGAGGGAGGCTTGTCGCTTCCACCTCACAAGCCTTCTATTTTTTTTCTTCTATCCCATAGACCTGTCAGCGGCTGCGCTGCACATTGTGGGACCATCCTGGCCTTTCATTGCGACAGTGAAGTCTGGTGTTTACACTCTTGTTCTTTTAATTGGGAACAATTGGGGAGGGCTATAAATCGCCTGTAGTGTTCCTTTTGGTTCCTGTGGTGTTTACTGGACAAGCGCTTAGAGACCCCTGGGTTATATAGCGCTATATAAATCGAAAGAAATAAAATAAAACACAGATTCGCCACCAAGCATAGGGAGCCAAGACGTACAGAGTAATGTGTTGTGGTCATAACTCTGACACAGTACTTTCCAGGGATGCTTGCCTTCTCTCAGCAAGCTCCCAAATTGTGCTGAATTCTTACCTGCTTCTGTTTGAAAAATAGTTAAATAGCACCTTGAGGTAGGGTTGCTACTTTTCCCAGATAAAAATACAGGCTATTTGGTCATGTTTTAAGATTCTGCAAAGGCTGGGGCATGCTACTGAAATAGGACTTAAACCCACTCCATATTAATTGTTAACATGCTTTTCTGTCTTAGATATATTTATATATCAATCACAAATCATTAATACAGCTCAAGAACACATTTTACAGTTCCTTATTCTTATATTTACTGTTTTAACTATTTAGTGATAAGTGGTGATAAGCTTTGGGTTATATCCTAACTATTTAGTGATAAGTGGTTTTAAGCTTTGGGTTATTTCCTATTTGTTTTGCAGGCCATGACATTAAAATAACAGTCATGCAGGTAAAACTTCAGGCAGGTGGCAACCCTACCATGAGTTAGCAATTAAGGGAGGATCTAAACTGTACTGCTTCCAACCAATACTGTACTAACATATTCAGAGCATCATTCTAGTGCAGGTATTTAGATTTAGGTGAGCGCAACATTGGCAATTCACAGTACATGCACCATTGAAGATCCTGTGCTGAGTTCCTTGCTTGCCGCATCCCTCACAGAGAACCACAACTGGCAGAGCTCCACTTCCAGTAGCCATCCTCATGCCAGGATCTGAGAACTCTAAGCATCCCATCACAAATCAGATACGGCGCTTGTGCACATTGGCCCCACGTTGTACCCTGGCAACTCCTAGAGGATTAAGGAGTTCCCCATACTAGCTCAACTGAATCCTAATATCTAACTTCAAGCATTCATTTTGTTCGGTCTGTCTCTGAGCTGGTGTCAGACTTAAAATGGAGCCCAGCTGAATAGAACCCCACTTTGCCTCCAGACTCAGGAGGCCATCAGGACAAATACAAATGAACTATGAAGGTCACTTCTTGCATTTGCCAAGATATAAACTGAGATAGGGAGTACCTCACTTTCTTAAGCGCAATATGAATGTAAGCTATATACAACTACTTTTTTTTTATTACACTAATAATGACCATTTAAGTGGCACAAAATGCTAACTGATTTTATGGCTCTTAATAATTGGTGTTAATAGCTGCTCAGCTCAATGGAACCCCATTTATTAGAGTTACTAGAAGACTCAACGTCCTCAAGGCACCATGATTCCAGTTCATAGTTTCCAATTAGCAGAACAGTGTACTTTGGTGGACGTAGACATGGTTATAGGAAATCAACAGACAGTAGATATAAAACTGAGGTGTTTAAGTAAGTGAAGACAAAGGCAAAATACCAGCCAAAACACTGAGCTTCTCTCCACACAGCAGACCATTCAACTGATGTGGAATCTTGTCAACAATCAAGTCCGTCACATTCCAACTTGTATTGTTGCTTCTTTAATTGTCATGAAAGCAGTCAGCAATAGTAGATATAACACACGTCTTCCACTTAAAAATCAATGAAGACAATTCTGACTAGTACATTCCACTTAGCAATCAATGAAAACCATCCTAACTGATACATACAACACTAAAACCCAATTCCCATACCCCAGAAATAGACATTCCTAAAACATAGGAAGAAGCAAAGAATAACTTGCAAAGTTGTACTGAGATCGATGTTGTTGGAACAGGCAGTGTCCAGTTGGCTAAAGGGATGCCCATAGCCGGGCAGAACTACAGCTCATGTCAAGAGCAGACAGTTACTCTCACTGTATAACCAGTGCTCACCCTAGGGTTGCTTGGCTCTGAGCAGTCAGGCTTACTACAGAGGCAATGTGTAAGGCAAAGGCACAGCAGCCACACACAATAAATACACTGAGCAGCACAAAAGAGACTTCACACAGGATGTATTTAAAAACGTTTATATTCAACACACATATTCAATCATTATAACATGAACATCATTTACTTTTGGGCATAAAACACATTTGGAAATATTACTAGCCCTACTAGGTCCACATGTATTGTTATGATATCGAATCGAATCGAATCAAAATCTTTATTCGAATTTTATCAAATCCATAAAAGCAATACAAATATACAATCCCAAAAATAAAATAACCATGATTCCAAATACATTTAAAATAACGCACATTACAAAATTGCTGATTATTTAGCAGCAATAGTACAGAAGTTTGCTAAGGATACTCCATTGTTTTACGTACATAGGTAATACCTCTCAAAAAAGTGCTGGTGCGGAATATCAGTTCATCATTGTTCAAAGTTAGCAGCATCAAATAAGACTGTTCCAAAGAAAGTGGTCTGTGCTCCTTAAAATATGGAACTAAAAACCATTTGATGTATTTTAAATAAAATTTACAAGAGAAGAAAAAATGTAAATCATTTTGTAGACTCATACCATCACATGGGCATAATTTATCTTCAGATCTTATTGAAGAGTAACCTAGTGGGAAACATAATAAAAATCTAACAGTGCCTGCCCTTCAACGGAACAAAAGTGATCTTTCCCAGTTTGTCATAGGTAATATAAGATACAATGGATTTGGTTGTATATACAGATCTTTATTCACGTAAGCCTGGACAGTTGATTTAGTTAACTCCCCCACCAATCTATCTTTGCTATAAAGTGCATACAGTGCAAATTTTGTTTCATTTTTGTCTTTAGGCTCAATCTTGCTGGGGTCAAGGAAAAGATGACCTTTACCCACACTGCTCAGTTTATTAAGAACTCCAGAGAGCCAAGGGATTGTCATCCCCCTCTCACAATTGAGATAATCTCTTATGATTTCATGGGTTAGGAAGGCCAGTTTATTTCTCCAAATAGCCAGCCAGAACATGGCTGGTCTTGATGCTATAAAATCCGATATACAATACAAATTCAATTCACAATGACAAATATACTCCGAGGTAGAGATAGGTGCTCCAAGGATTTTCCTACAAAAATGATTTTCCTCGGTCTGGATACTAGGGGCCATATGTAGGTAAATGGCATTTACCGAATCGTAAATACCGAATTTTACCGATTCGGTATTTACAAATCGGTAAATGCCATGTAGGTAATTATTCTGTAACAATTCATCTGTATTTGCCATTGATTCCTATGGACCTTGAAGCCCATAGGATTCAATAGCAAATACCGATTCGGTAATTACCGAATCGGTAAAATTACCGATTTTACAAGGGGGACAGGGTGTCACTTTGACACCCTGTTGCACCCCTGTTTCTGGCTTGTGTGCAATGTGACACACATACATGCCCTTAGGGCATGTCTGTGTGCCACATGGCACAGGTGTACATGCACAGATGTGCATGTACACAGAAATTCGTTATTTACCATGCCATAATAGGATTAAATTCAAGGCTTTGTGCCTTATGCACAAAATCCTGACTGGAATAGCTCCACACTATCTATCTGTTTTAGTGCAGCGCTATGTTCCCCCTCGTGCACTTAGGTCCTCTACCCAAAATAAAGTGAAGGTACCACGTATCAAGAGAGCTAAAATGGGAGGTCGGTCTTTCTCCCTGCTAGCCCCCTCTCTTTGGAACTCCTTACCTCTATCCCTACGTTCGGAAATGTGTTTTCTGACCTTTCGTAAGGGTATCAAGACCTGGCTATTTGATATGTAAGAGGTTGATCTAATGCTCCCTTCACCTTGTCTACATTGTGTCTACTATAGCGCCGGGAAACCTTCGGGTAGCTGTGCGCTTAACCAAGTGTAATTATAAATAAATAAATAAATAAATAATATTTCATGGTAAATAATGAATTCCTAAGGGCCTGTGGCACTGTTTCCAGTGCCACCTACATCTCATATTACCGATTCTGTACATTTACCGAATCGGTAATTTACAGATTCGGTAAATTTACCGATTCGGTAAATATACAGAATCGGTAATATTTTGGCCACCTACATCTAAAAATCAAAATACCGGTCGGTAACGGCCAAAATCGGCCATTACCGACCGGTATTTGACCACCTACATATGGCCCTAGGTGTTTTACCCAGACCCCATATCTCAGCCCCATATGTTGCTACTGGCACGCACTGTAGCTTAAAACATTTTTTAATTGCTTTTGTGGCACCTACTTTCTTAGGCTGTGGCAGGCTAAGAATAGAATTAATGGATTTTGAAAACTTGCTCGTGGCGTGGACCAAATGTCCACTCCACGAGCCGTTTGCAGCAAAAAACAATCCTAAATAGGGAAAGGCATTAGTGGAATAGAGTCTATCTGATCCCACCGAAATAACACTAAGCTGTCTTTTTCCCGGGCCACAAGACATAATAAAAGATTTTTTTTAATTTACTTTAAGATCTAGGTTGTCCATATATTGTGCAAAACTTTTAACCAAACTACGTAAGGCGTTTGGTGTGAGACCCATAAGCACCGCATCATCTGCGTAAAGCAGAGTCGGTAATAGTCCCCCCTTTATTTTTGGGACATCCGTAGATGGCAGTTAAAAAAATTTATTTAGTCCATTAATATAAATAATGAACAACAGGGGTGCTAAAACGCCTGCCTAACTCCTCTTTCTACCTTTATATGCCCTGATATTTCCCCCGCCATCCCGATCCTTACTTTTTAAGTTCAAAAGAATTTTATTAAAGATAATGAATTAACATAACATAAAGAGTTAGAGTATCATACTTGACTAGTTCAAATGCGGACGATAAGTCCATAAACGCTAAGTAGATTGGTGACGACCTAGCGATGGTATATTTGCCAATTACTAAATTTAAGTTCAGGCACTGCTCTGTCGTCCCAACCCCACTTCTAAAAGCCATTTGACAAGGGTCTAAAACCCCCGTGTCATCTGCCCTGTCATTTATTCTATTATATAGCACTCGCCCCAAGATTTTCAAGGTGTTGTCTAGGAGTGAAATAGGTCTATAATTTACTGGATCTGTTCTTTCCCCTTTCTTGTATATAGGCACTATTATGCTTGTGGACCTTTGTATCTGGCATTGGCACTAATGGTAAACTATTAAAAACATTTTTTAAAATAGGGGCCCAAAGTTCAGGTTTCCATTTAATAATATCTATTGGGAGGCCATCCGGGCCCAGGGGCTTTATTGCCAAGGCTTTGTTTAATAGCCACGATCACCTCACCTAAACTGATCTCTAGGGGGCACAATTGGCCTGGTATGTAGTTTCTACTAGCATTTGGAGGTATTGCATACACTTTGGAAAAGTGATCATCCCACTGTTTACTCGGAATGTTACAGCTTATTACTGACATTTGAGTTCCCATGTTACGCATATTTTTACTGCAGACCAAAAAATCATTCCTTTCTTCCCTGCTGCTGAGTCCGATAGCTCCTCCCAACGCTCTGACAGTATAGTTGCCATACGTTCCCCTATTGTGGATTTATATTTCTTTCTCGCCTCCCTAACCCCCATTTGGCATCTGGGTTTTGCGTTCAGTGCCTTACGTAAAGCCCTATTGGCAGCTGAACAGTTACTGTCAAACCATTTGGGGTCCATATCTGTTCTTTGGTTGGGGACAGTTAGAAGTGTTTTATAACTGTACACGGATTGGTAAAATCTGTGATTACCCTTAGGTCGTTCCCATCTGATAGTGTACATGAATCAATCAGATATTGGTGCTTGTTTGTAACCTACTCGACTATGCTTCCACTATCAACCCCCCTCCATTTCTGTCTTAAATTATTTGTAACGGGGGTTATATCTCTAGCCCCGGGTGTGCGGGCAAACGCTGGGGAAGACCCCAGTCTGATATTCGCCACTAATGCATTGTGTTCCCCAAAGGCAGTCTCTAATACCTTAGAGACAATCAATAAGCTCCGGTGACATAAAGATATAATCGATAGTTGTCGAATAGTCTCTGCCTCTAAATGTCGGGACATAATTATTTGTGGGGGTCGGGCTTACATCCATGATATTGGTTAGAATGTGCTCACAAATGAAAGAGTCTAATTCTGAGCCCCTTTTTGCTGCTCGATCAATTTGAATGTTTCCCTCATTTAATTTGGGATTTGGAATCTTGGCATTAAAATCACCAGCTAGGATAATCCTTTTACCTATGCTTTTGTCTAGTGACTCAGTAACATCAGACAAAAATTTAAAAAGTTCTATAACATTTTGGTTTGGGATTGAATGAAAATCATTATTGCAAAAATTAATCACATAAAGAGGGACCTTTCTTTTATATTCGATAATCTGAATATTAGGATTTTCAGTCTGTATTGTCTTAATACTGCCGCCTGCAGTTATCCTAATACCAATTAATAACCCACCCATAGGCCGACCAAAATCAGGTTTAGTTGCAGCTACGCTATTGCAGTAAAAGCCCTCTATATGGAGGTCAGTGGTGGCTCATGTCTCCTGGAACATTATTATGTCTTTATAGGATATTATCTTTAGCCAATCTGGGTCCGACAATCTTGGTTCCAGCCCTGCAACAATCTAACTAAAGATATCAAGATTAGATTTAGTCGACATATTTAGGCAGGGTTTTCCAGTATTCTCATTAATGGTCCCCTCATGTAAAACTCTTTGTTTTGGTGGAACATTAACCTTACCATCCCCAAGACTTTCAGCCACTACAATCTCTTTACTATTTATCCGTGTAACTGATGGGCACTCCATTATGGGTGCTGCTACTACATTTGCTTCCCTATCATCCGGAATAAGCCTCAATTGGCTATGAGGCAGCTGATTACCTCTTCTATCAAACTTTCTAGACCCCTCCCGATCTCTGGGGGACCCGATGGTTACTGTCAATTAGTCAACCATCTCCAGACAGCTGTACCTATTGGCGGTCGGAACCCCTATAAAGTTTTCCATAAATGCTCCATCTCTGCCCGGGTTCCTTCCCCAGTCTCCCCAGTCTCCTCCCCAATCTCGTTGGCCCGTTCTACTCCAGTTCCTATCATGACCCGGCCCATCACGACTCCTAGGGGGGGTAAAAGAAGGAAAGTCGTTTAGTTTCAATACATTCATGGCGCCCTTGTGTTCTCCAAGAACATATATACTCTACCATGCGTGGGTCCTCAAAATTAATTATAATACAATCACCCTGGGTAGTTTTCCGCTCATATCCCACCCAGGGGACTCTGCGCACCGTTAGTATCCTACTTGAACAGTGAGGAGGTAAGGGTCGGTTAGTATTGAGCCAGTATTGAACTTTGTTTTTTAATGACCAACTAGATTCATCTATATGGTCCGCCACCTCTGGAACCCCAGTCATGACTACTACTAGTTGGCTTGCTTCTGGGGGGAAATTAACTATGGGTCTACACTCCTTTTCTCCCCTCTTTCGATCCCTTTTGGGGAGTGTTGGGGAGGCCATAGGTGAGCTATCTTTATGTCTAGTTAGCACGGCAGGGTTTACCGATATAGCTGCTGTTTTGTTAACTGGAGCTTCCGGAGTCTTTGGCTTTGCATTTGCTGCTTGTACACTCATTTTCTTAGGTAATGAGTCTACCACTTTGTTATTTCTAAGTTTTGTCCCCCCCATCCGTTATTGCCCCGTGATTAGGTGTATTTTTGGGTGCATTTTTGGCGGGGGTGCTCAGTTCGGTCAGTTGTTTTTCTATGTGTAGGAGTCTAGTCTCTATTGGGGATAAATGGATCTTAAGAAGCTCCCCAATTTTTACTAACAATTTACTGTTTTTGTCGCAATTGTTAAATATTCCTCCCTGCGTACCTGAACCCTCTGCACTTTCTGTGTCCAAGACTTTGTTTGTCACGTCTAAGTGTGATTTCCCATTGCCATTCTTTGGCGGATTATCTAATCCTTTCACATGCTTTTTCTTTGACACACAAGTCTCCTTAACCATAGACACATTTGCCTGTTTCTTTTGTTTCGGTATAGCACCCTCCCTCCTGCCCCTTGACTGCCTGTTGCTTGTATCATCTGGCGTAAGGTTAATAACTAATTCTGGAGACTTTTCTAAGGCCAAGCTTAATTGTGAATCCGACAGAAGTTGCGATGCTGATAAATCAACTGTATTTGGCATACTGTGTACCTCTGCCCGGATATCTACTAGGGAACCTACATCCTTAGCTTGTGCAGGGGTTCTAGCTAATGCAAGAGGTCCCAGGGATGAACGTCTAGCCAAAGCTAGATCTTGGGAGACTCTGCACTCCAGAAGGATTATGCCTTGATCTATGGCTTCATTTGCCCTTGTAATAAAATTGTCTAAAGGACCTATGATCTGAGCTCCACCCGCAGCCGTTTTGCTTCTACTACCCCTTGTGGACATAATGTACGATAATATGGATATATACTTAACAAATATTAGCTTATACGGTATAATCAAATAAGCAAATCATACATACAAAATATCTATAGACGGGAGTAGAACAGAAAGTCATGAAAGATGGGGGGCCCGGTCCGGTCTCCAACGGGCTTCAACGGGCCCACCCTTGGCCCGGGCTTCGCCCCGGCTCGTCCCGCGACGCGGGGGCCCTCGTCACTTTTGGGGGCCTCCAGGCGTCAATCTCGCGGCAGCAGCTGCAAAGGATTCTGGGGATGGTAGTTCTCCCTCCACCCGGCAGCCGCAAGATGGTGTGCTGCGGCGGCGGGAGGGAGAACACAAGAGCCTGCAAGGGTCCGAGGGTCTTAGGATTGATGGGACTGAGGTTAGTGCATCTCCTCTCTCTGAGCACAGTCCAATTTTAGAGTTTGCTCCTTACCGTACCTTCCTGCTACCCTCTGGTAATTTTACCCCGTCTGTCTAATCAGTCCAGGCAGGTTAATTCGCCGGGCCCACCCTTGGCCCGGGTTTCGCCCGGCTCGTTCCGCGCGCGTCCCGCGACTCGGGGACCCTCGTCACTTTTGGGCGCCTCCGGGCGCCAATCTCACGGCAGCAGCCGCAAAGGATCCTGGGGATGGTAGTTCTCCCTCCACCCGGCAGCCGCAAGATGGTGTGCTGCGGCGGCGGGAGGGAGAACACAAGAGCCTGCAAGGGTCCGAGGGTCTTAGGATTGATGGGACCGAGGTTAGTGCGTCTCCTCTCTCTGAGCACAGTCCAATTTTAGAGTTCGCTCCTTACCGTACCTTCCTGCTACCCTCTGGTAATTTTACCCCGTCTGTCTAATCAGTCCAGGCAGGTTAGTTCGCCGGTGGTGTTATTTGGGCTCGCAGTATTTCACCTGCAGTCCCTCTCTCTGGCTCAATACGGGCCGTCCCTCGAGCCGTTCTGTGTGTGCCTCTACTCCGTTTAAATTTAAATTTAAAAAGTATTTGTTAAGCGCAACGTTCACCATGCGGTTTCTTGGCGCTATGGAGGCAAACTTTAGCAGTGACACAAACAAGACTAGAGAATAACAGGGAGGGGAAGGAATTACATTGGGAAAGCTTGGGTAAAAAGAAAAGTCTTGAGCTCTTTTCGAAAGGCAGGGTAGTGAGTAGCCGAACGTAAATGGTCAGGGAGGGAGTTCCAAAAGGAGGGTGCCAAAACAGAAAAATTGGATCCACCCCATTTCTTACGTCTGTATCTGGGGACTTGTAGGAGTGATTGGGTAGATGACCGCAGCTCGCGAACAGGGGTGTATTCTTTGAGTAAAGAAGAAATGAAGGCCGGAGCAGTCCCTTGGCGTGCCTGGAAGACCATGCAGCCAGTCTTAAATAAGGTTCGCTCCTTTACAGGCAGCCAGTGCAGTGCTTTCAGCAGGGGGGTGGAATGATGGAAACGAGAAAGTCCGTGGATCAATCTGGCCGCCTGGTTTTGAACCAGCTGGAGCTTCTGGAGACTATAAGCCGGGATGCCGTTGTAAAGGGCATTGGCGTAGTCCAGCCGGGAAACAACCAGGGCGGACATGATTAACCTGAGGGCAGAAGGAGAAAAGAAACGGGAAACAGAGCGGATGGTGCGGAGAACAAGAAAGCAAGAAGATACAGCAGAACTGATTTGTGAATGGAGGTTGAGATGGTTATTGAGTTTGATACCCAAGGTTTTAACTGAGGAAGAGGGTGTGGGAGGGGGTCCCAAAGAGGAGGGCCAGAAGAGGGAGTTCCAGGGACTGGATGAACCACCTGTAAGGACCAACTCTGTTTTATCAGGGTTCAACTTCAGATGATTGTGGTTCATCCAGTCCCTGATAAAAATCATAATAGACTGAAAGTTAGAGATAGAATGAGGAGAAGAGGAAAGGTTGAAGATAAGCTGGAGGTCATCTGCGTAGTTAAACACAGTGACCTCCAGCTGTTGAAGGGCAAAAATCAAAGGATAGATATAGAGATTGAATAGGAGGGGAGAAAGGGAAGAGCCCTGAGGGACACCACAAGTGAGTTGAAGTTGAGTGGCCGAGAAATCCCCCAGCCGAACCGCCTGGGTACGGTCCCTCAGGAAGGACGCTAACCACACCAGGGCTGGGCCCTCGACCCCCGCCGCTCCGACAAGGGACAGTAGGATGGTATGATCAACCGTGTCGAAGGCGGCGGAGAGGTCGAGGAGCACCAAGGCCTGGTTGTTGTCATGGTCCATGCCCTCCCTGAGATGGTTCAGGACCGACACCACGACGGACTCGGTGGAGTGCCTAGGCCGAAAGCCCGCCTGGCTGGACGCAAGGCCACCATTTGCTTCCACAAGGGCACTGAGGACTGATGTAACGTGTCGCTCTAGTACCTTGCCCAGATAGGGCAGGAGGGAAATGGGGCGGTAGTTGGCTGGGATAGAAGGGTCCAGCCCAGGCTTCTTAAGAATAGGGACTACGGTGGCAGATTTCAAGGCTGGAATTACTACACCATGAGCCAGCGAGCTGTTAAGAAAGCCGTTACGCTTGTGTTCATGCTCCTGCTCTGCTCCGCCAAGTTCAATCGAAGCGGAAGCAGGAGCGAGCAAGGGAAGACAGACAGGAAGGCACTGCTGCGTCACGCCGCAGTAAACGCTGCGACCGTGGCGAGAATCAATGAGGAACAAGTATCAAGCGGCAGGCTGAAATGACTGGAATTTGAAGGTTTTCAAAGCCTCAATGCCTCATTGCATGGGAGCCAGATCGACGCCCAGCGTTCAGCACTCGGCGGTCAGCGGCCGGCGGCCATCTGCGAGCAGGGCGGAGCTTGGCGAATCAGGAAGAGCTCTGGCAACATGTTGTTCCTCATTCCCGCCATGAGTGACGCCAAGACCCATCATGGATTGCAGTCAGCAAGGAACCACATGAGACGGTCTGTCTCTCCGCTGGAGGATTCGGGAGGCTTCCGGTATTTAGTGCTACTCGCCGTAAAGCAGTTCAATGTTATGATATCAATAGTGTGCACCTTGTGGACAATTCCTAATCTAACCTCCCCGCCCCAATTGAGAGAGAGCACCCTTATGCGGTGCACAATAAGAAAAATATGTACATACATGAAAATAGGACACTTTTTAACAGCATCGTCGGCTGGAGCCACGTGCGAGAACCCAAGGCCCAACATAGTGTGCTTTTGGCATACAATTAACATATGAAGCAGCACCGCCGGCCAGTGTCGTAAAACACAGGCAGTCCGCATATGACACATTCACTCGCCACAACAACGCAATGCCAATGGTATCAGTCAGTCCATACAGAATGCTCTATCACACACATACGCACATGGCACCCTAATGCAGTGCCACTTGTACCCAGTAAATCATTGTACACACTTTGCAGGCTCTGTGGCCCAAGTCTCCCTCGACCGTCTGGTTCACCTTGATTGTCCTATACCCCCAGGTGGAAGTTAACCAACCCTGCCCCGAGACACTGGTCTGCCCATGGCCATTGTCACAATTAGTCTGGGTCCTGAAAAAGCAGATGGGAATGTGTAGCAATTTTAATTAGGAGGTAGACGTAAACAAGGGAGAGTTTAGCAGCTACTCTGGAAGTTCACCAACAGGCCTCAAAGCACAAAGGAGTCATGCAGTCTCCTGACCCGCTTCTGAACTGTCTCAGAAACATTCCTTCAACCCAGTCAATCTCTCTCGCTACTACCTGGCACCAAGATGTCTTCAGGAGGGGCCAGGTATGAAGAGGGCAGTTGGTCTGCAGGGAAAAGGGTCAAAAAGGAAACAATGAAAGAGGAGTAACACAGGGGAGCCTCTTGATAAAGTGAAGTGCCCTGATCGGTACACAATGATCCGAGTTGTGTTTAGGCAATCTGGGCACAGCACCTGGTGCAATATGGTATGAGTCTCATCAGGCACTTCAGATTTCAAACAAGATGCACTGCAAATTCCGCACCTCTCTGGAAAGGAGGCACAATGATGGTGCACATTGAGATGGGCTCCACTAAGCAATTCCCGCCACACACAGAGAAAAGATGCAATTCAGTTCCTCCCTCGAAATGAGGCACAATGTAAGGTGCACGATGATACAGGTTGTACCAGACCAGTCTGGTCACACACACAGGTGCAAGTTCAACAGAGCGACATGAGGTTGAATGAGTCAATACTTCCGAGGGTCATACCCTGGTAATCGGACACTGCACGCACTAAGCATGCAGTTGGTGTGTCGTATGAGAGATATGCTGCATGATAAAAAAACAGGCCTTGCGAGGGTTCTGAAACTGGTTAATCCACTAACGACCAACTAGATGGTTATGAATGCAGAGGAACCATACACCTTAGATGCTAGCACAATTTCTGGAGCTCCGCACTAGGCAAACTGGTCTCCAGACACACGTCTTAGTTCCACACTCACACCATGCTACCAGTTGGGATTCAGCAGCTGAGGTGGGCACTTGAGAGGACACTGCTCTCCCGACGTAACAGGTAAATGGTGTAGGTCCCTCGAAGGAGATCTTTGATGTCCCTGAAATCTCCGGGCAAACATGGGACCCACGGTCAGGTCCCTGGAGAGCACAATTCAGGACACCACACTCCAGGAGGTACTCAGCCCAGGCCTGCCACTATTCAGACAGTTATCCTCCATGTTCGCAACATAGTCCTCTGGCAATGTGCACCACGAAGTCCCACTGGTTCTTCGGTCCCATATCCCCACAAGCGTATCTCATCCTCTGTTGAATAATGGCACCAATAGATATACCATAGTGTGTCTTTGAAGTTTGGGGTGGTTTCCCTTTAAACCACATATGTTTCCCCTAAATTGTAGACCTATCTCCCATGGGGCCGAGAAGTGCAGATCTTAATCTTTAGTGGGGCCATATCCGAACCCAAGAGGATAAGAGTCAAAACCTCTAGCTTCAATCTATCCCATTCTGCCCTGAAATGGCAGGGGTCTGCTGTTCCCGTGGGGTGACCATGGTTTAAGGCTGTCACTTGAGGAATGCACAAATGGGCTCCCCCCAGCCACTGGTGTCCACTGGAGCAAGACATCATGGTGCCGAGGACTCTTAGGGCATAGAAATGTCCATCTATACTAATATAATAAAGAGAGAGCCCAAACCTTTGAGGCGGGTAATCTCAGGAACCACAGCACCAATCACAACACCCAATACAGCGTTGGAAAGGGCAGTTGCAGCAGAAAGACATAGGCTATCCAGACGCCCACCATATACATTTAAAAGGTAAAAGAACAGTGCCAGCAAAGTAGTCCCTTGTGGGCGTGTCTGCGTTGTGCTGTGGGCATGTGCTGGGGGCGTGACAAACGCTGGGGGCGTGTGGTACGTTCCACCCTTCATGCCATGTCTCATATTGTGTGCTGTGGGCGTGTGCTTGCTGGGGGCGTGGGCGTGTGCGGGCGCGGAATTACGGGAACAAAAAAGCGAGTGTTGTGCCCAATATTTCATTGTTTTTTCTTCCCAGGTTCTGTACATTCCAGCTCCGGGTGTCCACCCTGCTCCCTTTAAATACCCCTTCACCCCATAATCATAACCCACCCTTACTCCTTAAAATACCCCAACACCCTTAAACACTAACCCATCTTAACCCTATAAATATAGCCTGTACCCCAAAACCCAAACCTATCCCTAAACCCTAAAAATACCCCTGTACCCCGAAACCCAAACCTAGCCCTGAACCCTATAAATACCCCTGTACCTCAAAACCCAAACCTACCCCTGAACCCTATAAATATCCCCGTACCCCAAAACCAAAACCTAGCCCTGAACCCTAAAAATACCCCTGTACCCCAAAACCCAAACCTACCCCTGAACCCTAAAATACCCCTGTACCCCAAAACCCAAACCTAGCCCTGAACCCTAAAAATACCCCTGTACCCCAAAACCAAACCTAGCCCTGAACCATAAAATAACCCTGTACCCCAAAACCCTAACCTACCCCTGAACCCTAAAATACCCCTGTACCCCAAAACCCAAACCTAGCCCTGAACTCTAAAAATACCCCTGTACCCCAAAACCCAAACCTAGCCCTGAACCCTCAAAATACCCCTGTACCCCAAAACTCAAAACTACCCCTGAACCCTAAAATTACCCCTTTACCCCAAAACCCAAAGCTAGCCCTGAACCCTAAAAATACCCCTGTACCCCAAAACCCATACCTATCCCTAAACCCTAAAACTACCCCTGTACCCCATAACCCAAAACTATATCTGAACTCTTAAAATATCCAAATACCCCAAAACATATACCTCAGTACCCAAACCCCAAAACATATACCCCTATACCCATAGTTACCTTATCTAAAAAAAACATGCTTTTACCATTCATGCATTGACAACGAATTTCGTTGTAAATGTATGCGTGGTAAAAGCTTATAAAATGTAATGCCATGCGTTATAATGGCATTGCGGAGTCATGGTACTTTCGTAATGAAAGTATGCGGTGTGATGGTATGCGGAAAGAAAGTTGCGGAATAATGGGTGTTTACCCTCCCCCGGTAAGTACATTGGTGGCACGGCGGCCCACATCTCCAGCAACATACTCATATTTTTTCACCACCGATTTGAAAAATGCACAGGTCTCTCTCATTGATGGCCAGCACCGACATACACTTTTAGACACACCTCCCGCCACAAGTTCTAGAATTGCGAACTTTAGAGCTGGGGAGCTACGTTCGAATCTCAGCATCAGCTTGACATCCTGTGATTCCAGGCAAATCGTTTTGTCTCCCCGTACCTACCACAAATGAATGTGTTCTTCTGTAATGTAAATTGTGCTCATGCCATGTTGTCGAGTTCGCGCTATATAATATTGCAAGGAAAAATAAAGTAGGGAAACTCGAGTTCAAACACTACTGAACACGCACTCTTAAGTGCATCAGCAGTGCACTGTGAATCGGAGTGTTTCACAGGCCTGTCACAGATAAGAAATGCTATCAAAACAAAATCCTGCAAAACAATATACTACTGGCCGGCAGCAATTCATACCTGGACAACGTCGGGACGGGCTGCTAGTATTCTATAAGTAGGAAAAAGGAAACTCTCTTGGGACTACTACAAATCTATCTTCAGCTACGTATATTTATATTTATTCCGCACACATTCAAACATTCATGGAATACCTATAAACCACCACTATATGAACCCAACAACAACTATAATGCACACAAGGATAATTAACTCAAATCTATACAATAAAACATTTATTTGTTGAAACATATTTTTCCAATTAAACATTTTTGTATAAAAGCATAACAAATGTGCAATATATAAATATTATAGTCAACAATAAAAAGCCATGAGAGACAATGGAAACATCAAAGTAGGGCTATTCCAAAGGGAATCACTCAATTACAATTCATCAGTCCATCAATTCATAATACCATTGGACATGAAGAGGTTCCTTCAATATAACCATATACACAACAGAATCGTCAACACGTTTCGGTGGTGATGAATTATTAAGACACCACCTTTATCAGAACGTAAACGGTCCTTGTCTCTCCTATAGGTGACCAGTAATTCATAAAACCTAATTGAAAACATAAATACACAAAATCAAAACCTAAATAAAATTAATGCAATATACTGTGTGTAAAGATAAACATCAATTACATTTAAAAACAGATTTTTCTAAAAACAAGAGCCCTCCTCCCTAATTTATGAAGGTTCATTTTCATGTGTTTATACAATTGTTTACAGGCTCCAGACCTACATACCAATCATATCACTCTCATTCCCACACACAAAATCAATCGAATTTCCATTAAAGACACATCCATCATCAAATAAACCATATTTGTGAGTCCCTCATTTCTAGTTCAATCGGGTACCCAGTTAAAAGTTCCTTGTGTTAAAGGCCAGATCTATACCTCACCTCTATAGTCCCTATTCTACATTACTGGATATCAAGTTATAAAAATGGAAAACCCATTGTGTCGTTATCACAATGATGTTGTATCACTTTTTGAGAGTATTGGCTCAAAAGAATAAAATCCTTACAGACACAATAATGGTGCCTATAATACAAAACAAACGTCTGAATAAAATGGACCCTACAGCACTACCGTTGTTTGCTTAAGGACAAATTCTCAATTAAAATACATACGGCTTATTATATACATTTTTAAGGACTAATTCTATTTCAAGTCCTTCCTCGTATTCAGAGATCCAACCAAATCCGATCAGTTCAATTTTACTGCATCTTTTGTGCTAGTAACGTCCTAGTTGGGGAGCAAAGAAATAATAAAGATCATGATATAATATCCACATTGAAACTATACAATATAATCCTCCTACTGTGATGTAGAGTTGAACCGGACTTGATAAGCACTCATCTTATTCGACTCACATAAATGAATACCTATGGGTGACGAATGATGAAACTTGGATCGAGACCTGATGTGTCACACTGGTCCTAAATTTCGGAGGTACAATGCGGGTATAGATAATTTCACATCTAAAGGAACAACATAACATTGTTCTGTGAACCTCACAAGGTGGGATAATGATCTTCAAGACCATAGTCACATCAATATGATTAAGAAAAGAGTGCTCCTGCTATAGGTAACAAACACACACCGGGCCGATCCTATCGCACCTTACTAGCCCCGTTTCACTCTCTTAAATTAACATGGCTGTAATATTCTTATTCGTACCAACGAACAAACCGAGGGTTTGGGAGCGGTCAATATGTGAGGCATCAACCTCAAGAGGAATACCTCCAGAAATCAGAGGTACTGGAGGTAATCACAAATAGTTTCCCTATTATTAATCTTTCTAGACGTATACTCACTCAGACAGAATTGGAGGTTTTAGTAAAAGGTTTTAGCTTTGCTCCCACCACACAAGTAAATACATTTCTATTAGAAAAGGATCTAAAGTCATTTTTTTGTAAAACTAGATTGACTAGGCTTTTTGAGGATCAGGAATATCGAGAAGAGACAAATGTCTCAGGACTCAAACCAAAATAAACCTTCACCCCCCATATTAGTTAGGTGGACAGAAAAATTGATGTATTTGAACAAGTGGTAGAGGCAAAAATATCCAACATCTGGGAACATCAACCCCCAACCACCTATGACATTAGTAAACATCATAAAGAAGCGATTTCAAGCCTTAATAATGACTTCAATATAACTAATAAACCCGCCGATAAGGGGGGGCGTGGTTGTTATTTTTGACACCTCTGATTACAAAAATAGGATGTTGGAACTTTTGAACGTGGATGCCCATTATCAGAAAGTGTCCATGAGTAATTGGTTGCTCTCAATAGAGACATTTTGGATCTTGTATCATTAGCCAAAGAGAATGAATGAATCTCAGATAAGGAATATAGGTTTTTAAGTAATGAGAGAGCCATCATCCCTGCAATGCATGGTTTACCAAAAATTCATAAAGATGTTGATAACCCACCGCTTAGACCTATTGTCAGCTGCATTAAATTCCCACTTAAACCACTAAGTAAATATTTAGATCGTTTTTTTAAACCACTGGTTCAGAGGCAGAAATCATATGTTAAGGACTCTGCACATGTGATTACCACCATAGAACGTCATAGCTTCAATAATCAAACTCAATTGTTGGTCACCCTTGATATTGAGGCACTGTATACGAATATACCCCAGGATGCTACTCTTACTGTCATCAGTAGTATCCTGACCCTGCAGAATGCAGAGGTGCCCATGCTGAATTTATCCTGGCATGTGCCAACTTGGTATTAAAACACAATCTTTTTTTGTTCAAGGAGGACCTTTAACTTCAACGCCAGGGGACTAGTATGGGGGCCACCTGTGCCCCCAGTCTGGCCTGCCTCTATGTGGGGCAGTTTGAAGAGACGCACATCTTTAACGAATATGCCCCTTTCCTTGAGAATGTGGTAAAATGGAGCAGATTCATAGATTATATTCTGTTCAGGTGGGAAGGCACTGCTGACCTTCTAGATGAATTTCTACAGCGGCTAAATTTGGGGGATGTGAATCTCAAATTCACATCAGAATATAGCAATCAAAGATGTTAGTGGAAACTTGGGAGTTGAGTTATTTTCTAAACCCACAGATAAGAACACTTTATTACATTAATCTAGCTTTCATCCAAAGGCGCAGAAAGATAATATTCTCTTTGGAGAGTTCCTTCGATTGCAAGGGAACTGTTCCTCTCCTCTCTGGATGATCTTTATAGGCACTCTAAGATTTAAAAAACCAAACTCAAGGAGAGAGGATATCCTAAAAAATTCATTACATACTCTTTTAAATGTGCCCGGTTTTATAATCGTGAAAGTATGCTAACCAATAGACTTGAGAGTAAACAAGAGAATAATGACAAACAAAGGTTAGTATTCATGAGTCAATTCTCCTACTTGAGCAATAAAATTAAGAATATAATCAATTCTAATTGGAGTATTCTCAATGACAATGAACTAACTGCCCTAGAGAGACCTTTATTTGTGTTTAAACGTAACAATAATCTGAGAAGGGCACTGGTACATACTTACCGTGAATGACTGTCTATGAATTGTGTACCCTGATGGGTACACAAGCCATCAGTAACTATAAAAGTAGTCACTGCAGTATGTGTGGACAGTGCATGGTGGGGAAAGAGGTGATTTATAACTATCACACCCTGACCTCCAAGGTTTTGAATAACTGTAGGAGTAAAAATGTGGTGTATTTGCTTTTATGCCCATGCAACCTGGGTTACCTCGGTGAGACGTCTCTAGAGAACTTCATACCCGGTAACTGGAACATAAATCTGCAATTAGAAATAAGAAGGAAAACGCTACACTAGTATGTCATTTTAAAAAAGAAGGTCACACAAGTATTGATTTTAGGTGGTTCATTATTGAAAGAATAGAGGGCAATAAAAGAGATGGGGATTTGACTCCTGAACGGAAAAACCGTGAACAGTGGTATATTTTGGTTTTGGATACCATTAGGACAGGCCTCAATTCAAAAGAGGATTGGATGAAACTGATTGAGTAATATAATTGAGATTTAGATGAAATACAGTAACTGTAAGGTCGTTTTGGAGTCAAAATTAAGGGGGGTTGTTGGCCCCTTTGTGGCACCTTGGGAAACAGTGGGTTATGAACTAGCCATATACTCCTGTTTCGCATGTGGACAACACCTGGGTTCAATACTCCTTAAGGTGTATTCGTAACAGTAACATTGCTTAAGTTTATAAGTCTTTAGTGTTAAATAGTTATATATTTTTCCTGTCAAATTTTTTAGTACCCTGTGTGGTAGTTTAGAAACAATCACATCAATGGATACTATATAGTTTATATTTTTAGACAGAGAAAAAAACATTCGTACCATTCGTACCAAAGACAGGCACTTGTGAATGTATCGGTAAATTCCTTGTCCCTTGAATAATACAAACGGGTTAACTAGTTGGTGAGGCCCACCCTCACCCATAAAAAATGAGTGCCGCTTTAAGACAGATAGACACTGTGGATCGCGCTGATATGATGTTTCGCACCATGTGTACCCAATCCTGTGTGGTACTTAATAAGAAGGGATTTTCAGAGATCACTTGTTTATTTTCAACTCGAAGGCAAGACGGGTGGCAACGGCTACACGGGACATGCGGTGATATCTACAGACTGTATAATAAGGTAAACTCATGTGATTAGTTCGATGGAGGCTTTTAGCCCCTTCGCTGTGTGGCAAATTCCACCACAGTGCGAGGGGGAGCGGGGCTGGGCGTGGCGCTCTGGTACCCATGACGGCTCACAGCCGTCAAAAATCACGGTAGGCGTGCGCTCATGATGGGCGGGAGCCATCCAAACCTCGCACACTGATTAATTCTCCCGCACAGGCGGGGAATTAATCGCACGTGGGCGGAGCGGCAACGTTCGGACAGTTCCCGGCCGTCATGAGCACACGACTACCATGATTCATGATGGCCAGGAGCCATCCTGAGCATGGCTGTTGATATAGTGCCACATTTATAGCGCCATAAACGTAGTGCTGTGATTATGTAACTAGATTGTAGGAGTTGTTTCTATAAGGTCCATGCAACCATATTGTAACATTTGTACTGGGGACGGCTTGTTTAGAAGAACAAGGTTCCCACTGGGCTATCTAAGACAAAGTGCCCCCAAAATGCATCCATGTATGTGGGGCCAGACTAGAGTCTTTTCTGGGTTCCCATTACTATTACCTTTAAAGTTTGCCTCATGTATGTTTATGGGGGGTCGATAATGAACCAAGGCCTTTTTTTCATAAGTGATGTGGGTTTTGAGGAATAGGCTTCTTTGATTAAAATGTCCATAAATGGGACATTGGTATGAATGAGGGTATTACTGCCAAGTTATTTTAAGAGAGTGAAACGGGGCTAGTAAGGTGCAATAGGATAGGCCCGGTGTGTGTTTGTTAACTATAGCATGCACACTCTTATTGTAATAATATTGATATGACTATGGTCTGGAAGGTCATTATCCCACCTTGAGTGGTTCACAGAACAATGTTATGTTGTTCCTTCAGTTGTGCAAATATCTATAATGCATGGTACCTCTGAAATTTAGGATCATTGTGACACACCAGGTTTCGATCCAAGTTTCATCATTCGCCACCCATAGGTATTCATTCATGTGAGCCGAATGAGGTGAGTGCTTATCAAATCCGGTTCAACTCGCTATGACAGTAGGGGGATTATATTGGTATAGTTTCAATGTGGATATTATATTGGGATGTTTATTATTTCTTTGCTTCCCGACTAGGATGTTACTAGCACAAAAGGTGCAGTAAAATTGAACTGATCGGATTTGGTTGGATCTCTGAATACGAGGAAGGACTTGAAATAGACTTAGTCCATAAAAATGTATATAATGAGCGGTATGTATTTTAATTGAGAATTTGTCCTTAAGCAAACAAAGATAGTGCTGGAGGGTCCATTTTATTCAGATGTTCGTTTTGTATTATAGGCATAATTATTGTGTCTGCAAGGATTTTATACTGTTGACAAAAAAATGAAAAGGGAGGTCTCCTCACAATCCGATTAGGGGACGAGGAGAAAAGCAAACGTAACAAATGACAAGAAGTCCCTAGTTGGCCTATAGATCAGGCAGAGAGGGAGATTCCTCAGTACAAATGACAAGGGGTGGAGGGGGGGGAGGGAGAGGCTAATTAGCCAGCAGATGCCATAACCACATGAAAAATAAATCACAGATATTGAGGGAAAATTATAAAAACACAATTCAAATCACAAAGTGTATGTACTTGTACAAATTTTTAATTCACAATATACAAAAGTTAATATACAATACCAGTTTAAAAAACATAAAAATGTACTTGTAGATGTACATGGGTACAAAAAAATAATTAAAAACACAAGAACACAAGTTGTCGACGCAGCGTTTCGGTTTCTATGATTTTGACCTTCATCAGGACAGGGTTTCTAGAAGAAGAAACATCTTATTTAGAAAGAGATCTATTACATTTTAATCGTCAGTTTGTTCACACATTAATAACATTAAAAGACCCATATTTTCTGGCATGTTTGCTTGACAAGTACAGTGTCACATTTTTCCTTATATATAGGTGGGCGCATTTCCGCCTCTTTTATTAAACATGTGGTATGGTCTTGGGGGGGAACCAGGGGGGAGGACACCCTTCGAAGACTAGGGTTTATAGAATATTGCACAGACCCAGTGATTGAGGTAGGGGTAACACATGACTACTAATTGACTAATAAGGTGTTGTGGCCAGTTTTTTAATAATTACTGGAGCAAGTGGTGGTTTGCAGATTTACTGACGTTACAGAAAACCCATAATGATGTAGTTGTACCCGTACCTTTGGAAAGAGAAGACAGGATCCTCTCTAATGGGTTCTTTATAAGTGTTGTTGCATCCAAACGTTTGGAGGCACGTTCCCTTGAGTGATGTGGTAGTTCTAAAAAGAATATTTTTTATTTATCATCTCAAGTCATCATAGGGTTTACTGCTACGGTATTATGACAAACTGAAAAATTACCTTTGCAGTTAGTCTTATTGGTGTATCCTTTAGTTCTATTCACCAATGAGATGGTTCAAGTGCGAACTCTGTAGTAGCTATCTTCATCAATTAGATAGTCTCTGTCGGAGCCCTGTGTTGTGGCAGAGAACGGATAAATACACTGTGTGTTCTTTCTAGTAGTATCTCGAGAATTTCTGATAGGAACGGTATGTACGATTACCTTAAAAGAATTCGGTATTCCTGGTATACGTGTTGATATACAACGTTACTCAGGTTGATCAAATGGATCTCTTTAGAGGTTACTCTCTTCAATTGGTAATACTCTGTCAGGGTCCAGAAGCGTCCACTATATTGGGAGAAGCCATATATACACTGTTTCATTATTTTGATTTAGAATAATTTAACATGTCTATAGTCCTGAACTTTTATAGTAATTACCTTATATCTTTGTGGAATGGAGTGGGAGAGTGCAGGTAGCCACCGATAATTCATTAATCTATGGTCATTTCTGGAGAGAAGGTGATGAACACTAAATTAATGATTTGAACACTGTTTGTATTCGCTTATAGGTAAGATCAGAGTTGTTCAAAACTTACCCAAATATGTATCACTTTGAAGGATATTTTGGTAAATAAATATATAGTGGTCCAGGAACTGGTGTCGCGTCGCAGGAAGTAACTTGCTGCGGGGAAATGATATATCTCTCTGCGCTGGGTAAGTAATATCACCAGGCTGGAGAAAGACGTGCATGGTATTAATATATGCTGGTTTTTTATTAAAAAAGTTTACAGTCTACTCGTTGACTCAGTGGTACTCAAAATTATTCTTCAGCATGTTGAACCACCCTATTTAATCTTATAATTACTTATAGTGGAGTTGTGCCAATGTTTATGCATTATTAGATGGAAAAAAGTTAGTTAGGGCAGACATATTTATTTACTTTATGTCTGACCTATAGCCAGAGCCTGTTGCTCAGCATCGTGCTTCGTTGTGTTATTTACTTAAGGTTAACAGCCCCACATTGTCTGTGACCTGTAGCCAGAGCCTGTTGCTCAGCATCGTGCTTCGTTGTGTTATTTACTTAAGGTTAACAGCCCCACATTGTCTGTGGTAGGAGCTTGCTGCTCAGCGCTGCGCTCTGTATTGCTATCCCTTAAAATTGGCAGCCCCACATTCCCTTATTTTCGTAAATTAATGTTGTTAAAAAGAACTGTGGTAAAAGCAGTTCATTACCGCTTCGTGTATCTATCCTAGTTTAACCATGCCCTCGGCTGAACCTTACCTTGAGGATGCACTTCGGTCTCCCTGCTACCTCGCGTCTCTCCGTTCACGAATGCAGGAGGACGAAGGTAGCCCTCTTTTTATGCAACCGAACGGCACTTGAATCAGCCGGTGTTGATTAAGGCTAATTGGTTCACGCGCGTTTTTTGCCATGCATTAGACTACTGGAGTAGTTCACATGAAAGAACTACTCGTGTAGTTTTCCTCTTTGTCATATCGCATCACTTCCTGTCGGGCAGGCGTGCCTTGGGTCGTGTATATTATTGAGTTACCGCGAGCTTTCTGCTGCGCACCGGACCGCTCCTGTGGTTCTAATGGAACTACTTGAGTAGTTTGTTATTATTATTTCAAAATAGAGGCTCCTCGTTGCGACTTGTTAAAGTCGGGGGTTGGTCCACAAATGATGATGTATGTTTATAAACATAACATTGACTACATGGGTCATTGAAATTGCAAGCCCTCGTATATAATGAGGAGAAAACAGTTTCAATTCGCTGAGCCTGTCTGCATTAATGAGAGCATTATATGAAAGATGTGAAGAGAATTTCAAAGGAATGTGTCCAAAATATTTTTGGTTTTCTTTAATCTTGCCCAATCTCCCGCATTTTTGAAGATGACTAATCTTGCTGCACTGCTAGAACTAATGTGCAACTTTCTGGTTTTATCACAGATTTAAGCCCTGTGTCGATCTAGAGAAGATGGCCTTTTCCACTTGGTTAGCCTGAATGACAATCCCTTGTTAGCGTTTCGCGTTCTCCTGGCAACATCAATTTTTCTTTGGTCTATGGGATTTTTGTGCATCTATGTCGTTATCACTGCATGTTAAATGTCAACTGTTCCTATCTATCAAGGTGCACACAGGTACTTTATATTAGATTTATGACGCTGATATACATTTTTATCGACCTCGCTACGCCTTCAGTGCATATATTATCGGGTTCTATAAATATATAAGCTGTTTCGAGCTCTGAAGGTACACGGTGGTACCTATACTTTTTACGGGGCCATATTAAATTAAAATACGCTCCCAATCTTCTTTGTTATTCAGTCCCTTCTTTACTGTTTTAAATTTTGACATGAAAAATTGCTCTCTTTTCCTTCGTTTTGTTTCAGTGTCGCCTCCTCTGGCACTCATGTGTATTTGTTCCAACACGCACCAGGATAGGTCTTCCAGTGTATGTTTAGCCTCCTGCCAATGTTCAGTAAGAGGTGCTCCTTTCTTTTTAGTTCTTATGGCAGATCTGTGTTCATTTAGTCTTAGTCGGACCTCTCTGGATGTTTCGCCTATATATGGCAAATTACAGGGGCATTTAATTAGGTATATTAAATTTTTTGACCTACAGTTCATCATTGATTGAATTTTGTGAGTGTTGTTATTAACATTTATACAGTCGCCCTTAATTATTGACTTGCAGTTGCCACAATTTCCACATGGAAAAGTACCTGTTGGCAAGGGAGCATTGTTCATGCTTTGTTGTAGATCAGGTTTTATTTCCCTGTACGTATGAACTAAACTATTTCTTATAGTTTTGTTGCGTCTGAACGCAAACATGGGTTTGGGTAATTTTTCTTTGTTCTTATTGGTCACAAGGTGCCAATTGCGGTTGATGATATTCTTTATTTTATTACTAACGGAACTGTAATTGGTCACAAAAATGAGAGGTTTGTTTGCTTCGGTTTTCTTTTGTTTATTCTGCAGGAGGTTGTCCCTATTATAATATTTTGCTCTTTTATAAGCGTGTCTGATCATACGTTTTGGATAGCCACGATTGATAAATTTCTCGGTGAGGGTTTTGGCATGTTTGTCGAAATCTAGCATCTTGGTGCAGTTTCGTCTCAGCCTGAGAAATTGGCCGAAGGGTATATTGTCTTTCTGGCACGGTGGGTGGAAGCTATCATAATGCAGCATGGTGTTGCGATCGGTTTTTTTAGTGAACAACTCAACTGATAGTTTATTCTCGTCATTCTTGATCAAAATGTCTAAAAATTCACACTGCTGTGTGTCATAATTAGAAGTAAATTTCAAATTACTATCACCTAAATTTAACCATATGATGAATTCTTCCAATGTTTCTAATGGGCCTGTCCATATGAAGAAGACATCGTCTATATACCTAGACCAATTGGATATGTTCTCATAGAATGGTGCCATAGTATTAAAAATGTGGTTATCTTCGAACCTAGCCACGTAAAGACATGCCAGGCTCGGCGCACATGTGGCTCCCATGCTGGTCCCTTTGGTTTGTTTGAAAAAATCATTTTGGAACATAAAAATATTGTTTTTCAAGACTAATGTCACACAGTCGACTATAAAGGTTTCTTGGGCATTAAGGTCCCTCTCTTGACTTACAAAGAGGCTTTCTATCATTTCGATGGTATTATCTTGGGGTATATTTGTATACAAAGCCTCTATGTCGAGGGTTACCAAAAATTGGGTGTCACTGTTAAAAGGAATTCCCTCGAGTTTCTGAATAATGTCTCCTGTGTCTTTAACATAGGCTTTTTGGTTAATGACATACGGTTGGAGAAAAATGTCTGCGTATTGACTAAGGGGCTCTGTAAGGGAACCGATGCTAGACACAATGGGTCTCATTGGTGGATTCAAGATGTCTTTATGTACTTTCGGTAACCCGTAGAGAGCCGGGATCACCGGATTATCGTTGAAGAGGTATTTATATTCTTCGTTACAGATCACCTCATCTTCTAATGCTAGGTCTAGTGTTCTTTTGACTGTGGTTTTTAATTGTAACCAGTCTTCTCTTTTGACCTGTTTATAGTGATCCTGATTATCTAATAACACACGCATTTTTTCAGTATATTGTTGCGTGGACATAATCACAATGCTACCGCCTTTGTCTGCGGGTTTAATCGTCAGTGTTTGGCAATTCTGCAGTTTTTGTAGCGCCTGTTTTTCTTCTTTTTTTAAATTTAAGTTGGTCCAATTCTTTTGATCTAAGAGATCAGAAATACCCTTCTCCACTACTATCTCAAAGGCTTCTATGTTTTTGTTTATTTGGCCTATGTTTGGGGTCCATGAAGATTTGGGTTTTAGCCCGGATTTATTGGAAGAGGGTGTTTTTTCTTTATCTTCAAAAAAAGTTAGCAATCTAACTTTCCTGAAGAAAGCCTGAAGGTCTCTCTCCAAGTTGAACCTATCTACTGGGGATGCAATAGCAAAGCCTAAGCCCTTTTCTAAAAGTTTTATTTCTATCTCTGTTAGGTCCATTTCTGATAGATTAATTACCGGTGCTTTTTTTACGTTTCCCAGGTTTTCTGGCTCCTTGTCTGATATCGGTGATTGTATTGAGGTCGAGGGGTATAGTTGTTCTTGCCTCTCGCTCTCCCTCGGTTGTGGGAGAAGTTTTGTCGCTGCTCTAAAAAAGAGAGGGTATCTCTCGATTGAGCTCCAATCATATCTTTGTCTTTTAGGGAAGAGTGTTGTCCGTTCTCAGTTACCTCGGTTTCTGAGTCAGAACTTGTGTATGAAGTATCGAAAAACCTCACCTTTTTACGTTGGAAGTTTTGTCTTTGATTTTGTGGTCCTGGTCTGCGAGACTGGGGATATTCACGTGGTCGCTCATAATAATCTTTCTGCAGATAGGGATAAACATGTTCCGGATTATATTTTTCTATATCTTTCTTCAGTTTATTACTCTTTTTGTTTATCAGATAATCCCTATAGCCATTCACATCATTTTGGATGTCTTCTAGTTTTTTCCGGGCTTCTTCCAGACCAGTGCATTCTTCTAGTTTTTTCTCTAGGTCTTTTAGTTCCTCTCTTTCTATAATCAAGATGTCGGTTGCCGTTTCTATTATTAACAGCATCCAGTCTCTGCTACATCTGTTTGCTATAAGGGTCCAATTTTTGATAAATTTTTGATTATTTATGAAGATGCCGGGCTCGTTAGCCACCTGGAGGCCTTTGGGGATAGTCCCGTGTCTGCAGTAGTCTATTAGGAAATCTGAATGTAATTCTGTTCTTATTATTCTCTTTTTGTTGTTCCACAGAATGCGCCATTCTTCCTCATCACTGTTACTAGTATTGATAGTTGTAACATTTTTAATAGTGCTATTTATGATCTTATTAAATTGATCCTCACTATAGCTGAGTGTTTTTAGGCCTTCCATAATGGCCTGGGGAGCTAAATTTGCTCTGAGGTATGTAAAGAACCACCTCCCCGGTTAACAAACCGTGTAAAGACAAAAAAATGAAAAGGGAGGTCTCCTCACAATCCGATTAGGGGACGAGGAGAAAAGCAAACGTAACAAATGACAAGAAGTCCCTAGTTGGCCTATAGATCAGGCAGAGAGGGAGATTCCTCAGTACAAATGACAAGGGGTGGAGGGGGGGGAGGGAGAGGCTAATTAGCCAGCAGATGCCATAACCACATGAAAAATAAATCACAGATATTGAGGGAAAATTATAAAAACACAATTCAAATCACAAAGTGTATGTACTTGTACAAATTTTTAATTCACAATATACAAAAGTTAATATACAATACCAGTTTAAAAAACATAAAAATGTACTTGTAGATGTACATGGGTACAAAAAAATAATTAAAAACACAAGAACACAAGTTGTCGACGCAGCGTTTCGGTTTCTATGATTTTGACCTTCATCAGGACAGGGTTTCTAGAAGAAGAAACATCTTATTTAGAAAGAGATCTATTACATTTTAATCGTCAGTTTGTTCACACATTAATAACATTAAAAGACCCATATTTTCTGGCATGTTTGCTTGACAAGTACAGTGTCACATTTTTCCTTATATATAGGTGGGCGCATTTCCGCCTCTTTTATTAAACATGTGGTATGGTCTTGGGGGGGAACCAGGGGGGAGGACACCCTTCGAAGACTAGGGTTTATAGAATATTGCACAGACCCAGTGATTGAGGTAGGGGTAACACATGACTACTAATTGACTAATAAGGTGTTGTGGCCAGTTTTTTAATAATTACTGGAGCAAGTGGTGGTTTGCAGATTTACTGACGTTACAGAAAACCCATAATGATGTAGTTGTACCCGTACCTTTGGAAAGAGAAGACAGGATCCTCTCTAATGGGTTCTCCTGCATTCGTGAACGGAGAGACGCGAGGTAGCAGGGAGACCGAAGTGCATCCTCAAGGTAAGGTTCAGCCGAGGGCATGGTTAAACTAGGATAGATACACGAAGCGGTAATGAACTGCTTTTACCACAGTTCTTTTTAACAACATTAATTTACGAAAATAAGGGAATGTGGGGCTGCCAATTTTAAGGGATAGCAATACAGAGCGCAGCGCTGAGCAGCAAGCTCCTACCACAGACAATGTGGGGCTGTTAACCTTAAGTAAATAACACAACGAAGCACGATGCTGAGCAACAGGCTCTGGCTACAGGTCACAGACAATGTGGGGCTGTTAACCTTAAGTAAATAACACAACGAAGCACGATGCTGAGCAACAGGCTCTGGCTATAGGTCAGACAAAAAGTAAATAAATATGTCTGCCCTAACTAACTTTTTTCCATCTAATAATGCATAAACATTGGCACAACTCCACTATAAGTAATTATAAGATTAAATAGGGTGGTTCAACATGCTGAAGAATAATTTTGAGTACCACTGAGTCAACGAGTAGACTGTAAACTTTTTTAATAAAAAACCAGCATATATTAATACCATGCACGTCTTTCTCCAGCCTGGTGATATTATTTACCCAGCGCAGAGAGATATATCATTTCCCCGCAGCAAGTTACTTCCTGAGACGCGACACCAGTTCCTGGACCACTATATATTTATTTACCAAAATATCCTTCAAAGTGATACATATTTGGGTAAGTTTTGAACAACTCTGATCTTACCTATAAGCGAATACAAACAGTGTTCAAATCATTAATTTAGTGTTCATCACCTTCTCTCCAGAAATGACCATAGATTAATGAATTATCGGTGGCTACCTGCACTCTCCCACTCCATTCCACAAAGATATAAGGTAATTACTATAAAAGTTCAGGACTATAGACATGTTAAATTATTCTAAATCAAAATAATGAAACAGTGTATATATGGCTTCTCCCAATATAGTGGACGCTTCTGGACCCTGACAGAGTATTACCAATTGAAGAGAGTAACCTCTAAAGAGATCCATTTGATCAACCTGAGTAACGTTGTATATCAACACGTATACCAGGAATACCGAATTCTTTTAAGGTAATCGTACATACCGTTCCTATCAGAAATTCTCGAGATACTACTAGAAAGAACACACAGTGTATTTATCCGTTCTCTGCCACAACACAGGGCTCCGACAGAGACTATCTAATTGATGAAGATAGCTACTACAGAGTTCGCACTTGAACCATCTCATTGGTGAATAGAACTAAAGGATACACCAATAAGACTAACTGCAAAGGTAATTTTTCAGTTTGTCATAATACCGTAGCAGTAAACCCTATGATGACTTGAGATGATAAATAAAAAATATTCTTTTTAGAACTACCACATCACTCAAGGGAACGTGCCTCCAAACGTTTGGATGCAACAACACTTATAAAGAACCCATTAGAGAGGATCCTGTCTTCTCTTTCCAAAGGTACGGGTACAACTACATCATTATGGGTTTTCTGTAACGTCAGTAAATCTGCAAACCACCACTTGCTCCAGTAATTATTAAAAAACTGGCCACAACACCTTATTAGTCAATTAGTAGTCATGTGTTACCCCTACCTCAATCACTGGGTCTGTGCAATATTCTATAAACCCTAGTCTTCGAAGGGTGTCCTCCCCCCTGGTTCCCCCCCAAGACCATACCACATGTTTAATAAAAGAGGCGGAAATGCGCCCACCTATATATAAGGAAAAATGTGACACTGTACTTGTCAAGCAAACATGCCAGAAAATATGGGTCTTTTAATGTTATTAATGTGTGAACAAACTGACGATTAAAATGTAATAGATCTCTTTCTAAATAAGATGTTTCTTCTTCTAGAAACCCTGTCCTGATGAAGGTCAAAATCATAGAAACCGAAACGCTGCGTCGACAACTTGTGTTCTTGTGTTTTTAATTATTTTTTTGTACCCATGTACATCTACAAGTACATTTTTATGTTTTTTAAACTGGTATTGTATATTAACTTTTGTATATTGTGAATTAAAAATTTGTACAAGTACATACACTTTGTGATTTGAATTGTGTTTTTATAATTTTCCCTCAATATCTGTGATTTATTTTTCATGTGGTTATGGCATCTGCTGGCTAATTAGCCTCTCCCTCCCCCCCCTCCACCCCTTGTCATTTGTACTGAGGAATCTCCCTCTCTGCCTGATCTATAGGCCAACTAGGGACTTCTTGTCATTTGTTACGTTTGCTTTTATACTGTTGAGCCATTACTCTCAAAAAGTGATACACCATCATTGTGATAATGACACGATGGGTTTTACATTTTTATAACTTGATATCCAGTAATGTAGAATAGGGACTATAGAGGTGAAATATAGATCTGGCCTTTAACACAAGGAACTTTTAACTGGGTACCCCATTGAACTATGAATGAGGGACCCACAAATATGATTTATTTGGTGATGGATGTGTCTTTAGTGGAAATTACATTGATTTTGTGCGTGGGAATGAGAGTGATATGATTGGTATGTAGGTCTGGATCCTGTAAACAATTGTATAAACACAATGAAAATGAACCTTCATAAATTAGGGAGGAGGGCTCTTGTTTAAACAAAAATGTGTTTTTAAATGTAATTGATGTTTATCTTTGTACACAGTTTATTGTATTAATTTAAATCAGGTTTTGATTTGTGTATTTATGTTTTCATAGGAATTGGAGTTGCATTCCCGCCGCAGCGAACAATGGTTGTCCGTGTCGCTTTGGTCTTTTGATTGCAGAAAGTACGTGTATTCAAGCCACGCCTGGCGTCCTCTTGACTTATCCTAGTGGACGTTCTGCTTAAAGATAAAGGAAGAATTCTTGGGACTGGGGTCAGATTGTGATTCCTGCCCCAGCACCACCCCCCCATGTGGGTGGGTGTGTTTTGCTGGCCGCCGATATCTGTCTGAGAATTTGCAAGGGCCTAGATGAATAGAGTACCCATTGTCCTGATGAAGCCTATATCATCTGGCTGAAACGCGACCGCGACTGCGTCGACACCTTTTGCTTCAATTGGAGTCCCTTGTTTTGATGAAATAATTTGTTTGATTTTTTTCAGATTGGCACCCATGCAAATATAGACTGGGTTGATTCTGTAACCCCTAGGTGCTTTACTCTTGGGACGACCATTGTATTGTGCTCTCATTACAAATGAAGTGGAGGCACTGATCCGAATTAGGATATATATATATATTTTTTATATATATTTTGTGTTTGGGGTACATAGAAACGTGATACTATAAATGTGATGTATATTTGTATATATGTATATGTGATATTTTGTAGATAGACTGTCGGTTGTTGTGCTTCCCTTGATGTTCGCTCATATGTGTGTTGATGAATTTTATATGTAATTCTTTCATGTTTAGTTTCTGTTTCACAAGATAATTAATTGTTTCTTGTTTGAAAATTAAATTTGGATCAATCCCTTCGGTACCCTTTGTTACTATTTTTTCATCTTAGGATGTCTCCTGCTCAGGTATGGGAGGGTTAAGTGGGCAGAACCCCTGACCATTTTTTTGCTAGTCTATTTATGTTTTCATGTCACCTATTTGAGAGACAAGTATCGTTTATGTCCTGATGAAGGTGGTGTCTCAATAATTCATCACCACCAAAACGCGTTGAGGCTTCTGTTGTATATATGGTTATATCCAAGAAACCTCTTCATGTCCAATACCTCTTCATGTCCAATAGTACTATGAATTGATGGACTGATGCATTTTTATTCAGTGATTCCCTTTGGAGTATACCTACTTTGATGTTTTTTCTTTCTTACACTTCCTTTGTCTCTCATGGCTTTTTATTGTTGATTATAATTTTTATGAATTGCACATTTGTTATGCTTTTATACTAATTTTTTTAATTAATAAAATATCTTTCAATAAATAAATGTTTTCTTGTATTGATTTGAGTTCATTATCCTTGTGTGTATTATAGTTATTTGTTGGGTTCATATAGTGGTGATTTATGTGTATTCCATGAATGTTTGAATGTGTGCGGAATATATATAAACATACGTAGCTGAAGATAGATTTGTAGTAGTTCCAAGAGAGTTTCCTTTTTCCTACCTGTGGTACCCTGTCTCTTGGCAAGTGGGGTCGCTTTCTTTTCTTTATTCACATATTCTATAAGTAGCATTTCTAAGCGAGTTATGCCAAAACCCTCTTTACCAATGGAAAAGGTTTGGCAATGCAAATCTATTGAAATGAAACATCATGAGGCTGCTCCACTGCAAACCACTATTTCAGTCCGAAGTAATGTCAACCACTTCCCCATACGGGAAGAGCAGGCCTCATAGGTAGTGAAAACACACATAGGTATTCCTCACTTCCTGGGCACACATGCGCTAGTGCGCACACCGGCCTGCGATGGCAGATGGGATACATAGTTCCCAGCACCAGGGGTGCAAGTGCAGCCATTCTAGTCTACACAGCGGAATAGATAGAGGTTTAACTACTATGTGTGTCTGTACACACACACAAGCCTGCGTTGGCAGGCAGCACAGACAATCATGGGCACCAAAGGTGTGGGTGGGCACTTACAGTGGCCTACAATGGCAAACTCCTCATCAGTTTACTCACAATAGACGCCAGTGCACACCCACCAGTCTGCAATGACAGATCTGCACATGTTTCAGAACACTGAATCAGTGTCACTTCCCAACACAAATAGGAAGGGTGCACGTACTTTGAAGCTGCAAGGACAGGCTGGTACCATGGCTTGCCCAGGCCCTAGCACCTTTGGTGCGAGTGCACGGACACCACCCTGCCAGGACCAGCCAAACATGGGGGGACCCTCTTACGGGTGCAATTGTGCACTCCCAGCCAGCAACAGCAGGCTAGGCCATTAGTACCATGAACGCAAGCCCGCGGACATTGGCCTGCATCGGACCCAGAGGTTAGAACACTGGGGATGCAGGTATACTTTCACCAGCCCACGATTGCAGGCCATGCACCTATCAAAAATGTCATAGGTGCAGGGCTCATCCTCCAGACTGCAGCGTCAGGCAGGATACATATTCAAAACAACATCAGGGCCGGTGTACACAGCCCGTTCTGTGTTGGCAGACCAGCCCATGTTTCGAAAAATTGTGTCAGTGCTTCTTCCTAATCTGTGTATGAAGGCACTTGCACACTGCCTTGACAGTGAGGACGTTCTCAGGGCCAGGAGACCACACAAGAGAATTGGCAACACCTCACGTGTATCCTGAGGGAAGAGCCGAACTGCAAGGCAGGGGAGGCCCCATTTGGGCGGTACCTCACTACATGGGCAGTAAACATCTATATGTACCCACCCAGCGTTTAGGCTACCACCCCCCAGCGCTCGTTAGGGCTTCCCTGGGGGTGACCTCATATTATGGGGTCACCCACTCAGGATTGGCTGAGGCGTAAGCAATAACAACCTAGTCAGGGGTGCAAGAACACCCCACTGGCTTGCAATGGCAGACCCAATACAAGGTTGACAGGCTATCCTGTAGGTGGCACAACCAGTGTGATGTCCCACTACTAGCCAGTGCCGTTCCCACCCCGGGTATGTGGTGTACCTTTTAATGGGGTGCACAAAGCTACAGCACATAAACCCATCGCATACACACCTCCAGCCCAATGTGGGCAAGGTGGGCGCTTGTACCTTCCCCTGCAGTACAGTGGGTATGTGCCCAGATTCCTAAGGTTATGCGTAGAGAGTCGGCAACGACTAGAAGGAAAAAAACTAAATTTTTGAGGGTAATTTGCCCTAAGAAGACCATTACCAACAGATGCCAACAAGTTTTCAATTGCAAACATGGTCCTACAAATAAGCTGGAGCTTTCACCAGTCTATTGGTTCTTCTTGAAGTTGTACTTGTAGATGGTGTAGAAGTTGGCGTAGTACACAAACCTCCACCCTACAAATCTGTAGGGTGCTGCTTGGAATAAGGAGTGAACGTTACATGTGAGCCTGTACCAATAGGTCTATTAACATATAACAAATCATGGAGCCTAGATTGAACCAACTGTTTATTTCTAGACATGCCTCATGGTTCACCTGTTATGTGTAGATAAGTTCCCATGGTTGTTATCTGTACCATTATCAAAACAATGTTCAAGTGATGATTCAGAACAATCTGTGTTCTGGCATGGTAGTACATTAAGCGCCGGCAGTACATTATGCACCAATATCACACTAGTACCGTCTCCAGATCTGCAGCTCTTTAGGCTCCTATTAGGGAAATTACCACAGTTGGACTTACAACCCACCCCAGCATCCACTCCCTTCTTACATTTTGCCACACTACCACCAAGAAACGTTTTTTACTCAAACCGACCCACTGCCTACTCTAATGAGATGGGTTTCCAGAACCGGTGTCTTACTAACACTGAAGGGTTTGATAGTGGCCATATAACCTTCCCTGAAATCAACTACATTGACATGATGTGTCTTGTTGTATCTCTCAACTCTCTTCTTACCAAATACCTCCTCAATGTACATGGGAACCAGTTTGGAATGAAATCCTTGCGATGTAGCAACTTGAAAGGACTGACTTCAGTGGTAGGGCTTTACCTGTGCCCTTCTAGCTTAGCAAGCACTGCAATGGTTTATGATCTGTGCACAAAATGCAGTTTATACCTCACACCTATGTGTACAAATGGTGTGTCACCTATACACAAGCCTAGCCAGTGCCTCACGTTCAATAGAACTGTATTATGCAATTCAGAATTTTGCAAACCTGCTGAGGCAAAAGCCACAGAGTGTTCTGTATCTTCAACTACCTGGTTGGAGATACAGGTCTTCTATAATTCCAGTGCCACTAGCGTTTATGGTTATTGTTCATACCTTACCCTTCTGGTATAATTTCAAGCTGGAGCTCCAACAATCACCTTTTTCATTATCACCAAAGACAAATGCTACACCATTGAGAAATCAATCTTTTAAATGGTTAAATAATCATTGCAAATCATCCACAAAATGTGAATACTATTCATGCAGTCCTAGGATAGGCCTTCACTTGTTCAATGTTTGTGGAGACATCGGCATCAGTGTTGGCAATGAATAAATCCCTATAGAGCTTGAATCCTCCTAGATTAATCCATCTCTTCAGTAAATAATCTGCATTTCCCCCCATTTTATGGCCCATGTCCTTCTAAGATACGTAATACCTGATCAACAATCCTATTGTGCTCCGCCTACGAAAATCCATAAATAAAAATGTCATCCTGAATGGAGTATACGATATGTATAGCCATAAATTATTTGAATAGCAACTTTTTAAAGTCTGATGCCAAAGAGGCAAATCCAAGTGGCACTCTTAGGTACTGATAAGCCCCAAAACATTTAACAAAATCAGCTAGGAACCTGGGGGCATATTTACAAGGGGATATCGCCACTAGAACATCACTTTTAGTGATGTTCTGGTGGCGATATGCCCTGCTCCACATTTACAAGGTGCTGTTAGGCCACTTTTTGTGGCTTAATGCCACCTTGTAAATAAGGCCCATTTACACGCATCACTTAGCGTGAGAGAGGCGTGTAATGGGTGTTGTTGTGGCCATTCCACCACAACACCCATTGCTTTTGGCGCTGCCTCAGATTTACAAGGAGGTGTAAATCTGAAGCAGCACCAAAAACGAGTGCCATGCAAGAGTAGGCGTTAGTATGGCGAAACGAGGAGAAGTACTTTTATTTCTCCTTGTTTTTACTTTTTCTTTGTGTGCTGCAGCACACATAAAAAGAGCAAAATGCCATTAAAGATTGTTTATGTGTAGAAAGGTGTCCCTTCCTGCACATAAACAATCATTAAATAATGAAGATTTGCTACTTCTATATGTGATTCAGAATGCAGCACACATAGAAGTAACATATTTGGGGACACTTTCCTGCACACAATCATTCCCTGCAGCGCAGGCACCCTTGCACTAAGGTACAAAGGTGCCTTCATTGGTGCTAGGCAGCTAAATGTAGTGCCAGCGATAGGGAAAACAAAAGAGTTGGACGTACTCTTGTGAATACTGCGCATCCCTGTGTTTTGCAAATGTTAGAGTGCAGTGCTACCAAATTTGGCGCAGGTCCTCTCACTGACATTTTCTCATAAATATGGCCTCTGGGCTCTTCAAAAAAGTTTAATATGCTGGTATGCCGATCTGAAGTTTATAACGGAAAAATAACGTGCATTGTCTAATTGAGCGAATGTCTCCAAAATCATAGGTAAGGGATAAAAATGTATTAAAATACTCTTGTTCAAAGACCTGAGATTGGCACAAAGACGTTGCTTGCCATATTTTCTTTTTTATCCTCCACTGGAGGAGTGATTAATTCAGAAGAGTTAAAAGGTTTGATTATCAAGCTGATTTAAATGCTCTTGCAAATTAATTCTGATGCTCAAAGTGCATTGTGAACTTTAATGCGTACAGGTACAGCTGACACAACCTAGTCTGTTTTCAAAAGCATTCTTGTGGGCTTCCAGAATTTTTTGCAGCTTGTGATTTTCTAAAGTCCGATAAAGAGGACACGTGGTCAATGGCCTTAAAACTACACCAAAAGTAACCTAATATCTCCAACAAAGAACTTAGTGAAAATGTATCTGTCCTTGACCAACACTTTAGACCCAAAGGTAATCCACATATCGGTTCTCAATCTCACCACCTCCATAAGAAGGTCCTAGGAGGTAGGCGGGGACGGCGGGATGGAGAAAAATATAGCAGGTAGCGAGCATTTGGCGGGGGAACACAAACAAATAAAAACAAACAATCAGGCAATAAGCACAATATCCCAAACAAAGCGCAAAATGGAAAAGACAAATGCCCAAAGTAACAGAGAAACAAAAGACAGGCAAAGATAACAGAGGCAGCAGGGGGAAGCAGGCATGTTGACCTACTGGACTGAAATTATAACTAAAACACTGCATGTACCCATAATTTGCTTTTGCATTTCTGCTCTCATTTATATTTGGGATTTGAGTATTGATTATTTTTTAAAATTGAATGCATTTACAACATTTTAGTGGTTTGGATGGTCAGGCTCTCAATAATCACTTCACTGAGGCAGAAGAGGAATGGGCTATATTTTTCCTGCATGTCTTATGATGGCTTCTAGAAAATATACATTTGAAACGCTCACTGAGCTCTAATACTTCCATTTGTAAAACTATGTACATATATGTTAGATAAATGTAGGCATTCCAATTCCTTTTCCAAGGAGTTTTATTTATTATCATAATTCATAGAGGATAATTCGTCCATAAGAATTGCTGATTGTACAGCCACATAACTGTTTTTCAGAATCTGAACTATGCATTGTGGGAATGATTATATTGGATCAATTTCAGATCAGCATTTAGGTTCCTATAAGTACCGATATGTTAATCTATAAAGATTATGTGGGACGAATAGATCTCTGCAATTAGGGCTTTGCTTGATGTATAGAAAAGGCATTTGACTTGGTGAACTGGAAATATCTGTGAATCCAAATATTATATGTCAAATTATTTTTAACCCAGTTCACCTGGTTAATCACTATTATGTACCTCAGTACTGCCAGACTTTTGGAATTAATGGGTGGTGTTCTTTAAATAACACTACATCACTGTGCAATGACAGTCTACTGTAGTGCTCAAAACACCCGGCTGCACATCAACTGTATGCTTGATATTAACCCTTTTCAGCACTCTGCTGATTTCTGGCTAGGTTCAAGCTATACAAATATCACATACAGGTATACATATATACATACATATTTACATTGCTGGTACAATCCTGATACAAAAGCTCCCTTTTTCCTCCCTTGGATAGACGCGACCAGGAATGGAGCAAGGAAACAGCAAGTATATTCAAATGTTGTGCTTTATTCCAAAATCAGCAGGCATGGCGCGTTTCGACCGGGGAACCCAATCACATATTATTTACATTCATACAATCATACTGACATACATACACTTACAGCCATTTTATAATGGGACAGGTTCTCAAACATGGCTGCCTGCAGTTTACATGCTGTATGGCCTATTTTTTAATCTCTTGCCTTGATCAACTGAAAAGTTCTTGTATTATTGGGCACTTTCCTGGGGATCCAACCAAACTATAGCTCTATGACGTAGCGCTGTGTTTCAAAGCTGCTTTGCACACTAAAAGGGTTGCATTACAGAAAATTGACAGATATTTAGAATCACTAGGGTTTACAATTACTTATAGTAAATCTTTAATAATCTTCATAAATACTAACACACCAAAATTAATGAGATGGGAATGCTACAGATCTCAAGAGGTATTTGAGGATTAAAGTTTATGTGGACTTCAGAGAACTTGATCACCTCAACTCTGTTCCCATGCTGAAGAAAAATAAACAGCATATGCAGGCCTTTAAACCACAAATGCACCCCCTTAGTAGGAGACAGAATTGTGGTTAGAATAACAATTTTGCCTATTGCCTCCTTCTGGTCTAAGAAGACCCATTTTATATATCATATTCTTCTTAACATCAGTTGAATTTGCTCATTGTTGCGTTTATATGACACTCAAATTGAGAATAATTCGTTTGGTCCAGTTACATCATACCATGAAGGATGGGGATAGATGCTCCCTCATCAAAGTTAAGAAAATGTGTCTCTATATTGCTTTAATGCATCAGAAAAAACGTATTGATTCCTTATTTGGATGCAAACTGTGATAACTCTTTTATGAGATTCATTACCTGAACATATTCTCTCAAAGGTTGTTACTTTCTTCAAATTTGCCATTCAGTTTCTTGGAGACTATTAAGGGTTGTATGAGATGTTTGGAGGATATGACAACACATTTTTAGATTTAACTCCTTCGCTGCCGTGGCTATTCCGCCGCAGCGCTAAGGGGGCGGGGGGGCCGTGCGGCGCTCACACACTGGTGACGGAACCACTCCGTCACCAGCCTCGGGTGAGCTGTGCTGATGACGGAGCGGTTCCGTCATGGCCGCACCCGCTCAATAGAACACGCCGCGCAGGCGCGTCGGGCGGGCCATGACCGCTCCGTCATCAGCACAGCGCCACCGCGGCTGATGATGGAGCGGTCCGTCATCAGCATCGATGTGGTTAAAAAAATAACTGTAGCCCATGTCATCTGGGAGAACTCGATCTTCATTCATTTGTTTTCAGTGAGGGATTTGTCTCATGGGCTTTATGGTTGTGGAAAGGTCATAAGTCATAAGTTTAAAGGGCACCAAGTCTCTGTGTACTCAGGGCCTGATTCACAAAGGGCACCTTCCTGCACAAAAACAATCATAAGAGGCGTTTCCCTCTTTCAATGTGTGTTGCTCAATGCACAAGAGGCAAAAACGAGGGGAAATTAAGTTATTTCTTCTCGTTACACCTCACCATGGGAGGTGTATGGATTTGGCACTTCCCCAGGTTTACGTGTTTTTGTAAATCTGGGGCAGCACCAAATTCCATGGGAGTTGCATGGGAAAACCCATGCATCATCCATGGAATGCCTTTTGGGTGCAGAGTAAGGGGATGCAGCGTTTTGTGCTGCGCCGCCTTACTCATGATGTATGAGGCCACTCAAAGCCACACAGGGTGGCTGTGAGTGACTTCATAAATGTTTATGCAAACCCTGCATCACAGCACGCATGTACCACTTTAAGTGGTGTAAACGTGACACAGGGCTCTTATAAATAAGCTTCTTACTCTGTATTTCTGATTTTCTTGACATGACTTAAGACTTCCACACAGGTAAGGCAAGTAACAGAGGTGGGGCAGGCCAGCAGATCTCCAGCAGGGCCTGCAGACATGTCCCTAGCCTCTGGAACATTGGCAGAACATTGTTCCACATTGTGAAGACATTAACAGGATAGATAAAGGTCTGTATGAAAGCTGTTGATCTTAAAATTATAATAGGATTCCAGGTTACATGTCCAGTGTTTGGCAGTTGACAGGTGTTTCCCTGTCACTCAGCATCAAGTCATCTTACAGTTTCAAAATTCAAACCAGCCTGGTAGAGACAAGGTTCCCCCGCAGAAGAGTTTACTTAGAAGGAGAGGTCAGTAGATATCACCCTTTGGTGCGCCTGCTGCTCTCCAATATACTATAAACAAATATATGACATCGCATGCAATTAGAACGTGGTTGTTACAACGAACGCGTTGTTACAATGTGAACCATTACAACGCAAGTCATTTCAATGACTTGCTGTTGGGAGCGTGCTGGATTTAGGAATAGTATAATTTACTATTCCAACTCCAGTGTGTGCAACAGTAGGGAAGGTGTTGGAATAGTAAATTATATTATTCCTTAGTTTAGCACGCCCATTACAGCAAGTCGTTGAAACAACTTGCGTTGTAATGGTTTGAATTGTAACAACGTGTTCGTTGTAACAACCGCGTTGTAATTGCATGCGTTCTACCTCGTGTGATGTAAGCGTTGTTTCCCCTATAAACTGTCATCTACAGAGACATTGAAAAACGGGGAAGAGGAAGGCAGGTTCCTCCTCGAGGGCCCACTGTGGGAAGACCAAGTAGGGGTCTCCTCAGTCTTGGGGAACACAAAATGTCCCCCTGAGGAGCACCAGAGCTGCAGTGTGAAGAGTCATTTGAGTGTAAGGGTCTCACACCCAAAATGAGAAAAACACGCAGGGGAGCTTCACACCAAAGGAAACATGCTAAATATGGTACACATTGTGCGCTGCGACTCACCACTCCCAGTTACATTTGTAAAAACACAAAGCCTTTATACAGGCTTGTCTCTTCTGCTCATTTCACAGTATGCAGTGCTTCCTGGGCCACTGAGATATACCAGTCCGCTTTCACCTGGTACAAGGTGTCAGGCAATGTTTTGTTTATTTCACTAACAATTGAGGGGCTTATTTACGAGAAGCCTGTGACCCCGGAGTGTCACTTTTTTTTACGCTCCGGTGGAGTAGGCCTCTCTATTACATCTATGAGGTTACGCAAAGCCACCCTGCATTGCTTAATAGATATGGAGTAAGGCAAGACAGCACAAAGTGCTGCATTGCCTTACTCTGCGTCAAGGAGGCATTCCATGGGCGTTGCAATAGGTGTTCCCAGGCAACACCCATGGATTTTGACACTTCCTCAGATTTACAAAATCACTTAAACTCTTGGCAGCTCCAAAACCTTATGACTTCCCAGAGCAGACTTTACGGGCAAAAATGATTTTTTTTCTTCTTGGTCTTTCCTCTTTCCATGTTTGCTGCATTCTGTAGCACACTACAATGAAGAAAACGTCTCTCTGGATTGTTTTTGCGTAGGAAGGTGCCCCCTTCTACGCAAAGAAATCCTGCCTGCAACAAGAGCACCCTTGCACCCCTGCAAGGATGCCTACGTTGCTGCTGGGCAGCAAATTGTGCACCAGCGCACGGGGGAAGGACAGGAATGCACCATATTTCATAAATACAGTGCATTCCTGCCCATATTGGTGAAGAACAGTGCTGCATGAAGAGTTCCAGCACTGTTCTATGTCAATTCAGCATAAATGAGGCAGTTAATTTTTCTGCCAACGATACTGTGACTTGATGGATAATAATAATCCACATTTGTAAAGCGCACCACCACCCGCAAGGGTCTCCAGGCGCTGGGGGCCGTCAGGAAGATTAAGCAAGCTATTGCCCAGAGTCACATGGTGCTGGGCTAATCTGCCGCCGGTGCCGGGTATCGAACCTTGATCCCCTGATTCCGGAGTCGGTCACCCTAGCCACGGCGCCACACCTCCTCGATGAATACATACACCTGATACATAAGAGCAATAATTCTCCTGAGTGCAGTGACACAACTTAAAGGAATACAATAATTCAAGATCTCCTCTCAGAACCACCGTTAAAACTATGGGGCATATGTACAACGGGAATGCTCCACCAGAACGTCACTTTTACCGATGTTTCGGTGGAGCAATGCCCTGCTCCATATTTACAAAGGGGCGTTTAGCCACTTTTTGTGGCTTATCACTGCTTTGTAAATGTGGTACCGTTTTACACAGGTATCTGCCTGAAAGGGGTGTGCAATGGGCGTTGCTGTGGGTGTTCCACTGCAACACCCATTGCTTTTTGACGCCGCTCCAGATTTACAAGGATCCGTAAATCTGAGGCTGCGCCAAAAACTAAAGGCATGCAAAAGAAGGCATTAGATTGGCGCAACCAGGAGAAATCATTTTATTTCTCCTCGTTTTTGCTTTTTCTATGTGTGCTGCATTCGCTATTAATGATTGTTTTTGTGCCTGAAGGTATCCCTTCAGGCACAAAAACAATCTTAAATAATAGCAATTTGCTACTTCTATGTGTGTTGCAGCACACACAGAAGTAGCAAAACACCAATATTCATTATGTGCACAGGGGTGCACAACATTCTTGTGAATATGGTGCATCCCGGCGTTTTGGAAATGGCGCGGCGCTGCAAAATTTGCCATAGCGCAGCGCTGCTTCATTTTCTGGTAGATATGCCTTATATATTTAGAAAATATGCAAAAAATAGCCCCACTTGCCGAAAATGTGTGGCAGTGCTAGGTTTAGGGATCCGACGCAGGGCTAGGATTTCAAACATTAATATGGCTCCCTAAGAGGCGCCACTGTGGTGTGCTAATGGTTATACCTTTCTTTAATAACCTTCCTGCACCTCCGAGGGTGAACGATGCTGCACCGATGCCTACAGTCAGCAGCACATGATGACAGGTCCGGCACGGCCCTCGGTGAAGTTGACACAGAAGGGGCTGCCAGAACTCAATGACAAACATTAACCCCAATGAAAACCACCCTTTTACGGCTCCCACCGCGTGAAGGCGAAAAATGAACAGACTGATGTGCCAGCGAAGAAAGGCAGCGCTGTTAAATAAATGTATTTGTTATGCATGAAGGTCATGTGCTAAGCAAGTTTATCCTGCACCGATTTGTCATATTGCTCCCCTATGTCCACAATGTGGCTCTAAAAGGTCCGCTGTTTTCCCCCTTTTTTGGAGTCCTAAGATGTGTTCCTTTGCTGCCATCTAGTGTCCTTCTGCGTGAATATCGAGTTAGCCTTTCTATTTAAGAATTTGCTTTTACGTTTACCCTACAACTCATCATTCTCGGTTACATTTGTATACAAACAAATGATGGTTTTGTTCTGGGTAGCTCATTTTCACAGCGCGCATGGCTATGCAATGGAAACCCTGCATGTGTGGGAGCGGGCCCCTGTATTTGACTACGCCCCCATATTTTGATCACCCCAAAATTTACCTTCAACATTTTAACCATTGGTAGTAAGCAAACACTGCAAATTCAACATGGCAAAGATAGTGATAATACATATTGGACAAAGCAGAATGATGATATTCACATAAATAATTATAACACTAACACATTTCTGAGGTGAAGGAAATATTCCATTGGTTGGTTGGTTGAGAGCTTTATTCGATATGCAAAGACATCTTACAAGCATAACATACATTATAAAAACAACATTACAAAAAACTACAGATATGTCATACATTTTTAAGAAGATAAAATTATAGGGATCCCCCTGAAATAAATTAGCTAAAAAGGGATTAAACCGAAATGGACAATCTGTTGCAACGAATCAGCCAAAAACGTGTTAAAAATTTGGAGACACCACTGACTATAAGAGGGGAGGTATCAGTCAGTAAAATACGGAGAGCCACCGAATGGATACGTGTTCCCAAACGTTTGAAGAGGGGTTTCAACCAGTATCTCCTTGGGTGGATATAGTCTGGGCACTCAAAAAGTACATGTGCCACCGTCTCAGGCCTGGCTGGGCAGCATGCGCAAAAAGGGGATAAATGAGCATGGGACTTCCACTTAGATACAGTTACTCCTAACGGGAGAGTGCCAACTCTAAACTTGAAATAAAGGACCCTATCCATTGGCATAGTAATTAAATCCATGTAGGGTTCGTATAGTACCACATCCTTTATTCTGAGGAACGCTGCAGTTGAATTGCAGTGATGTGGATTCCCAATTAGTTGGCAAGAGACCCAGTCCCAGTATAGTTTTTTAAGGACTGCCTTAGGAGGAGCAGATCTTGTGGACCAGCAATCTCCTAGGCCCAATTCCCCCAAAAGATTTTTTGTGTCCCTCAGCCACTTGATCTCGTTCCAGCCCCCCATGCTCATTACTTCTGATAAGCCATCGGCATAGGATTTTAGTTCCGGGACCCTCCATATGCGGGACCATAAGAGCAATGGGCGAAGACGGGCATGGTCTTTGATACTTCTGCAGCCCAAGTCCAATAACACCGGGACTGTAGGGGTGCTCAAGGGGAAAGCTAGGAGGTCCTTCAGAAGTTTATTTTCGGCCTTGGATAAAGAATCCAAATTGCAATGACCCCATAGCTCCGCGCCATACAGGGCAGAAGTAACCCCCCTTGCCTTGTAGATCTCAATTGCAGGCGCCACTGTGGATCTGGAGGATGCATGATATTCCTTAAGTAAGGCACCCCCTACCCTTTTGTGGCAGAGAACCATCTTGTCGATGTGGGAAGACCAACTGATTTTATCATTCAAACGTAGACCCAAATAATCAAATTCGGACACTTTCTCCAGAGGGACCGAGTTCAGAGTGGGAGGACGACCTAGTTTCCTTGGTGGGCGTAGTATCAAGTATTTCGTTTTTTCTACGTTTATCACCAGCCCTCTGGATACACAAAAGTCCTGAAAACGGGTCAACAACTTCTGAAGCCCCTGGGGGGTCTTTGAAATAAGGAGAGTGTCGTCCGCGAACAACAATGTTGGAATCCGCACCCCCCCAAGGCTGGGTGCGTCCGCAGGTTCCTGAAGCAGATGCTCCACCACACCATTTACATATAGAGAAAAGAGCGTGGGCGCTAAGACGCAACCCTGTCTGACACCCCTACAGACCGGGATCCTATCTGTTGTTTCGCCGTTTCTCCCCCAACGAACCTGGGCAAAGTTGTTCGTATGAAGTTTAGTGAGGAGAGACAAAATGTACGGGGGCAATCCCAGTCCGTGGAGAACCCTCCAGAGTTCCTCCCTGGGAACTAGGTCAAAGGCAGTCTTCAAATCGATGAAGGCCAAATAGAGACTGCCCTTGCCCGTTCCACCACCTTCCAGTACAGGAGTGTTAACCTAAAGACCTGCTCAATTGTGCCTGTTCCTGAGCGGAAACCTGCTTGGAAGTCCGATAGAGCTTGGTTCTCATCCACCCATTGAAGGATTCTCCCCAGAATGACTTTTCCGGCTACTTTTTGTGTAGAGTCAATCAGGCTTATTGGCCTATAATTCCCTGGGATGTCTCTACTACCCTTTTTGTAAATAGGGACTACCAGTGCCCCTCTCCACGACACTGGGATCGTGCCGCCCTCCAAGATGGCATTCAAGAGGGCCGAGATCATAAGACCGCAGTCAGATGAGTAGGCACGCAGTAAGTCCCCTGGAAGCCCATCCGGGCCAGCAGCTTTCAATGGGACCACAGTCTTGATGGCATTCTCAACCTCCCGTGGTGTAAACAGGTCAAGGGTGCTGACCTCCGACAAAGAGGGGAATACAACTGGCTCATTTAGGGGCCCTTCTATCGCTGAGTATAAGGCCCCGAAATGATGGAACCAGCTCTGGGGTGGAATAGTACAGGTCCTCAGGGTATCATCGGGTCTATTACGGGAACCTATCAATTTCCAAAACCCCCTGGCGTCTTTGCCTTTGCTAGCAGCCAGCAAGTCCGCCCAGAATTTCTCCTCCCATTCCTTCTTTGCTATCTGGATGGACTTGGAGTAGACCTTCCTAGCCTCCCTTGTCCTGACTTGGGATTTTGCTTTTACTGCCTCAACTAGATTTTTTTTGCCTTCCTACAATTGTGAGTATACCAGCCCTCACTTTTCTTGGCCCTTTCTCCCGCCCCAATATGCTTCTGTCGCACAGTGAACAGATTTGTCAGGGCCCCAGTTAAGTCGCAAAATACTTCACAAACCTCCCCCAGGCTTCCACTGACTGTGCCTAAGTTGTGATGGGCTAAGGCCAGAAGTTGGGACACAGCCTCCAGTTTTCCGGCAGACAAGAGAAGTTTTGACCACTTCAAGCGCCTACCGCAAAGGGATACCTCCGGCTCGCCTAAGTCAATCGTGGGACTAGGTACAGGGCCCCCACTGCTAACAGACCACCAGGGGGTTAGAGTGAGGGACAGCAAGTTGTGATCACTTTCGACTAAGGGTACTATTACCATATCCCTCACTGAGCTCCATAGACACACATCAAGCAAGATGTAATCAATTCTTGATGTGTGATTGGGCCTATTGTATGTATGGGCACCCCCCTTGTCCGAGCTAGTCCTTCCATTAAGAGCCCTCAGGCCATGCTCTATACTAGGGGCATTTAGCTGGAGTGCCACCTCTGACCACTTTTTGATCGGGGGCAGCTCTAGAACTGGTATCCCCCTCCTGCCATCCTCCTCATCCTGGTCCTGGGTGACATCCGAGCCCAAGGGCTCGAACGTACAGTTGACATCACCTGCAACCAGGATGTGGCCTTTGTGTGGAGTTGCCCCTAACAAGTCCTCCAACAGTGCGATTGTGGGTGACTGCCTCCCCCCCTTAGTGCCTCGGGCATAGACATTGAATATATTCAAAATGACACAACCCCTGGCATCCTTCAGTATAATATTAAGCAAATCAGGGCTATTAGTCTTGGTTTCCACTACCCTACAATTTAGGGATGAAGCTACCCAGATAAGAAGTCCCCCCGAAGGTCGTCCCCTGCCCAAATCTGGGCAGACAGCTGGGATGGCATAAGCAGAGTAACCCACCCTGTGTACTGGCTCCCTGCTCCATGTCTCCTGAAAAATGCATATGGAATACTCTTCCACTAATGCAATCCAGTCGGGCAATGCCAGTTTTCTGGCTATTCCAGCAACGTTCCAGCTGAAGACCTTCAAGACTTGGTCCGTCACAGCTGGAGCGCATGGGGAAACTATCTCTTGACATGGAGCCACTCTATCCACGCATGGCAGTGATCCCCTACAACCAATAGAAACCAGGTCCCCCGAAGGGTCCAAGGTAACCAATGGTATAGTTTGGGTTTTATTGAGGGAGGGAGAAATAGGTGACGTTGCAGTGCCGTGTAAAGACTCTCCCAGTTCCCCCCTTTCCGGTCCTGCCGTTACCTCAAGTCAGTAGGTCCTGGGGCCACAATTTTGGCCTGACCACCCGGTCTGGGGATAGAAGAGGGGCTCAAACATGCTACGTATTCCACCAATAGCACCCTTGCTCGTTTCCCCCATAATAGGCCTAAAGATAGCGTGGTTAGCAGCCCGCGGGTAAAAGTAGGTCAGGTCCACTGCGCTAATTCCGGGGCCACCCACCGCTTGATCTTGGTTACAGATCGATCTAGCTACTCTGTTGTCCTGGAAGTTGATAATAACGCAGTCTCCCTCCAACTGCTTCCTGCCCTTACCAACCCAGCCCACCCTGCGGACGCCAAGGATTAATCCGTCTACGCCCGCAGGGAGTGGTTTATTTGTTTTTAACCAGTGAAGGCTTTTATTTTTTAAGGCCTGGTGGGTCTCTAGTTGGTTATCTATCAAGGGTGGGGCGTTAACCAGCACAACAACATAAGGATAGCAATCTGGGGGGAGATCAGCATAGGGAATGCGAGACACTTTCTTCAAGGCGGGTGCAGGTAGAAGAGGTACTGCCGAGTGGCTTTTAGCAGAATTATCTGACAAAGCTGCCCCGTCTCCCTTGGTCTTTACACTGTCTAGGGGTGATTGCTTAAGTTTAGAATTACACCCACCCACTGGTGCCTTTGGTTGCGTTGGCTTCTTATGCACTTTAGAAACCATAATGATGTTCCCTTGAGTTGGGATAGGATGTAGAGCGGGGCCTGCTTTGGACATAGATGGGGCAGTGGTAGTGAGAGTTGGAGCCACACTTGGTACCTTTGGGGAGACCGCCTTTGGCGGGACTGGATCTTGCACCGGAGCAGCAACAAGTGTTGTTCCTTTTCCCAAACTGCCACATGTGGAGACCTCACTACTCCTAGTCTGATGTTTAATCAGAGTTTTGAGTGAAAAGAAGTTGTCAAGAGTCGACGGCTCGAGACTATTTACTCTAGCCTCCACCCTCTTAATTTGGTCTATAAGCGGTATCAGAGAGTGATTAAGCACATCAATGATTTGGTCCAGAGAAACTGGGACCTGGATAGGAGGTGGCTTGTCGTTAATATCACGTCCCATTTCCTGGGACGGGAGCTTTCCCAACCCATCCAGATACTCAGTGCTCGGACCATTTCCTAATTTTCCACCCATGGCCCTCAACCCTTGCTTCCTGGGGCGTTTAAAAAATATGGGATGTCTACCTTTGCGTGTGCTCACAACCCTTTTCCTCTTTATTTGTTTCGGAGCACCCTGGAACACACAAGGCAACACACAAGGCAATGAAAGACCCACAGGAGGAGCAGGGTTTGGCGATAGGGAATTTTGACTAGTAGCAGGGGGAGGAAAAGGTACAATGCACCCTCCCACAGTCTCGTCACTGGCAACACCTGGTGTTAACTGTACTACTAGGTTCTCTAACCTCTCTATACTATCACCTATTTCACACAGCCTGGGTTGGACAGACACTTCTAAAGAGAGTGGGGGTGGAGCCATAGTTCGGAGAGGTGACAAGGCTTTGGCCGCAGAGCCAAGAGAGGATCGTCTAGCTGGTAGGAGATCCCCGGAGAGGCGACGTTCCGTCATCGCAATCTCCTTCTCTATGACTGCCGCCACTCTAGTTATAAACCTATCCATAGTTCCTATCGTTGAATTCCCCCCAGCCCCATCGCACCCAGCTCTGAGCAATTTCCCAGAGCGAGTAGACACGGTTGGGGTTTTGCCCTCTGGCGATGTCACAGTACCTTTCAGGACCAGTGTAGATGATGTTAGGGACCTAGGCCAGCCCAGCCTCTGTCAGCCCCTGACGGCCACAGGCGGTCCCGCCCTTGTCCCGGGCTTCTCCCGGCGCGATCCCGCGCGCGTCCCGCGGGGCGGGAGGCGCTCCCTATCCTTAAGGCGCCTCCGGGCGCACCGCTGACCTCACTCCCGCGCCGAAAGCTGGGGCAGCTGGGAGTGGTAGTCTAACCCAGCCGTTGCCCTCACGGCGCTCGGCGGAGCCCACGGGTAATGGTGGCAGCAGGCAGCAGGAGCCGTTTCCCTCACTGCGCTCGGCGGAGCTCTCAGGTGGCAGATGGGCTATGTAAAGCAGGAGCCGTTCCCCTCACGGCGTGTCCGCTCGGCACTGCTGGTAAGTCCCCCAGGAGCTTCAAGCGCTCCCTATCCTTAAGGCGCCTCCGGGCGCACCGCTGACCTCACTCCCGCGTCGAAAGCTGGGGCAGCTGGGAGTGGTAGTCTAACCCAGCCGTTGCCCTCACGGCGCTCGGCGGAGCCCACAGGTAATGGTGGCAGCAGGCAGCAGGAGCCGTTTCCCTCACGGCGCTCGTCGGAGCTCTCAGGTGGCAGATGGGCTATGCAAAGCAGGAGCCGTTCCCCTCACAGCGTGTCGGCTCGGCACTGCTGGTAAGTCCCCCAGGAGCTTCAAGCGCTCCCTATCCTTAAGGCGCCTCCAGGCGCACCGCTGACCTCACTCTCGGGCCGAAAGCTGGGGCAGCTGGGAGTGGTAGTCTAACCCAGCCGTTGCCCTCACGGCGCTCGGCGGAGCCCACGGGTAATGGTGGCAGCAGGCAGCAGGAGCCGTTTCCCTCACGGCGCTCGGCGGAGCTCTCAGGTGGCAGATGGGCTATGCAAAGCAGGAGCCGTTCCCCTCACAGCGTGTCCGCTCGGCACTGCTGGTAAGTCCCCCATTAGCTTCCACCGCAAAAGCGCAGTAAAAACCTTGTACAGCAGTGTGGGTAGCAAACTTGCACTGGAACTTTCAGGGGAAGTGACCTTAAGAAAGCTACATTGCATTTGGTGATGCAGTGCACGCAACGAAATTCGTTTTATTTATTTATATGTTTACTTACCTGTTAAAGTCCGTAATCCATACATTACTATCCCCCACCCCGCCCCTACCCCTCCCCACGTCACCGCCCTGCAGTTACACCTACTACCGGCCGCGGCTGATTGTGCCGCAAAATCAATAGAAAAAAGTGCCAGCATCATTAGTAGCATTTAGAAAAGCTCTCAAAAAAGTCCCTGCTCACCCACAAAAATAGGGGTTAATATACCATGTTCTTACATAGAAAATCATTCATTCTGCAGAATCATCGTGGTATGAGCAAAGGAATTACATTCTTAGTAAATCTGAGTACAGTTTTATGAAATGTCACATTCACTTAGCATGTAAGCACTCTCCCATTGATTCTGTCCACTCAATGCTAATGTCATCTGTAGATGGCAGGACAAACTAGCTACATGAACAAAAGTATTAAAAATGAATAGCGTAGAGTGAGCTGGTGGAAGTTTCTTGTGAAAAGAAATAGTCTTGTGATAATGTTGGAATGTTTGCATTGAGAATAGCAGAACAATGTCAAGTGTAAATAAACTAACATGACTATGCTTGACTGGGTGCTGTAGAAAAAATTAACAGTGTACATGCAGGAGGGACCATATTGAATAAGATAATGCCTAGGCCTAAATTGAAGAGAAGTTAGGAATAGCCAGGAAAGCACACATCTACATTTTATACAAAGTTAGTTTCAGATGCAATAGCACCATGCCAGTGTCCACAAATACATTCGAAAGTAAATACACATTTTGCATGTTATTAATAATACACAAATAAAAAAATCAAACATCTTTCCCCCATTGGTTATTCTATAATCACAAATAACTTACAACCTAACAGTTATAACACATACTGCATCATTTTCTGCTTCTTGTGATTCGATTCCTTCAGTTGATTATAAACTTTGGGATTTCTGTTAACTGGCGCATCCCCAGGGATGCACCAGTTAATGTGCGCCACAGTGCGCCACAGCTCCGCCACCCATGGTGCGCCACATATACAATGCGCCGCACCATGGTGCAAGGCAGCGAAGATGCGTGACGCATCTTTCGGCGTACGGGCGGCGCATTGCTGGAGTCATGTCGCAAGTGCGACATGACTCCTGCAATGCACAGGGGCCACCCCTACAATGCATGGTGCGTCACCCTTACGCCTGTTTCAAGCAGGCGTAAGGAATTGACGTAGAAAGTGACGAGTGAAATCTCATAGATTTCACTCAGCCACTTTTAGGAGGCGTTCCTGCGCAGGGATGCCCCCCCTGCGCAGGAACGCCTCCTTATGGCGCAGGGCTTTCCAACGTGACGTATCTCCTAGATGCGTCACGTTGTAAATAGGGCGCATTGCTTGCGCCGCCATTGCGTCAAATTAAGTGACGCAATTGCGGCGCAAAGAGGCGCAAGGGCCTCATAAATCTGCCCCTTAATCTCTGGCATCCTTCATCTCAGTCTCATTTTCTTCCTCTTAGAAGACCCTCTTTTCTGTTTACACTCACCATTAAAAAACACCAACTCAGAAAAGGTGATCAAGAGAAACAGGACAATTGGACAAATCAACACAATACTTGCATGGGCTTGCATGAGCTAGTATGATCCTAAATACACCACCACCCAAACTACTGATCCATTCACCAACTTTGTTGAACCGCTTTCCTATCTCACTAACCCAGGAACCAACTGATTCCCACAAGCAATGCTCTTCTAGTGCTTGGACTTTACGAGAAATATTAGTTATATTTTTGACATAAGTGTTAATAACCATATTGCTATTGAGAAGGAAGGTACAGCACTCTCTGGCCTTCAAAATACTGCAAATACATCCTTCCTCCACAAGAAGGATATATAGCACAAGTGTTTTTGCATAATCATTGCATTCATTGCAATTAATTCAAAGATAATATGTGTTAGGGTATCTGCTCTAGTAGAATCTAACCTATGAAGACAATCTTCTAATTTAAACTTCATTCATAGTCACTCCTGTAGAAAGAAACATACCTTCTAATATATCTTATAGTACTTGTCCAAAACCACGCTTCATATGCTAACTTTAGGAAATATTAAAACCAAAAAGAAAGAACCCACCCAAATATGAGGTAAGTTGAAATAAGAAGCCTCATCACCCCCATAATAAATTCTTTTCAGAATTGGTTCTCCACCAACCAGAAAATCACCATTATTAACATAACTTCTTTCACACTCACTCTTGCCTACAAACTCTATTAACCACACTCCTATAGGTTCACAATGTACCATATAAAATTCACCCTTTCTCTCATGCTCCACTCAATCTTGGATGCAAATTTGAATACATAAATTCTTCTTAACAGTTGGTCTGCTCTCTAATTCTTTTCTCCTTTACCAAGCTCTCAAAATGTTCACTCTCCTCTAATATTCCTTAACAAATTCATGCTCGCCTTTAATCAAACCACATACATAACCCTTATTTAATCTGTTAAGTGTTATTCTTAGTTTGTGCAACTGCATTAAAATATTTATCACAGGTTATTGTATTTCTTCAGAGATAGGAATTTTCTCCAGCTGAATATAGTCATCCAACAGGTATTGTGATAGAAACTCCTGCTTGTTAAATATGCTAAACAACACATCACATGGAGGTCGAGAAGAAACAGGAAGTTGTAAGTAGGTTACAGGCTCCAGTCTTCAACTGGAGTCTTTCATTGATTGGCTCAAAGACATTTTCTTCTTGCTGCCATTCGTAAATTCACCCAATGAGTAACAGATTTCACCACATCAACCATACATTTGCAGTAATCTATCACAATAGCATCAGTTATTGACACAAGTTTTGCGGATGGCATAAAACTGCCCTTTAGCAGTTCATGAGTTGAGAGACCAGTCTTTTTGCTTATGGTACATCTAATACTCATCAGAACAAGAGAAGGAGCATTTGGCCATTGCAGAATAGTGAATGCGCTCACTTAAGCCAGCTTGTTTTTGATGGTCTCATTCATTTTCTCCGCTCTACCAGATGACTGTGGACGATAACTACAATGGAAGCTTTGATCAATTTAGAGAGCTGTACAAATCAATTTTAGGATCTCATTTTTAAAATGAGTCCCACGATCTGTCTCAATAGATGTTAAAAGACCAAATCGTGGTATTAATTCCCATAACAAAAGATTGGCAACTGCAATGCTGTCTGATCTCCCGAAAGGTTAGGTCCCAACCCATTTAGAGAGCAAGCACACAATCACAAAAATTTGTTTAAGGTCATTGTATGCTGGCAGGAATGAATGAATTAATGAATGCTGTGATTTCTAGAGCGTGCAGCTACTCCGAGGAGTGTCCCGGTGCTAAGTGGAATAAAAGAGAGCTCTGAATGTCAAATTAGATAGTAAAGTGCCAAGTCTTGAGTTACATCTCAATGAAGCCTGCTTGGAGTCTAGTAAATTGCTCTGATTTGCCAATATGACTCATACGCACTATACTTCTTTTTTCCTTATTATTTTTCTGACAAAGTCTGTATCTCTGACACAGATCTTCTTTAAAATTCATGAATTTTGTAATAAACTAGTGTTTCCTAAATGTCCTGGTAATCAAATCTCTCCCCACATGAGTTTGGCCATGCAAATAGCAGGACATTGAACATAGCATGCTATAAGGAAGTACATATTTATATTCATGAGAAGTATGCTGATCATTTCTTTTACAACCTGATTGTTCCCAATTCTGTATCTCATCCTCTGGTACCTCTACCTGGAGTTTTCTCAGTAAATGCAAACAGGTCTGTGTTGGGTTCAACAAGGAACAATTTAAATCTACAGCATTTTAATTAGAACTTTCACCTGATTCATTTTGGTCTTTTTTTGCATTCCAGTCTGCTCATGTGATCTCACAGTTTCATTCTCAAGTGCACAGTATCCTGCCAACCGGTCCTTATATTTGCTTAACAGCGTAACAAAGTTATTTCCAGGCTAATGGGTAATACACTTGGCAATGGTAATTTATTTAGGTTTTTTGTATTTCTTCCAGTGAATCAAGAATATATAAACCATTTCTGATGGCTATACCAGCAGATGACATAAAACCTCTTTGTGTCCACAAAAGAAGTTTTACTATCCAATTACAAGAGGTTTGTCAAATGGCCAAAGATTGTATTGAATGAACAGAAAATGTGAGCTTTGGGGGATATTCTGAGTAACCAGACCACTAAACTATTTACAGCAAGTTTGAATAAGGATGGGTTTTTAGTTGCAGAAGCGATCTATGTAGATACCGTCGACCAGATGGGCTCCCTCTTTATAGAGACTCGCCACCCCAATTGGCGTCCAATAGTTCACAAATCATCAGTATCATGGTATAATAAGGCATGTAGACAGAAAAAGACTTTATTGATATCTGCTATCAAAAGTCATAATGCTGTTGAGGTACGTCGGGCCAGATTGGCGTATAGGCGGGTTGTGGTAGAGGCCAAGAGGACCTGGGAGGAAACACATTGGACAGAACTAAAGGATGCTAGTCTGTCTGAGAACGGTGAGCTGTTTTGTGGTCTGGTCAGGAGATCCAATGGGCGGGACCCTGACCAAATTCCGAATCATATTACTGACAGGGAATGGCATGATCACTTTAGAAACCTTTATGCGGGTGATGAGAGCCTTCATGCAAGAAGGAGTCCATATTGCTCCCCATTCGTACCTTTCCCAGCGCCTTTTGATCCCGTAGTGAAAGGTGAGGTGGAGGTCGCCATAAACAAGATTGTCCCGGCCAAAGCCCCTGGCCAAGATGGGCTACCAGGCGATTTATTCCGAGCACACCCCGGAAGATGGGCCACATACTTCGCTCTTCTTACCAATGCTCTCCTGGAAGGGGCCCCTGTCCCCGACTCATGCAAGGGGGCGGAAGTCATTCCCATTTATAAGAAGGGCTCCCGAGAGGATCCTGCCAACTATTTACCCATCAGCCTTATTGATGCTGGTCAGAAGGTGGTTGGCAGGGTCCTTTTGGAGAGAATTCTCTCCTGGGCCGAGGAGAATAGTATCTTGTTGCAATTCCAGGCAGGCTTCAGGTCATGCACAAGTACGGTCGACCAGGCCTTTAGGCTGGCCCTTCTACACTGGAAAGTGGTGACCATTGGTAAGGGCAGTCTTTATCTCGCTTTTATCGACCTAAAGACTGCCTTTGACCTGGTCCCCAGAGACCGCCTTTGGTCAGTCCTACAGGGGATGGGGTTTCCACAGCCCATATTAAATCTTCTAGTCCGCATGCACGAAGACAATTATGGTTGAATCAGGTGGGGCTCACAGGAACAAAACAACAGAAAGAATTCCTGTGAATAGGGGCGTCAGGCAGGGATGCGTCATGGCCCCCACCCTTTTCTCACTGTTTGTTAACGGGGTGGTCTCCTTTTTGCTGGAAATAAATGCTGATGCCCCTGTTCTTGCGGGTGATAAAGTGCCTGCTTTACTTTTCGCGGACGACACCCTACTAATATCCAAAACTCCAGTCGGACTGCAGAAGTTGTTAAATAGGTTCCTTCTTTTTTGTCACCAGAGGGGCCTAGTAATTAACACCTCCAAAACAAAGCTTCTTCACTTTAATGCTAGTAGGCCAGCAAAGTCTACCCATACACTAGATGGGGCACCATTAGAGTGTATTAAAACTTTTGATTATTTGGGAATCAGAATGTCTGATAACCTTAGTTGGCGCCCACACATTGACAAAATGGCCCTGAAATTCAAGCGCGTTGTGGGCGTGCTAGGAAGGGAACATCGTGCCTCAAAGTCCAGGCCAATTGCTCCCGCTCTTGAGTTTTATGCTGCCGGGGCCGTAGGTTCGGCACTGTATGGTGCTGAGCTTTGGGGCTTCGACAGTGTCGATCCCATTACAAAAGCGGAAAATACATTTTTTAGAGAACTGACCTCACTCCCACAGGGAACCCCTACCAAGCCTTTAGGCTGGCCCTTCTACACTGGAAAGTGGTGACCATTGATAAGGGCAGTCTTTATCTCGCTTTTATCGACCTAAAGACTGCCTTTGACCTGGTCCCCAGAGACCGCCTTTGGTCGGTCCTACAGGGGATGGGGTTTCCACAGCCCATCTTAAATCTTCTAGTCCGCATGCACGAGGACAATTATGCTTGAATCAGGTGGGGCTCACAGGAACAAAACAACAGAAAGAATTCCTGTGAATAGGGGTGTCAGGCAGGGATGCGTCATGGCCCCCACCCTTTTCTCACTGTTTGTTAACGGGGTGGTCTCCTTTTTGCTGGAAATAAATGCTGATGCCCTTGTTCTTGCGGGTGATTAAGTGCCTGCTTTACTTTTCGCGGACGACACCCTACTAATATCCAAAACTCCAGTCGGACTGCAGAAGTTGTTAAATAGGTTCCTTCTTTTTTGTCACCAGAGGGGCCTAGTAATTAACACCTCCAAAACAAAGCTTCTTTACTTTAATGCTAGTAGGTCAGCAAATTCTACCCATACACTAGATGGGGCACCATTAGAGTGTATTAAAACTTTTGATTATTTGGGAATCAGAATGTCTGATAACTTTAGTTGGCGCCCACACATTGACAAAATGGCCCTGAAAATCAAGCGCGTTGTGGGCGTGCTAGGAAGGGATCATCGTGCCTCAAAGTCCAGGCCAATTGCTCCCGCTCTTGAGTTTTATGCTGCCGGGGCCATAGGTTCGGCACTGTATGGTGCCGAGCTTTGGGGCTTCGACAGTGTCGATCCCATTACAAAAGCGGAAAATACATTTTTTAGAGAACTGACCTCACTCCCACAGGGAACCCCTACCAAGCCACTTCTTAGTGATCTGGGACGCCGTCTAATCAAGGATATTACCACCCTACGCCCACTCCTCTATAGGGCCATGTCTGAACTGGGGTGGTGTGGAGTGCAAAAAAACGATGGATTTAGGCCCAGATCTCTGTACTGGGGTGAATGTATGACATTGATCTGCATTCTGTCCATCAATTGCTGTTTTTGCATTTGTCACCCCGAGTGGGATGGGTATGCTCAGACGTGAGTCCCATGCTCTCCACACCACTGGAGTCAAGCTATCCTGGCTGAAGACGGCTGATAGCTAGAAACCGGTCCTCTAATATGCTTGATTCCGGTCCAGGAAAGACATGGCTTGGCAGTTCGGGCTGGACTGTTCCCATGAGGCACAGGGTCAAGGCTGATTTGCATATGGCCATGTCTGAACTGGGGTGGTGTGGAGTGCAAAAAAACGATGGATTTAGGCCCAGATCTCTGTACTGGGGTGAATGTATGACATTGATCTGCATTCTGTCCATCAATTGTTGTTTTTGCATTTGTCACCCCGAGTGGGATGGGTATGCTCAGACGTGAGTCCCATGCTCTCCACACCACTGGAGTCAAGCCATCCTGGCTGAAGACGGCTGATAGCCAGAAACCGGTCCTAGGATGCTTGATTCTGGTCCAGGAAAGACATGGCTTGGCAGTTCGGGCTGGACTGTTCCCATGAGGCACAGGGTCAAGGCTGATTTGCATATGGCCATGTCTGAACTGGGGTGGTGTGGAGTGCAAAAAAACAATGGATTTAGGCCCAGATCTCTGTACTGGGGTGAATGTATGACATTGATCTGCATTCTGTCCATCAATTGTTCTTTTTGCATTTGTCACCCCGAGTGGGATGGGTATGCTCAGACGTGAGTCCCATGCTCTCCACACCACTGGAGTCAAGCTATCCTGGCTGAAGACGGCTGATAGCCAGAAACCGGTCCTAGGATGCTTGATTCCGGTCCAGGAAAGACATGGCTTGGCAGTTCGGGCTGGACTGTTCCCATGAGGCACAGGGTCAAGGCTGATTTGCATATGGCCATGTCTGAATTGGGGTGGTGTGGAGTGCAAAAAAAACGATGGATTTAGGCCCAGATCTCTGTACTGGGGTGAATGTATGACATTGATCTGCATTCTGTCCATCAATTGTTGTTTTTGCATTTGTCACTCCTCTATTGGGCACGTCTTTGGCGAACACCAGAGCTATCAAAATATGCTGACGGCCTTAGAGAAGTGATGAACTTGGCGGGATCGCATAAGATCAGTTGGTTAACAAGCATGAAAAAGTTTCTTTTGGCTCTGGGACTTAAAGGGGTGTGGGAGTCTGAGACCTCGTTGACCAAGGAAGAGATCAAGGGTGCCTATTGGGCATGTCCCACTTGGAGCCCTATCTTGATTTTATTCAGAAACCCAGGGATAGGGCACTTTTTATTCAGTTTAGATTAGGCACGCTCCCTGTGCGCGAACACACAAATAAATGGAAACCACCCCATCAAACCCCTTTAGATTGTCCATACTGTGAAGGTATTGTTAAAAGTGTCTCACATCTTTTGTTCGTATGCCCAGCCTATACCAACCCAAGAACTAAGTGGCTGAAACCGATATGTTGGCAGATTGGAACTAGAAACTATCGTGAAGCCCTTAGAATCCTGCAAGCTGACGCCAATACAACTTTCGCTTGTGGTGTGGCTAAATTTCTAAGCTGGCCTTGGGTGATAAGATCAAAGGGGATGGTACCCGATTGAAGTTTTCATCTCTTGAAGATGGAAAAAATATTAAAAAGAAATATATATACTATTTGTATCAAAGCAGAGATAGTTTAATTCACGTTTAACTATTAGTTTTCTGTGTCGTATAAAAATGCTATTTATTGTTTTAATAATTACAATGAATGACCCACTCGGGTTATGGTATGTAGTTGACTAACTGTTTAGAGATTTGAATAGTCACTATACTGCCCTGTACAATATACTGCACCATTTGAGAGTTGTATTTGTAAGATCCCCTAACTCAACTTTTATGTGTATCCTTTTTAAAATCTGTTTTTAAAGAATTTGTGAAACGCTTTTAAGATATTTTTATATTGAAATAAAGCTTTGTTGTTGTATAAATTGTCACATTCAGATTGTTTGCAAAGCAATAAGCTCTTGTCAGTGATTAAGTTACATTAGTCAGGTATGATGCTTCAATTATTTCAGAAATGGAACATACTGCATAGGCAGCCTCCAATGCTCCATGGTGGTCTCTCAAACAAGAACCATCCAAAAACAAAGTCAGAACCGCCATTTTGAGAGGAATTTCTTTCATATCTGGTCTTGGTTTGGTACATAATTCTCGGCCATTTACACAATTATGTTCATAATCATCATCATCATTATTTCTGTCCCGGTCTTCCTTGCTGTCCGAGTCAGGAAGCAATGTTGAGGGATCAGAAAATTGCGCCTTCTGATAGATTTTTTCAGCTGCCAATATGATTTGCTCATTCCCAGTAGGGTGGCTGTTTGTCATGTGTTGCATCTTAGTTTGGGTCAGCAAAATCTCAACTGAATGAAAGACAAACACAATTAATGTATATCCCATTACAATTCCTTAACTTTGTTTAATTGTAAAGCAAGCAGCTGCAAATGATTTCAGACAACCTGGAAGAGCTAGCCCAGCAGACTGTGCACCTGGCCTCGTGATGTCCCCCCCCATTGATTTTTGGATTAATGCAGATAAATCCCACCCACCTTTTTCATGACAGAAGAAGTAGAACCAGGCACTCCAGGGGCAGGTGCATTGCAATTTTATTTTCAAAAATCCCGGAATGCCTCTATTATTCATCATATAATCATACTGGATCTCTTCTAAAACTGTGAGTTAGCCTTATTAAAGACTTCACAGTCAAGGAAAATTTGGAATCCACTGACAACAGTAGCCAACAACTTCCAGGAACATTCTCACCGCCTACTGAGTGGTTGGAGGATCCACTATCAGAATTGCAGAAACACATTCTTTTGAGACTTTCTTTGCTTCTTTTTCAATGTGATGATAAACAAAAATCCCTTCTTTTTTTTAGAATACTGAAACTTGGTGGTGGAAACCCATGGCCATTGTCAGCTAAATGATTCAGAAGTGCAATTGTGTCTAATTTACAGTTCTCATTTGTCTTTGATGCCACAAGAAGGTCATCAATGTACTTCACTAAGACTGAGTTACATGGCAAAATGTAGATTCTTCAAAATCTTCTTTACAATCTGAAATCTAAGGACTTTCAATATACCCCTGTGGAGTTCGACATCAAATCAAGACTTTATTTTGGAACAGGAACATAAAAAGAAATTGACTATCCTCTTGCGGAGGAATAGAAAAGAATGCTTGGCACAAGTCAATGGCTGTATACCATTCTCCATCTTCATGAATCTAGAAAAATAATACTGCAGGATTTAGTACCTCCTGACAACCTGGGATCACTGTATTTTTTTAATTCCTCAGGTTTTGAACAATTCTTCATTTACCACTCATTTTTAATGCCCAATATCTGTGAGTTGTAAGGACTACCAAGTACCTCTTGTTGAATGCTTTGTTCTATCATTTGTTCAATAGCAGTATTCATTCCCTCTTTTCCTTTTTTTTAAAGTCTGCATTGCCTAATTCTAGGGAAGACTGCATTGGCATGTAGAATAATCCTAACAGTTTCTGCACATTTTATCATTCCTATCACTTTGCCTATGAAATCCCATACCTTTCCTCTGAGAGTAATCTAGAGGTAGGTCATCTTTTGTAAGAACTGGAAGCGGGGGGCATGGCTTGGGCAGCCAAGGTATTAGCAGTGTTCTGAGCCTGTTCCCACTGCCCCCACAAATATTCTCTGCCATCCTGCACAACAGCAACACATATTAACTCCACTGACTCTCCTTGTCTAAGGGAGATGCTAGGGGCCCAGCCTGAGCTGTTTTGCTGCTGCCGTGGGTAGGCTCAGGACCCGCATCGCAGTGCCTGCCGCGAGGAATTTAGTACAATGGCGACTGTCATTTAAGCCCAGAGCTGAAGGTGCAGCATTTGAGAGAGATGACAAACTGCCAGCCCCTCCATCTCTGCTGTTGCAGGAACCATATGCGCAGGAGTGGCTTCAGGTCGGCATTGGCCCCGTACACTCTGGGGCCCTGATTTGGAGGCTGTCAAGACTGCTGCTGCCGTCTAGACCACTGCTGCGGGTGTGTAACACATCGGGAGAGCTGCCATCAATTGGAGGCTGCACCGTGACCTCTGCCTTTGGGACGGCTGAACATAGAGGTATGTGAGGCGGCAGAGACTATGCACATCTGCGATTTTCTCTCCGCCTGTGACAGCTGGGAGCCCACATTGCCCTTGGGTTCTCAGGCCTCCTGACATGATACCTGACATGATACCTACAGTGGCCCTTGCCACCCTTACTCTCAGCAGCGGTCTCTGCCCTGTCTGAAGCAGCACAGGGGCAGAATTTTGACCAGCCTGAGGATCTCCATCTTCATTGCATGGCAGTTGGAGTGGGGTAGACCGATCTGGTGGACAAGACACAGCGGCATCAACACTCCACTTGGATCTGGGTTGCTATGGCTCCTCTCACCCACCTGTATTGCAGAGCTGACCTGGGCTGGGACCACCTACACGGTCTCAGGTGTGTTGCTTGTTGGGGGCTCACAGGAGTGGCTGTGGAGGAGTGGGTGACTCTATGGTGGACAAACCTTTGCTTGCCTGGGACTTCTCCCTGCATGTCTGAGATGCTTCACAGCTGAGCTTCCTAGCGGACTGGCTGCTTGTGCTGCCCCAATGGGGCAAACAGGCCACAGGAAGTGAAATAAATCTCTCCTAATAGCGCTGGTGAACTCTAGGGGTGGGCATAAAACTCCGCCCTAACAGCATAGTGGATGAAGCCAGCCACCCCTGCTCCCCGGCCCAGTCCCTGCTTTTGAAAGCAGCCAGGCCAGGGATAGCCTCCCCGGTCCCCAGTGGACCCCCGTCCCCATCGCCCGGACCCTAGGCTGGCTTGCAGGACGGGAGGCTCACGCAACCTGGGGCCAGCCGGACGATGCTCAAACCCCGGACCCGTCCCATCTTCTGAACCTTAGCCAGGCCGGGGAGAGCCTCCACGGCCCCGGTGGACCCCTGTCCCCAGCGCGTGGACCCTCTGATGGCTTTCAGGGCAGGGGGCTCACGCACCCCGGGGCCTGCCGGACAGAGCTCAAGCCCCAGGCCAGTCCCAGCTTTTGAACCCTAGCCAGGATGGGGAGAACCACCCCGGGACCCGGTGGACCCCCGTCCCCAGTGCCCGGACCCTCTGATGGCTTGCAGGAAGGGGGGCTCACACACCCCTGGGCCCGCCGGACCGAGCTCAAGCCCCGGGCCCGGTCCCAGCTTCCGAGCGCTAGCCAGTCCTGGGAGAGCCTCCCCGGCCCCGGTGGACCCCCGTCCCCAGCACCCGCACCCTCTGACGGCTTGCAGAATGGGGACTCATGCACTCCGCGGTCTGATGGAGGGAGCTCAAGCCCTGGGCCCGGTCCCAGTTTCAGAGCCCTAGCCAGGCCGGGAAGAGCCTCACCGGGCCCCAGTGGACCCCTGTCCCCAGCACCCAGACCCTCGGCCGGAACCAAGGAGGGTTAAGCTCAGGCCTTGTCCTCTCCCCGACGGCCTGCCCGGGGAGCCCATTTTCCTTGACTATTAAGCCCCCAAGTAGTGGGGGAAGGACGAAATTGGAGTTAGCCCAGCCGCCGGCCCGCAGGGCCATCTGGTCACCCAGCCTGCAGGGCCATCTGGTCGCCCTGCCCGCAGGGCCATCTGGTCGCGCAGCCAGGCGACCAGATGGCCCGCGACAACCCAGTGCCCAGATGGCCTGGGAGGGTGCCGTATCCTGTCGCCCTTGCAGTCCAGCAAGGGTGGCCAGGTGCACCGAGCCAGCTGCTCTGGAGGCTCCTTCCCCCGGGTGGCTGCTGCTCACCTCCCTGCCTGACTTGCCCGGGAGCAGCGGGAAGGGGAGGCCATCTGGTCACCCTGCCGACCTGCAGGAGATGATGGCCCCGTCCCCGCAGCCCGATGGGGCAGGGATGGGAGGGGGAGGCCCCCGTGCCGAAGGGCACGTGGTGGAGGTGGCCTCCCGTGGACCCGTGTTACCCCCCTGCATCCCACCCGCTGGCCTAGCAACAGAGGGACCCACCCCTGGGTGTGGTGGAGGGAGGTGTCTGTGGGCACCCACGCACGGAGAGAGAAAAGCTTGGCTCAGAGGATGACTTTCGATAGATCGCATCGATGTAGCTGTTCTGCTACTTAGAAACCCTGACCCAGAACCAGGTCCTCTACGAATGATTTAGCACCATGTGCCCCACGAACATGCGGTGCACTAAGGGTGATGGAGGTGCCCCCTTCCGTCTGCACTCCGGTCCCCAAGCAAGCGGCTCTACGCACCCCCCCCCCCCCACCCGAGAGAGGCCGGCTATCCCAGGCGAACCGAGGCTCCATGGCACTGTGGTAGCATTACGGTTTAGGTGGATTCTAACTTAGAGGCGTTCAGTCATAATCCCACAGATAGTAGCTTTGCCCCATTGGCTCCTCAGCCAAGCACATACACCAAATGTCTGAACCTGCGGCTCCTCTTGTACTGAGCAGGATTACTATTGCAACAACACATTATCAGTAGGCTAAACCTAACCTGTCTCACAACGGTTTAAACCCAGCTCAAGTTCCCTATTAGGTGGTGAACAATTCAACACTTGGTGAATTCTGCTTCACAATGATAGGAAGAGTCGACATCGAAGGATCAAAAAGCGATGTCGCTATGAACGCTTGGCCGCCACAAGCCAGTTATCCCTGTGGTAACTTTTCTGACACCTCCTGCTTGAAACCCAAAATGTCAGAAGGATCGTGAGGCCCCCGCTTTCACAGTCTGTATTCATACTGAAAATCGAGATCAAGCGAGCTTTTGCCCTTCTGCTCCGAGGGAAGATTCTGTCCTCCCTGAGCTCGCCTTAGGACACCTGCGCTATCGTTTGACAGGTGTACCGCCCCAGTCAAACTCTCCACCTGCCACTGTCACCAGAGCAGTTCGTGCACGTTGGGTGCTTGGAGCCAGAAGCGAGAGCCCCGCGGGGCTCGCACCCCCGCCTTACCAGGTAAGTGAAAAAACAATAAGAGTAGTGGTATTTCATCGGCGGCCTGAGGGCCTCCCACTTATCCTACACCTCTCATGTCTTTTCACAGTGCCAGACTAGAGTCCATCTCAATGGGGACTTCTTTCCCCGCTGATCCTGCCAAGCCCGTTCCCTTGGCTGTGGTTTTGCTAGACAGTAGGTAGGGACAGCGGGAATCTCATTCATCCATTCATGCGCGTCACTAATTAGATGACGAGGCATTTGGCTAATCTGTACCACCTCGCGGTGGCTCATTCTGGGTTATTATGCTGTCCATCAGCGTTAATTCGGTTTTGCTTCCAACAATACAACATTCTTTCGTGCCGGATTACCGCCACACTGAACGCTGTCCTCACTTCCTCACTGCAACTGGGATCACGTATAGGCCAGAGATAGTACACATTGCAGTACTATTCCAACAATTTTAAGATTGTCTACGAACATTTCTGAGAATTAAAATATAATTAGCAGGACATCAATAATCAATATGTGATAATTATGTGAATGCAATTATTTGAGACCTATTCATCATTCAAGACATTTCAATAAGTATGATGTACCCACTATATCTATATTGTTATAAGGACACACATATATATATATATAAGGCAAAAATACACATCTACAAATTGCACATCTAATTAGAAAAAGCACATCTAGAAAAATTCCCATCTAGAAAATTCACATCTATACTAACTCTTATATAAACCTATGTGTTTAAAACATTATGTTTTATAAGGGTGACATGTGTGCTGCAAGAAAGTGTACATCTCAGTATAAGTTTGATACTCAATTGTCCATGAATACTTGGCACCTTTTAAGAGTGTCCATTAAAGTAGTCAGGAAAACATTTTTCTTGAATGGAAATGCCATTTGTAGACCTAAATCAGCCAGAAACAACATCATTACATTGAGACCAGATACCACGACATCCGACGATAAAGCCATGAAATTTAACAGTTTTTTCATTTTGTGAGATCTTTGATTTGCTGTGACAGATCTTGATAGTATTTCACTTTACTCTCAAATGCTAATTCAAGGGAATTCTGAGAATTTTCATAACGAATTGAAACATCAATCACTACAGCTGTACCATTTTTGGTAAACACTACTTCCATTCTTTTGAACTCTCTTCGGTCACTGGGAGTGGACAGTCCCGCGTTGGCCTGGATTGCCTCCTTTTTAAGTGAGCACACTTTCCAAGTCTTAACCACTAAGCCACATCTGCCACATGTCCGTCGGCGTACGGCGTTCCGCAGGGGTCCATACTCAGCCCCTTGTTGTTTAACATCTGTGTGAGACCCCTGGCCACCATCGCGGAGGACGCTGGGCTGACTATTTTTTCATACGCCGATGACACCCAAATTGTTTTCTCCCTTTCCAGCAGTGATGCAACAGTGTATCGATCCTGAAAACCGGACTGTCACGTATAGCTGAAACTAAACGGTGACAAAACGGAGATCCTCATTTTAGGGAAGCATAAAGATCTGTGGGGCCCCCAACATTGGCCCAGTGACATGGGACCCCTTCCCCAGCCAACCTCTGTGGTCCATAACCTCGGATTTCTCATAGACGACGAACTCTCTATGAGACAGCAGGCCATTAAGGAGGCCGCCATCTGCTTTGCCACCTTGCGATGGCTCCAGAAAATTCTATGGATGCTGCCTCATGCTACCAGGAGAACCGTTGTCCAGGCGTTAGTAACATCCCGCCTGGACTACGGTAATGTCCTCTATCTCGGTGCCGACGCTGCTACCATTAACAAACTTCAGGTTGTTCAAAATTCGTCGGCCCGACTTCTATGTAACATCCCGAGGAGATTATCGGCCTCACAGGCTCTTCGCGATCTACACTGGCTTAGGGTCTCTAGCCATATTAAATTCAAAGCCCTATGTTATCTTTTTCAAATTAAGCAGGGCTCGGCTCCAAAATACTTGCAGAGTTTGGTTCAACCCTACAAGCCTAGTCGCACTTTAAGATCTTCTGCCAACTGCGACTTCGTTGTCCCAAGATTCAAGCTAGCAAGGATGGGGGGACGGGCCTTTTCCCATCTAGGCCCCAAATATTGGAACGCGCTACCCATCTCTCTGAAATCAGAAACCAACCTTTTCTGTATTAGGAAAAAACTGAAAACTATACTTTTCTAATGATCTTCATGCCTTTTTGGCTGATTCATGGTGCTGTTGAGAGGTCTGTTTTTCTTCTTCAGTCTATCCCTTGCGCCGGGAAACCCACTGTGGGTAGCTGTTGCGCATTATACATTTAAATACAAATACAAATACATCTGGTTTTCGTAGTTCTCCTTGATTATTCTTAACATGAGGTTCCCTATATGCCATCCAACCACACCTTTTTGCTCTATCAATGAGCAATTCTAGAATTTTGTTATGTCTTCTTATCCTAATGTCCTTAGTTTTAGGACATGCGCCTGAAATATGAGAAATTGTTTCACAAACATCATTACAATACCTACATGGTGCAAATGCACAATTTCATGGTGATGGTTTCTCTGGTATATAAAACATTTGCTCTTAACATCAGCGCAGCTATGTACTGGTTTTCTTTAATGTTGTTATGCTTGCTGATCCAGAGGTTTGAGGTTGGATTACTTTTATACCATCACCTTGGACAGGGAGATTTGCCCATTTCTCAAACTCTTCTTTTCTCCAATCATATGTTGCTAACAAATTCAAATCATAGCTGAGAAAGCAACTGTCTAAAATGTTGAGTTTGTGTTTTTTGATGATGTGATCAATTTTTTCATTTATAATTTCTCCTGCATACATGAATGAATGCGCTATGTACAGGTCTGGAGCTGCCCTGAGATACAATAAACTATTGACTTTATTGAGACCAATTTGTGTACATAGTTTTGGTATACTGAGGCCCCCAAATGATCTTTTCGAATATAGGAGACCATCACATGTGTATACAGGAAGGTGTAGAAAGTGTTTGACATACTTTTTTATTGTTTGATCCAGAACATTCAACGTTTTTGCTTCTGTTCCTGTCATTTCTAATTTGAATGATAGTTTAGGTACCAAGTACTGACACAACATTTCAATTTTCTGCGTGGGCTTAAGTGGTAGATTATCAAGTATGACCAGTGTGTGGATCAAAGTTCAATCCGAGGTATCTCTCACTTTCTCCTGGATGAATATTTTCAATATTTTCTTTTTCAAATTGCCATGGTTTACAGTTGTTCATCAGTATTTTATCGTTATGGTTATTGATATAAAATCCAGGTGTCTTTTTCACATTCAGTTTTAATCCTGTAGCTTTACTGAACTTTTCAATGATCTTCAGATTTGTACTCATCCCTTCCCAGGTACTGCTGAGTACTGCGATGTCATCGGCAAAGGCAAGAGCGGTGATTTGTTCAATAAGATCATCTGATCCAAATGTGAAGCCCTTGCCATTTTTCTGAAGATCACAGATCAGAGGATCCATGGCAATGTTAAATAGTAGTGGGAATAAAGAGTCACCTTGTTTGACCCCAGATTTAATTGGTATTCCAGGAGTTGCTTTGTTGTTCTTTCCCTTGAAAGATGTTGTTGAGTCAGTGTATAAGTCTTTTATTATGTCTCTGATGTATGATGGAACTCTTTGCCTTGCGAGACTCTGTATAATGTGACCATGGCTGACAGAGTCGAAGGCTTTTGATATATCAATGAAAACAACTGCTAATGAGTGACTGTTTTTTGTGCCCCTTTTATGATATTTTGCAGGAGAGTCAGATTCTCGAGACAACCTCTCACCTTTATGAAGCCTTTTTGTCTCGTATTCAATTCAACAAAAAATGAGAGTCTTTT